>NC_056736.1:355853890-355878890 GCF_019279795.1 Protopterus annectens
TCGATCAGGTTCAGGAGGCATGATCTGCCTTTCACAAGCCCAAACTGGGTGGGATCCAGAGTTTGGAGGTTACCAATGTCTTTGTTTATGAGTTCCATGATGATACGTTCCATGGCCTTGCAGACCAGGCTCGTCAGGCTAATAGGTCGATAGTTCCCGGGATCAGTGGTGGCTCCCCCTTTGTGGAGTGGGATAACTGTTACTGTGCACCATTCAGTGGGCATAAAGCCTGATGCAAGGCTATTATTGAACATCGTGCTTAAGTGGGGAGCTAGTTCATTCTGAAGTTCGTGTAAAACGCAGCCTGGGATGTTGTCCGGTCCCATGGATGCTGTGTTTTTGGCTTTAGAGAATGCAGCTTTTACCTGCATAGTTGTGATTACAGGGACTCTGAATTCTTCCTGTATAGATAGGTGAGGGGGGGGGGTAATGTTAACACTAAACCTATCTGCCAGGATGTTGGCAATATCAGTTGGTTCTGTAATTTTCATGCCTTTGTGCTGTAACTCAGAGCAGATCTGGGTGTTGCCATTGAGATTCTTGACATAGCTATAGAATGCTTTGTGGTTGCCCTTAGAATTAGTGGTGATTTTGTTTTCATAGCTAGCTCTGGAGGATTTTATAAGGGATCTCATCTTCTTACTGAGGTTGACCAGGGAGCTCCTCCACTCATGGGATTTTACTCTCTTTTGCAACAGTTTATTCCTTCTGTTGTAGAGTTTGTTTATGGCAGGGGACCACCAGATTGGCTTCCTTTTTTTGGAGGATAGCGTCTTGGTTCTGTTTGGGATAGCATGATCCATGCACTTGTGTAAGTACTTATAGAGTGCATTTATGTAGGATTCAGCAGTTGTAACTGTATTGTCCATCTGCATGGGTGTCATGAAGTTCACCACTTTTGTCTTAAGAAGCATGAAGTTGGCTTTGGAGAATTTTTTTACTATGGTTTCCTTAATGGAGGGTAGGGGGCGGGATGTGGATATCAAGGGTGATTAGCTTATGGTCAGATCGGACCAACGAGGAGTTGACTTCAGGTGTGGAACACCGGTCACTCATGTTGGTAATGTCTAGGTCTAGGATATTGTTGCTCCTGGTGGGGTTGTGGATAAGTTGATCCAGGGCATTGGAGTTTATGAAAACCAAAAAGTGTTGAGCTAAGGAGTTGGTACATGAGTAGTTTTCCCAGTTAATGGTGGGGTAGTTGAAGTCGCCCATTATTAGGGTGTTTGGTTGAACCCTACTATTTTCCAGTACATCAAGAAAAGAGGAGTGGGAATCCTGGGCCATGGTGGGGGATCTGTAGCAAGCTACAATTTGGATTGCAGTTTTGCCCAGAGTTAGTTGCACTTGGATAACCTCAGATGCATTATGCTGAGCAACTAGCCTGGAGGTGTAGATATCCTTAATGAATATGGACACACCTCCGCCTTTGGTGTTTCGGTCCAGATTAAATGGCCGAAAAGTGTGGTATGACTTATAGCCTGGTAGTGCAGGAGTGCTTTCTGGAGCCTTGAACCAGGTCTCAGTCACTGCACAGATATCAATGTTCTCCATTTTAAGGAGTGCCTTGAGTGAGTGCATTTTGAGATTTAGACTTCTAGCATTGAGTAGTATTACCCTCAGTTTTAGCTTGCCTGTTCCTGTTATGGTGGTGAATTTGTTATTTGAACCTTGCCTAAAAAAGGCACTATAGGGACAGCAAGAGCCTTAGCCAGTATCTGGAATCCCAGGGGTGACAGGTGCAGGCCATCTGTGGCACAGCATCGTCGTCCGTCAACCATGTCATCCCAAGCAGACAGATACTGGATCCCCTTAGAATGACACCAGAAGCTTAGCCAATTGTTGAAGTCAATCATTTTGTCCTTGTACTGCGGTATCATTCTGGGCGATGGCAGAATGCTACTCAGGGCTACCTGCTTGGGCTACAAGATGAGAGAGCTCTTCCATGTCTCTTTTTATGTAGTCCAGGGAGGTACATCTCAGGTCATTCACACCAACATGGACAATGACAGAGTCATATTTGTACTTGTTATAGAGTGACCTGAGTGCGTGGGTTATGTGGCGGATCCTGGCACCCGACAGCCAGCTGACACTAACCTTCTCCTTGTTTAGCCTGGTGAGTGGGAGATCAGTGTGCCTGACTATAAAGTCACCTATGAATAGTGTGTTGGGTACGTTGTTTTGCCTTATTGGCTGTGGTTGAGTGGCACACTGAGTCTGTGGGCTATGTGTCATTTGGGTTGTGTTGGGGGATGGAGGTTGCTTGCGTTTCTGCTTTGGAGGTCTCTGTTGCTTAGACAGATTATTATTGAGAGCCTCCATGAATGTTTTTGTATTACTAAGTGTGGATTTTGGTGGTGTAGATTTAGTGAGACTATGTGATGAGTGTGGTGTGGTGAAAATGTTTACCTTTCCCTCATGACTATCAAGTTCAGTCTTGGTTGGAGAGAGCTTTACCTCCAGTTTGGCTAGATAAGTGCATCTCTCACAGGTTGTAGTGTTGGGTGGTAGGAGGAGAGGGTTGTCTGTGTACATGAGACAATTTCTAAATTGCCTCAAGATGCCCAGATTCATCAGATAGACACGAGAGAACACTGGGAGCCGACCCTTGGACATGCCTGAAAAACTATTTTCCTCTAGATAAATGAGGAAAGTGAGTACAAGAGCTGTTTTTCTCTAAGCAAGTATGAAAGTAAGTACAAAGACTGTTTTCCTCTAGGTAATGAGGAAGACTGAGTGTTGTAGTAATTATTAGCTTATTTAGTGCTTACAAGTTCTGAACAAGTGCTGTGGACGAATAAGCAAATTTAAGTGCTAAAACTAAGAATCTGTATCTGTACTAGATGAGTTACAAGACAGAAACAAGTGCAAATGCAGGATTTTAAATCAGAAAGTTGGGAGCGAACGAAAAGATTGCCCAAATAGCCAGTAACTACAATTTCTGGGCCAGAACCCCTCCTTATGTGGTAGACAGGTTACCTTGTGCTTACCACTCCCACTGATAAGCTAAAAGGCTTCCCTCCAACACAGAAAGGATTGGGGGGCTCTGAAGCTTACATTCAGTCCTGGAGACAGCAAATCTGTATCAGGAACACTACTTAGAGAAAAGGTAGGAAACAGGCTTATAGTTTTTTTTTTACAGAAAAGTAGCAAAAACAGTAGTAAAAACAATTCACATGCAGTGCAAGCTGGCACACTTGAGTATGTAGCAATATGAGATCAAACACAGTTTAAAAAATGCAATTAAATTACAAAGGACTAAAAGCAAGTGCAGAAAGAGTTTATTAGGTAGAATGTGGTAAAGAGATGGGACTGGGGGAGTGTCCCAGATCAAATCTACAGTGGGGCGGGCAACTGCAAAAGCCACCAAATTTAAACTACAAGCCAAAAATAGGGAGGGAGAGTGGGTGAGACAAAACAGTTTCAACAGAGATCTAAGCAACAACTAACAGTACAAACTCTAAAACCAAAACAAATATACTCAGCTCTGTATATTTGCAGATAGATTGGAAGGCTGTCTCTCAGAACACAGGTTCCAGCAATTAAATGCAGGCTGTTACTAATAGCTCAAATTTTATATATATACATATATATATATGTATATATATATATATATATATATATATATATATATATATATATATATATATATATATATATATATATATATATATATATATATATATATCAAACTTCCGCGGTGGTGCAGCGGTGGCGTTGTTGCCTCAGAGCAAGAGGTTCTCCCGTTCGATTCTCGGCTTGGGTTGAGAGGGCCTTCTGTGTGTAGTCTGCATGTCCTCCTCGCTGTCAAGTGGGCATTCAAAAGACATGCGTTGAATGGCTGGGTGTCGGGCTGGCAACTCGACACCATAAAAAAACAACTACCAATCATTAGCGGACTGGAGTTCCGCTGTGGCGACACCTAACCGGAAAAAGTCAAAAGACAAAGAATATATATATATATATATATATATATATATATATATATATATAATATAAATATATATATATATTTATATATACATATATATATATATATATATATATATATATATATATATATATATATATATATATATATATACATATATATATATATTTATATTATATATATATATCTATGGGTCTGCCTCATATGATCAACAGCTCATATGATCGACAACCATTTGACTGACAACAAAACACCTAAAGCTCATATGCTCTAAACTCATAACATCGACACAAGAAATCCAAGCCCTTTCCCCACTGTAGCGCAACCCTGAAGTAGGAATAAATAGTTGGGGGGGTTGGAGCCCCCCACATTATTTAGATAAATATTGTCATTTTTGTTATAAATATCCATGTGTATGTTTAAAATTTATGACATAAGCCCCCACACCTTTCTATCTATTTATTCCTACTCCAGGGTCACGCTACAGTGGGGAACGGGCATAATGCTTTGGATTTCATGTGTTGATGTTATGCGTTTCGATCATATGAGTTTTTGGTGTTTTGAGCTTTAGGTGTTTTGGTGTCAGTCAAATGGTTGTCGATCATATACGCTTTCGATCATATGAAGTAGATCCACACATATATATATATATATATATATATATATATATATATATATATATATAAAAATGGATCTAGGGCATTTCACTGAATGCGCATTTAACAGAAACTCATATTACCGAACACAAATCACCGAAAGCACAATTCACTGAAAACACAATTCACCGAAACACATTTCACCAAAAGTAGTATATGGCCTTGTCCCCACTGTAGTGCGACCCTGGAGTTGGTATACATAGTAGGGGGGGTATGGGGGCAGAGCCCCCCACATATTTAAAGTATATATCATGTTTGGATAGAAGCAATATATTGCAGTTGCATGTATGCATGTATATAGATTAACACATTTAAAATATGTGGGGGGCTTATAGATTAGGTTCATAGATTAGTACTAAGTTAACTGCCCTAACGAGTCATTTTAAGCCTAGCCAGTTATCCCTTGTGATACTCAAACCCTGTGCCTTGTGCTTGCAAGGCAAACACCTTAACCATTAGGCCACCCTCCCAACCCCCCCGATGTGGGAGGGGCAGTGCCCCTCACAACCCCCCCTACTATATATACCAACTCCAGGGTCGCACTACAGTGGGGCAAGGCCATATACCACTTTCGGTGAAATGTGTTTCGGTGAATTGTGTTTTCAGTGGATTGACCTTTTGGTGAAAAGTGCACACTAATTTAACTTTCGGTGAAATGTGCATTCGGTGAAATGTCCTAGATCCATATATATATATATATATATATATATATATATATATATATATATATATATATATATATATATTCATAGGTTCATAGGTTCATACTAGGCTATCTGCCCTAGGGCATTTATAAGCCTAGCCAGAGTATGTTTGACTTTCGCCACTCATTTTAAATTAATTTTGCTATGCCCTTTTTCGAGGCTAGTATACTGTGCCTCTGTCTAACAGTGACACAGAAGTGATACCCGGGGTAAACCTATGATCTCCCATCCACTCATCAAGATTCCACTTGAAGAGAGTCAATGAGGGACTCTGCCTAACCTGGACTTGGATTTTATTCCAGAGTGAAGGGAGCCTCTGGGTTATGAATCTGTTCCTCCAGCATGTCCTATTTATTTCAGTGCTGAGGTTCAAGTCTCTCGAGCGTGTAGCTCAATGGGATTTGGATTTTTTGAGGTGCAGCATGTCCCTTAATTTCGGGTTGGACATGGCTTTATACGTCAGGCACAGGTCACCTCTGAGCAGGTGGTATGCCACTGAGTAGAGCTGGAGTTTCTTTAACCGGGCAGAATATGGCATCTGTTTGAGCCCTTTGATCCTCTTGGTGAGGTACTTTTGGGGTCTTTCCAGTTGCTGCAGGTGTTTGGTAAGGTACATCCTAAAAGGGGCATTGTACTCAATTATGGGCCTGATGAGGGATGAGTAAAGAGGCACGATGACCTCCCCTAATCTAGATGTGAATCCCTTCATTATTAGGTGGGCTATATAAAATGTTTTTCTAACCACTTTGGCCACGTGGTTGTCAAATGAGAGATTGCTATCAACTTGGGTCCCCAGGTCCCTAATTACTTCTTCTGTACTTAATGGATTACCACCTATGTGGTAATTTGTGGGCACTTTGTTTTTCCCAAATGGGATGACTATACACTTTTTGGCGTTTAGCTTGAGGCCATGGCTCTGGCACCAGTTGTCTGTTTCTATGAGGCCCTTTTGGAGGATGCTTGTGTCAGCTGGAGAGTTGATTATGGTGCCCAGTTTGCAGTCATCTGCGAACTTGGTCAGCCACAGTCCTTCTGTGTTGGCCTGTACCTCCGAGAAATATATACCGAACAAGAGAGGTCTCAGGACTGAGCCTTGTGGGACGCCACTTGTAACTGGTTTGGAGTCTGACATGGCTCCAGCAATTCTAACCATGTGGGTTCTGTCTTTGAGCCAGTTTGCAACCCATCTAGTGACATAGGGGTTTATATTTAAGCTGGTGAGCTTATCTATAATGCCCAAGTGGGGTATTGTATCGAAGGCTTTTGCGAGGTCCAGGTAGGCTGTGTGGACCACCTTCCCTTCGTCAATGGCCTTGGTGACTGTTTCAAAGAAGTTGACCAGGTTTAAGAGGCAGGATCTGCCCTTAACAAAGCTGAACTGAGTAGGATCCAGTGTCTGTAGGTCCCCAATATCTTTATTTATGAGGTCCATGATGATCCTTTCCATAGCTTTGCAGACCAAGATAGTCAGGCTTATGGGGCAATAGTTTCCAGGGTCCGTTGAGGCACCACCTTTCTGGAGAGGGACCACTGTTGCTGTACGCCACTCTTTGGGTACATATCCTGTAGTAAGGCTGAGATTGAACAGTAGTTTTATGTTTGGGTTTAGCTCTTCTTGGAGTTCATGTAGGATGCAGCCCGGGACACCGTCTGGTCCCATTGATGCTGTGTTTTTTGCTTTGGAGAGGGCTCTTACCTGAGCATCTGAGATGTCAGGGGGGCAGCACTCTGCTGGGATAGATATTTGCCCTTTTGGTGGGGGGGGGGAGTTTGCGCTGAACCTGTCAGCTAGAATGTTGGCAATGTCTGTGGGTTCGGTGTATTTTTTGTCATTTTGGACTAATTCTGAGCATATCTGGGAATTCCCACCCAGGTTCCTAACATAACTAAAGAAAGCCTTGTGATTATCCTTACTGTCCTGTCCAATTTTTCTCTCGAAGCTGGCCTTAGACGATTTTATGAGTGCCCTTAGTTTTTTTGCTAATACTGATCAGAGATGCCTTCCCTTTTTGGGATTTTGCTCTATCATGTAGTAGCTTCCTCCTTCTATTGTATAGTTTGTTTATGGCTGGGGTCCACCAGACAGGACGTCTGCCTTTGGAGGATTGGGTCTTGGTTTTATTTGAGATTGCATGATCCATGCATTCCTGAAGGTGTTCATAGAATGCATTTATAAAGGATTCTGTGGTCTGGGCCATACTTTCCACAGGCCCTGGGGCTTTGAAGGATTCCACCTCGGTTTTGAGGAGTGTGAAATTTGCTTTAGAGAAGTTTTTCACTGTGGTTTTCTGGGCAGGGGGTGGGGTCAGGATGTGAATATCCAGTGAGATCAGTTTATGGTCTGATCTTACCAGTGAGGGATACACTTCTGGTCTGGAGCATAGAGTCCCCATGTTGGTGATGATCAGGTCCAGTATGTTTTCCCCTCTTGTGGGAGTGGTAACAAGTTGTTCCGTTGCATTTGAGTTTATGAATTCTAGGAACCTTTGAGCTAGGGTGTTGGAGCTAGAGTAATGCTCCCAGTCTATGTTTGGGTAGTTGAAGTCGCCCAATATAATGGTGTTTGGAGAGACCTTCATATTTTCCAGTGTTCTCAGGAAGGCCGAGTGGGGTTCCTGGGTTTGGGAGGGTGGTCTGTAGCAGGCTATAAACTGGAAGGCAGTTTTACCCACTGTTAGTTGCACATGGATAGTCTCTGATGCTTCGTGCTTTGCCACCAACCTGGAGGTGTGGGTAACTTTGATGAATATCGATACTCCCCCTCCTTTTGTGGTTCGGTCCAAGTTTTGGGGCCGAAAAGCATGGTATGAGGTATAACCTGGTAATGCTGGGGTGCTCTCGGGAGCCCTGAACCAGGTTTCTGTTACTGCACAGATATCGATGTTCTCCATGCTAAGGAGAGTTTCAAGTGCATGCATCTTTAGGTTTAGACTTCTGGCGTTGAGTAGCATTACTCTTAGTTTCTTATCCCTTGTGATACCTATGGAGGTGGGTTTGTCTTTTGAGCCTTGCCTAAAAAAGGCACTATGGGGGTAGCAAGAGCCTTTGCCAATATCCGAAAGCCCAGGGATGACAGGTGCAAGCCATCCCTAGCAAAGCATCGTGGCTTGTCGAGCATATAATCCCAGGCTGGCAGGCATTGGATCCTCTTTGAATGACACCAGTACTTAAGCCAATTGTTGAAATTGATCATCTTGTCTTCATATTGTGGCATCATTCTTGGTGAGGGTAAGATGCTACTCAAGGTCAGGGTCATACCGGCCTGGGCTACATGCTCAGAGAGCTCCTCTATGTCTCTTTTCATGTTGTCCAGGGAGGTACGTCTCAGGTCATTCACACCAGCATGGACAATGACTGAGTCATATTTGTACTTGCCTTGGAGTGATCTGAGTGCTTGTGTTATGTGGTGGATCCTAGCACCCGACAGGCTGCTCACCGTGACCTTCTCCTTGTTCAGCCTGGTGAGCGGAACGTCAGTGTGCCTGACGATAGAGTCACCTATTACAAATGTATCAGGTGTGTTGTTTAGCCTTAAGGGCTGTGACTGTTCTGCACACTGGCTTTGTGAGATATGTGTTGCACGTGTTTTGTTTTGGGGTAGCGGTTGCTTGGGTGTCTGCTTTGGTGGTCTCTGCTGCTTAGGCAGATCTTTATTTAGAGCCTCCGAGTATGTTTTTGTGTGATTATGTGTTTGGTTTGCTGTCGTGGTAGGTCTATGTGAGACTGGAATTGTAGTGAGTGTGGTTTCCTTCTCCTCCTGACTGGTTATGCCAGTACTGAGTTGAGAGAGCTTAGCCTCCAGTTTGGCTATATGGTTGCATCTCTCACATGTGTTGGAATTTGTTGGGAGGAGGAGAGGGTGGAGAGGGTTGTCTGTGTACATGAGGCAGTTGTAACATTGACTCAAGGTTCCCAGATTCACCAGCTGGACCAGAGAGGAGATTGACAACTGACCTCTGGACATGCTAGAATAATATTGGGAATTCCTTTATAATTGAAAACAAGGGCCAATGGGGAGTGAGGGTGTAGTGCTTTTAATTTTTAGTGCTGACTTATATAATTGCTTTAGTGAGCAAGTGCCAGGTAACTTAAGTGCAATGTGTTACAGGTAACTTAAATGCAGAAACAACAAACAGTAATTTTCTTTCAAGTGAAACAAGGAAATAAGTACAGTAAGCAATGCAGATATCACTAGGGATCCACAGAAGTGCTGAGAAGCTGCATTTTAGGTGGAATTAGCGTTCCAGGGAAATAACAAGCAAACAAACAACAAGCATACAGCAAACAAGGTGTACCAATTTCAGTAAGAAGCAGTTCAAATATGCAGGCACTATAAACCTTTAACCAGAAATTCCCAGCTCAGATGGGCAGAGTCCAGCCTCTCCTCCCACAAGAGTGCAGACCACAAACTTTCTTAATGTAAAATAACTGGCCTGAAGCCCAAGTGCATAAACCAGAACTAATACACTTTAGGAATAACAGACACTAAGCTCTCAATCAGCAGTTCCCAACTTAGACGGATGAAAGCTATCTGTCTTGCCACCACAGTGCATGCCACAAACCTTCCTAATGTAAAACAACTGGTCTGAACCCCAAGTGCTTAATCCAAAAGACTTAGAATGATAGCTACACTTTAATCAAGTTACTACCAAGAAGTAATAAATACAATTGAATACTTTAAAGAATGCCTGGTTTAGTGCTCAAGTTATGCAAACAAAGCTAGATTCAGCAGGCCTGGATCTTGTCTATGCTACAGCAAACAAGGTGTACCAATTTCAGTAAGAAGCAGTTCAGATATGCATGCACTATAAGCCTTTAACCAGAAATGCCCAGCTCAGAAGGGCAGAGTCCAGCCTTTCCTCCCACAACAGTGCAGACCACGAACCCTCTTAATGTAAAATAACTGGCCTGAATGCCCAAGTGCTTAAACCAGAATTAATACACTTTTAGAATAACAGACACTGAGCCCTCAATCAGCAGTTCCCAACTTAAAAGGATGTAAGCTACCTGTTCTGCCACTACAGTGCAGACCACAAACCCTCTCAATGTAAAACAACTGGTCTGAAGCCCAAGTGTTGAAACTAAAAGGCTTAGAATGAGTTACACCAAGCAGTAATAAATACAATAGAGTACTTTTAAGATGACGCAAAAGCAAAACAAAGTAGGAAGAAACACAAGTACAGTAAAAGCAGATGAATTTTTTTTTTCAGAAAAGTACCAAAAGCAATAGTAAATACAATTCTCATGCAGTGCAAGCTGGCACACTTGAATATGTAGCAATATTAGTCCACACACAGTTTGAAAAAATGTAATTAAATTAAAAAGGACTAAAAGCAAGTGCAGAAATGGTTAATTAGGTAGAATGCGGTAAAGAGATGGGCCTGGGGGAGTGTCTTAGATCAAATCTACAGTGGGGCGGGCACTGCAAAAGCCACCAAATTTAAACTACAACCAAGAACTGGGAGGGGGGTGAGGAAAAACAGTTTCAACACAGATGTGAGGAATGTGCAAATTATAAAGCCAAAAAATATATACTGTTCTCTCTCTCTCTCTCTCTCTCTCTCTCTCTATATATATATATATATATATATATATATATATATACAACAGATATCTAAGCAAACAATTTAGCTCTATAATACAGAATAATACAGAAAAATATACTCAGCTCTATATATTTGCAGATAGTTCTGTAATGCTGTCTCTCAAACTAAGGTTCCAGTTTGAATGCAGATTGCTAATTAACAGGACACACAACACTAGCTCAATTATATAGCTGAAGACAAGGCAGGAAATGAGGGGGTGGTGGGGAAAAACAGTTTCAACACAGATGTGAGGAATGTGCAAATTATAAAGCCAAAAATATATACTGTTCTCTCTCTCTCTCTCTCTCTATATATATATATATATATATATATATATATATATATACAACAGATATCTAAGCAAACAATTTAGCTCTATAATACAGAATAATACAGAAAAATATACTCAGCTCTATATATTTGCAGATAGTTCTGTAAGGCTGTCTCTCAAACTAAGGTTCCAGTTTGAATGCAGATTGTTAATTCTATATATATATATATATATATATATATATATATATCTACACACACACTCACACACACACACACACACACACACACACACACATATATATATTTGTATATATTTGTGTGTATATATATATATATATATATATATATATATATATATATATATATATATATACAAAACAGCAAAAAATGAGCCGAAACTGTACCAAGAATGCCACTAATAAGAAAAATCAAACAATGCTTGCACCACGGACTGCAAAAGAAATAGTTTTATTTTTCCACAATTAAAACACGTGGATTGAGAGCTTTCTTCCCTTCAACAGGGACTTCATCAGAATCAATTACTAAGAATTGTATTCACCTTTATATACGCCCTTCCTTAATTAATAATTAATTACATCATCTCTTACATGCATTTTCTTAAAGGAAATGCACACAGGAATTCATGAACATTATCAAATGCATCCCTAGCCCTTTACAATATGACTGTAATTCCTTATCGTTGTGAAGTGTTTTTTAAACAAATACAAGTATTTAAAAAACTTCACAATGACAAGGAATTAGTCATGCACAGCCTTTAGGAGACATGCCGAAGAAATGTGATCTGTGTTGATTCTTTTTTTGTTATGACTATATGTCAGAAATGTTACTTTTGTAGAATTAAGGACCTCTTCCTGTTGTTAAGTCTTATTAACTGCTGTGCTCGTCCGAAAATGTGCACAACACACACACTACACACAGTGCAGACGTGCTTATTTAACAGCGTTGGCCACTGTGACTGCATGGTTTATTTTATTGAGAATATCCTGAAACATACATATTCAAGGGTGATCTGAGTCTTCAGTTACATGGAAAACTTAGTGAAGAATTGCATCCCAGTTTCTAAACTAGATTCTAAACCTGCTAGATGCTGATTTAAAAAGGGAGGGAGGGAATACCTTTGTTGGTGGATTAGAGTAATAATTCTCTGACTTCACCCCCCCCCCCAAAAAAAATTCAAGGTTGACTTGTATTTGGACAAGTGATGGTGTTGACAAGGAGGATAGGCGTGTCTATGCTTGGAGGAGGGACAAATTTGTAATCTGGCTTGTGCTGTTTCTCCAATGACAAGGGCCTTGCTGGAGTGCATAAACTTGTCATGCAGTGTGGGGGGGGGGGGCAGGATGATATGTTCCAAGCTGTCCTAGTCAGTGATGGTAGACACTGTTGGCACATGTGGGGAAGCATGCATGCTTAGGCTAAGTGCAGGGGAGTAGCTGGTCATTGCGGTGATGTGAGTGCTCATGTCACCACCGAGGCATTGGGGGTTAGATACGTAAATGAAAAATACTGTCATATACAGAATGCTGGTGAGAGCACAAAGCACCCTTGTGGCTGCCTAGATCAAGGCACCTTAGAAGCGTGACAGTAAGTAGTCACACAAGCAAAAGCAATACAAAAACATTTGTGGAAGAAGAGGTATGTCTTAAACAAACTGAATGTCAGTTCTGCATTGAAACATTTAATTACATTGTCCTTACCTGAAATTACAGCTCAACTGGCTGAGAGTTAGCACAGAGGGATGTAGCTAAGTTTCACTTTATGGAGACCTGCAGCCTTGTGGAGGCCTGTAATATGTACCATAATTACGAACCATAAAATCCTGCTGATTAGCTTCAAGTACATTTATATTTGTGCACTAGGGAGGTAGAAGTGTTACCACCCTCTTCTTAAGCAGACAACAAACACCATTGAATAGTGGTAACTACATCTCAGCCAGTAAAGTATCCAGGTTCTTCTAAGGAGTAAAAATGTCATTCATCATTTCAATTCCTTAGGTAAATGGACAGGTGAATTATAGGAAATCCAGTATAACTAGTCCACTGAATCTTCTTTAGAGCCTTTCTGCAAATACTGATGGCATGAAAAAAACAAGAAAAAAAGAAAGCAGATTTCTTTTGAAAATAATATTAGGCCAGACTCCTAGAATTTTAACATGTATATGCCATTTACTGTAGATGTCTCACCTATTATTATATGTATTGTGTCAGGATGGGTGCACATACCCCTACATTTAGAGTGTGAATGGCACGGCCTGCTGATTTCTTGAAGCATTTCCTCCATTTCTTATAGGATATTCAGTGTGTCAGACTGAAGAATACACTTTGATGAAAGTGGATTTCAAGATGACACTTTATGAACTATGCTGCATCCATGTCAGACTGAAAGACAGGCATGTAGGCAAACTAACAGCTATGTTTATACACAGTCATGCATATATTGAGCCAGAAAGATACTTCATAAAGTGTCTTCCCCATGTACCTCCGTCACTCAGATACTGAATTACAGTGTGCACTGCAAAAAAGTTTTACAGGACAGAAAGTCAGATTTAAATCACTCTGAACAACCAAGCATTCACATCTTATTCAAACTGCAAGCTGCTATTTATGAAACCCACTTAAAACAAGAGAAAAGAAAAGAAAATGTAGTTTTAGCCACATTTACATATAAACCTCTCTGTTATAAAACTAAGACAACCTCTCATTGCCATACAGATGGCTGTCGCCAGGGAAGTGAATCAGAAATAATTTTTTTGTTGTTACTTTGCAATGTTAATTGAAATGTGTTCAAGTAGCTTTTGGACTCAGTCAAGGCTATGCATTGCTCCCACTGCTCTTTCAATGATCATTAACAGGATATCAGTACTTTATACAGCTGTGAAAAAATGTCAACAAATAGCAGTAAAAGATGCAACATACCCGCACACTGTGTCAAACGACAGTCACGAGGGAGGTAAACAACAAATCACTATAGATTTAAAGATTGTTGCACACACTGCATTGTCTAAGCACTTTTTTAAGTGTGTATTTTTTAATATAGTAGTAAATGTCTTCATTTATTACAAATAATTATGATCTGGCCTGTGATGACAAAAGTGTTTTGTGTTCTCAAAATGGATTTCAAGAAGCATACCTTGAGAGAGAATTTCATGACATTCATTTAAGTGAATAGCAATCTGGTTATGACAAAGGTCACAATCCTCTGTATAATGTCATAATTAACACAAGTTGCACCAAGCACAATATGCAATAGTGGCGGTTATTTCAAAATATTATTGTGGTTCATTAAGCCTTCTGTCTTCCGGCACAATTTGTTTCTCATATTGTATTCCAGAAAGGGTGTCTTTTAAAAAATTCAGTTGAATTTTTTTATTTAGACAGGCTTCTGCATGGCTTAAAAACTGACCATGGTGATATAGTAATCTAAGAAGGGCAGATCAGAGTTTCATTTCAAGTGAAACAGTCACCAGATATGGCATCTCTAAGTATTAATTGGCAAACTAAGCGATTTAATTTCTCCGTTGTGTTCTTGTTCTGCCATGGGTCTTCTCCCTGTGAGCCATACATGGTAAAGCTCCATAGGATTACTTATGGGGCATTTATGTTTTGTAATGCTATTCAGTTTGCTAAAGTTGTTCTAGAATCTCGTATCTCTTTCAGGTATAGGAACTAGTACTACTACAGTGTTCATTCACTCTGAGACTTTGCTACCCAATTGAAGTTTTCTGTGTTTACTCCTTTGTCCTGGTTTTAATTCTGGACCTCTGTATGAGTGCCACTATGTTGCTTCCCCCTCCTCGTTATTATACTGAATAGGGGTTACAAGCTGCTTCTCTAACTCTTTCTTGTTAAGTGCATCGGTGGACCACATTATATCTGTGGATGCATCTTCCTACCACATTTCCACCATGCTTTGTAATGGGGAAAGGTCCTTTTGTAGTATGGTATCATGAATCATATCAGGGGTTACATCCACAGGATGTAACAGTTTTATATTACACATGTGAGGGGATAGATGTTCTTCGTCTCCCATTGCTGCAGTCCTGACATATGGGTATTCCGCTGTCCACCATCGGCCCGAATACCAAAGGGCTAGAACCGGCGTCGGTCATCGGCGCCCGAGACTGACGTCAGTACGTGTCAGTACAAATACGCATGACCGACGCCATAACCTCAGTCTTTCTTGCCGCATGGTCCTAAGCAGAAGCAGAATTTGCAAGTGCCGTTCGGCGTTCTGGAATTGTCGGTTTTCGAGTTTCAGACCGGAGACCAAGTTGGGCTAAGTACCCCGTTGGGTACACTTTGTCTTTTCTTGCCTCAGTATTGACGGATGTCAGAAAAGTTAATAACTGTGTTTCTTGTGGAAACAGATTCCTCATAGGGATTACCATTCACTCTGCATTCCTTGTTTAGGGCCTGAGCACGGCGTTGTTGGGTGCCGCTAGTGCTATTTTTAACAAGCGTACTATTAAACGTCGGTTGGACTGTGCTCTTAGAGCTGGTGTTTGGTAAACATTGTAATTATAACATGCCGCCGGATTCTCCGACGACTGGTTCTTCTAAGCGCAAAGAAAAGTCTTTGCGGTCCAAACAGGATGAGGCGTCCACTCCGGACGCCGGTTCTTTAATACCACTGGCTTCTTCAGCGGCTCCTTCTGAAGCTTACCTGAGTCTCAAGGGGAGCCTTTGTTACTGCAGGAAGTGGCTTCTCCTGTGTTAGGCCAGGCTGAGGGTGCTTCTCTGATGTCAGTGGTTCCCTCCTCATAGGGTAGTTAGGCCTCCTCCTTCTCAAAGCAGAGCCCATTCTAAGTCTAAGTCTGCCCTGCTGGTGCTAGTCCCCAGGGTCCAGCTCCTAGGAAGCACATGTTAAAGATGGCTGAAGATTTGATTACTTTAATTAGGGGTTCTATGCCCCTGTGAAGAGGCCCAGGGTAGAGACAGAGTTGGAGGGTTTGGTTCAGTCTTCCAATGAGTCAGATTCTCTGTAGAAGAACTTCAGGATTTCCCTCCTTATTCTGATTCGGAGGCTGAGGACTCTACTCCCTCTGCATCCTCCAGAAGATTTTTCTTTCTCTGAGACTTTGCATTCCATGAGGGAACATTTCAAATGGGAGGCCAGGATTATTCTGATTCTCGTAAAAGACTAAGAGAATTCTTGTTTTTGCCTCAGCATAGGCCCTTGGCTATTCCCCCTGTACTGGATGTTGTTCAGGATGTGTTTTCTGAGGCTGCCCTTAACCCAGATTCTCTGCCTCCTGCCCCGGTTAAACCAGATAGACACTACAGGGTTCCGGAAGCTCACAAGTACTTATATAAGAGTCCTAGGGCTGATCCAGAAACTATTACTCAAGGCCCCAAAGGGGTTAGGGCTTCTGTGGTTAGGAATCCAGTTCCTCTGGACAAGGATGTTAGGGCCCTGGATAGGTAAAAACTGTATACCTCTTCGACTTTGGCTATGAGAGCTTTAAATTGTCAGTTTCATATGCTCCGGTATCAAAATTATTTGCTGGGCCAATTGAAATGTAAAGTAGATGCTTTAGCTGAAGGTATTGAATGTAAGGAGCTTCAGGATTTAGTGCATGCTTCAGACCAAGTTGGTAAGCATTCTTTGCAGTGTGGTTTTGATGCTTTACAGGCTTCTTCCAGGGTGGCTGCTACTAGTTCAGTTATTTGTAGGCATGCTTGGCTTAAAGATCAGACCTTGTCAGAGCATGTTAAGGCTCGAATTATGGATGCTCCTCTACAATCTGATGTTCTTTTGGCCCAGTAGAATCAGTTTTGAAAAAAATGGAGGAAAAAGCTAAGTCTATGCAGACAGTTAAGGATTTTTTACAGGTTCAGCCCCCTAAGTTCAGTAGGAATTGGCCTGCTAAGGGTTGGTCTTTCCCCTCTTCGGATTATCAATCTAGGGGCAGGTCGAGAGGTAGAGGTAGGGCTTCCTCTCAGGGCCCTGTTACTTCTAGGTCTTTGAGTTCTTCTACCCCTTCTGCTGGGAGGGCAGGGGTCAGTCCTTTCGGAAACAGACCCAATGACCCTGTCTTCAGCTGCGGACTCCTGCCTTGCTGGCAGCCCCTCTAGGAGGAAAACTGAGACTTTTCAAAAGGAATTGGCATTTGGTTACCCAAGACAAATGAGTATTGGACATAATAAATCGAGGCTACAAATTTTATTTTCACACATTCCCTCCTTTCAAAGGTATGCGGATGTGCCTCGTCAGCAAAGACTGGAAGCACAGACTCAAATTTCTTCTCTGCTTCAGTTGGAAGCAATACAGGCAGTACCTTCTGCAGAAAGAGGCACAGGGTTTTATTCCGTCTTTTCTTAGTGCCAAAGAAAAAATACTTGGAGACCAATTCTGGACTTGTCCATTCTAAATACCTTTCTGGAAATTCCATAATTCAAGATGTTAACACTGCAACAGCTGTTACCTATGCTGGGCAAAGATCACTGGATGGTGACTCTGGATCTCAAAGAGGCCTATCTTCACATTCCTATCAGGCCCAGTTGCAGGAAATTCCTGAGATTTCGGAATGGAATTTGCATTATCAGTTCTCTGCATTGCCCTTTGGCTTGTCTACTGCAGGGTATTCACAAAAGTCCTGGCTCCAGTAATAGCTTTTCTCAGGCTACAAGGAATTCAAATTTATCCTTATCTGGACGACTGTTTGATTCTGGCTCAAGGCAACACGAACTTCTTCAACATCTGCAGTATGTAATGACAGTTTTAAGATGCCTAGGGTATTCTGTGAACGAAATAAAGTCCAGTCTAGTACCCTCACAAGAGATGTGTTTTCTGGGTGTGAAACTGAATACAGCTGCTCAGATGGCATTTCTTACCCCGGACAAACAAAGGAATCTTCACCTATACTTCCAACAGCTATCAGTAATGTCCAGGCTGACTGCAAGGACAGTCCTTCAAGCCTTGGGGTTCATGGCATCTTGCATTCTAGTACTTCCCAATGCCAAACTGCATATGAGGAAGCTACAATGGTATCTCAAAAGCGTTTGGACTCAACACTGCCACGATTTGGACACTGTCATTCGGATTCTACCTTGCATTCAGAGAGAATTTCTGTGGTGGGCTCAGGAATGTCACCTAAACAAGGGGCTCTCTGTGACCCAACCAGAGGCAAGTCAGATATTAATGACAGATGCCTCGGAGTCAGCCTGGGGAGCTAATTTCAGAGGAAAATGGATTCAAGACCTTTGGGCCCCAGAGCTACTTCACTTGCATATCAACATGAAAGAGATGCTGGCAGTTCAATTTACTTTGGAAGGATTCAAAAGCCTACTTCAACCAGGACTGGTGTTGATTCGAACAGACAACATGACTGTCATGTGGTACATCAACAAGCAAGGGGGAACTCATTCTTACCCTCTTTGCAGACAAGCAATGCTGTTATGAAACTGCTTTGAATCTGCACATCACTCTTCGAGCACAGTTTCTGCCAGGAGCACAAAATTCTTTAGCAGATGTTCTGAGCAGACAGATTGTGGATCCTCACGAATGGAAATTGGACCCTCAGGTATTTCTTCAGTTGACAATGGCTTGGGAACTCGGACATAGATCTGTTCGCTTCTCCTCTGAATTTCCAACTGCCACTGTTTTGCACAAGGCTATTTCATCCAAAAGCCTGGAAAATAGATGCACTATCCTTCAGTTGGAGCAACCTTCACGTGTATGCTTTTCCTCCTTTGCCTCTTCTTCCGAAGGTGCTGTTGAAAGTCAGGAGGGACAAACCTTGCATGATCCTTATAGCACCGGATTGGCCTCGTCAGCATTGGTACCCTCTGTTGAGGAGCTTAATTCATGTACCACCTTGGCCATTACCACAGATTCCTCACTTATTGTCTCAGGAAAACAATCATTTTCTCAATGTCAGGGTGCAATCCCTACACCTGACAGCCTGGCGCATTCTGTTTTAGAGAAGGAGGACCTTCAGCTCCTCAACAAGTTTTGGATGTTATTTTGGAAGCCAGGCGTCCTAGTACTCGAAAAGTTTATGCTGGTAAATGGAAGAGATTTTTTCTTTGGAGTTCAGCTAAAGGCTTTGATGTCGAATTGCCTAATTTGAGTTGTACATTGCAATATTTGACTATTTTATTTGGACAAGGGTTTGTCCTTCTCTTCTGTAAAGTGCATGTGCAGCTATTTCTGCTCACTATGATTGTGACCCTCCTTTATTTTCACATCCATTGGTTAAACAGTTTCTTAGAGGTGCAAAGAATATCAGACCCCCATGGAGAACTCCTACTCCTACCTGGGATCTTAATTTTGTTTTGGAAAAGCTGACTCTGCCTCCTTTTGAACCTGCAGCTACAGCTGAATTGCAGTTGTTGTCCTGGAAGACTGCTTTTTTATTGGCTGTTACTTCTGCTAGAAGGGTATCTGAATTACAGGCCCTCATGGCAGTGGAACCTTTTCTGATTTTTCACAATGACAGAGTTTCCTTACGTACTAATCCTACTTTTCTGCCTAAAGTGATTTCTAATGTGGCATTGAACCAATCTATACATTTGCCTACTTTTTATGCTAACCCCTAAATGAAGGGGAAAAGTTTTGCATTCTTTGGATGTACATAGGCAGTTGAGGTATTATTTGAGCAGACCAAAGAGTTCAGAAGATCTCAACAATTATTTGTTTCTTCTGCTTTGACTTCACGAGGGAAAGCTGTCTCGAAACAAACTATTTCCAAGTGGATTGGCCATTGTATTGCTTTTTGTTACTCTCATCATGGAGAGGATGTTCCGGCTGGGATCAGGCCTCATTCTACTAGGGCTACGGCCACTTCTACTGCTTTTTTGAGAGGGGTAGCTACTAAAGACATTCTAGAAGCAGCTTCTTGGAGTTCTGTACATACCTTTACAAAGCATTATCATTTACCTCTTTATTCTAGGTCTAGGGCTGGGTTTGTCACTGCAATCTTACAGGGCATGTCTGCAGCTCCTAATGCTATTTAGTTGACCAGCCTCCCTTTTTTCCGTTGCTCTGGGATTCTACCCATATGTCAGGACTGCAGCAATGGGAGACTAAGAACATAGTACAGTTTTGTACCTACCATAAATGTAGATGTTCGAGGATCTCCATTGCTGCAGTCCAATTTTCCCTCCCTCCTTCCCCCTTTTTCTTTTTAGGTTGGGGTTTGGGTGGTGTTTTTTGCATTCTGACGTCTGAGGCAAGAAAGACTGAGGTTATGGCGTCGGTCATGCGCATTTGTACTGAGACGCTGGCGGCGCCAGTCTCAGGGCCGATGACCGACGCCGGTTCTAGCCCTTTGGTATTCGGGCCGATGGTGGACAGCGGAATACCCATATGTCAGGACTGCAGCAATGGAGATCCCCGAACATCTACATTTATGGTAGGTACAAAACTGTACTTCTTCTGTATCATCATTAATGCATATTACCTTTATTTTGACTACTGATGTAATGTTTACATACCAAGAAGCCCTTGACAATGGTGGGCATGCTTCCAGAGTCTAGCAGAGCTTGAACATTCCTTCTCGTCCCTCTAGA
This sequence comes from Protopterus annectens, assembly GCF_019279795.1. Classification (NCBI taxonomy): domain Eukaryota; kingdom Metazoa; phylum Chordata; order Ceratodontiformes; family Protopteridae; genus Protopterus; species Protopterus annectens. The sequence continues at coordinate 355,874,573 of NC_056736.1, forward strand.
AATGTAATACACCACCATCTTAGTTGTAACACAATAACATCACACTGACTAGGTTTTGCCTTGTCATCCACACTCCATAGAATCTACCTCATTTATGGCATGCATTTCAGTTTTTACATTTTGCCTATTACCATTCTGTTCAAAATAAAAGCACAGAAGTTAACAACGTGACTCCTTCATAAACATTTGAAACAAATTTATACATTACTTGCTGCTTTGTGTTTTGCAGAAAATGGCACATTTTTTAACCACAGTTTTACCATTTGAAGTGCATGATTGAATAAGTATTGCATAATTAACTATCAGATATTCTAGCAAAATTACCAGCTTATCAAAGTTGTTAAAATCACTTTGCAACATTCATTTTCCTGCATTAGAAGAATTCAATATTTCTAAGTCTGCAAGTTCTTATATTTTCTATTGCTATTACTAGAGTTTGTAGTAATGTCTTTAAAAATACATGTTTTAATTATGCAGTTATTAAATTTTATTGCTTGTTCTAGAGAGGTTATCCCAGCCCTAGCCAGAAGTTCTTTTTAGCTTATCAAAGCTTGTATAATCAGTTACCTCCATGTCCACATTTATTTTTAAAACCTTTCCTGTCAGCTGGGATGACATTGTATTTACCCAGGCATCTCAGTCTCAGCTCTGTAAGCTGGCATAATGCTCAAACTACATGTTGTTTGACTTCATGTCATCATCCTTGTTTGGTTTGTTCATGTTAACAAGGTTAGTGAATATATTTGCTAGTACAAATAATTATTATTATAGTTGCACCAGTTTTTGTTAATTCTTTAATTTAGTGCCAATAAGCAATTTCAGCAGGTCCTCTATAGCTGTGGCCACCAGGGATTATACTAGGAGGCAACAGAAAAAAACTTATTAGTATGTAGACTAAATCAGCAGCAGAAATTCCTCAGGGAAACAGTGGTAACAGCTTCTTGTGGTAACAGTGGTGGTAACAGCTTCAGTGGTAACAGCCCCACCTGAAACAAAAAAGACCACAGTGAAAAACTTCTCAAAAGCCGATTTCACACTTCTAAAAACTAGTGTGGTCTCCTTTAAGGCCCCTGAGCCAGTGGTAAACATTACTCAAACCGCTGAATCACTTACAAATGCCTTCTACCAGCACCTACAGGACTGCATGGATCAGGCAATCCCAAACAAAACTAAGACTCTCTGTACCAAAGGCAAGCATCCAGTCTGGTGGACCCCAGCCATAAACAAGCTCTACAACAAAAGGAGGAAGCTACTACAAGATAGAGCAAAATCCTTGAAAGGTAAGACACCTTTGATCATTATAAGTAAAACTAAGAGCTCTCATAAAATCATCCAAGGCAAATTTTGAGAGAAAAATCGCCAAGGACTCTAAAGACAATCATAAGGCCTTCTTTAGCTATGTTAGAAACCTAGGAGGAAACTCCCAGATATGCTCAGAATTAGTTCAAAATGATGTGAAAATTACTGAACCTACACATTGCTAACATACTGGCTGACAGGTTCAGTGCAAACTTCTCCTCCTCCCCAAAGGAGAGATATCTATTCCAGAGGATTGTAGCCCCCAAACATCTCCAACGCCCAGGTGAGAACTGCCCTCACTAAGGCAAAAACACAGCATCCATGGGACGGATGGTGTCCCCTGTGTGCTTCATGAACTCAACGAGGAATTAAACCCACAGTTAGGACAGCTGTTTAATCTTAGCCTCACCTCAGGATACGTACCCAAGGGTGGCGACGCACTGTGGTCCCACTTCATAAGGGCGGTGCCTCCACATACCCTGAAATTACGCCCCATTAGCTTGACAAGCCTTATCTGCAAAGCCATGGAGAGGATCATAATGGAACTCATAAATAAAGACATAGGGAACTTGCAGACTTTGGATCCAACCCAGTTTGGCTTTGTCAAAGGCAGATCCTGCCTCTTAAACTTGGTTGACTTTTTGAGACAGTTACCAAGGCCATTGATGAGGGAAAGGCAGTCCATACAGCCTACCTCGACCTGGCAAAGGCCTTGACACAATACCCCACTCAGGTATCATGAAAAACTCATCAGCTTGAATGTAAACCCATACATCACAAGATGGGTTGCAAACTGGCTAAGTGACAGAACCCACAGGGTAAGAGTTGCTGGAGCCATGTCAGACTCAAAGCCTGTCACAAGTGGTGTCCCACAGGGCTCAGTCCTGGGTCCACTCTTGTTCGGCATCTACTTTTCTGAAGTACAAGCAAACACAGGAGGGTTATGGCTGACAAAGTTTGCAGATGACTACAAACTGGGCGCCATAGTCGAAAACACATCTGACACAGATATCCTCCAGAAGGGCCTCACAGAAGCGGATAACTGGTGCCAGAGCCATGGCCTGGAAGTTAAACGCCAAAAATGCATAGTCATACCCTTTGGGAAAAACAAGGTTACCCCTAGCTACCATATAGGTGGCAATCCACTGAGCACAGAAAAAGTCATCAGGGATCTGGGGACCCAAGTTGACAGTAGCCTTTCGTTTGACACTCATGTCGCTAAAGTAGTTAGGAAAACCTTCTATAAGCCCACCTGATCATGAAGGGATTCACATCTAGATCAAGGGAGGTCATCGTCCCCTGTACTCATCACTCATTAGACCTATGATTGAGTACAATGCCCGTTCGAATGTATCTGACCAGACACCTGCTGCAGCTTGAAAGGCCCCAAAAGTTCCTCACCAAAAGGATAAAGGGTCTCAAAAATATGTCTTATGCTGCCCGACTGAAAGAACTCCAGCTCTATTCAGTCTCATACCGCTTGCTCAGAGGTGACCTGTGCCTGACATATAAGGCCATGTCAAACCCAGATTTGATGAATATGCTTCACCTCAAAAAATCTAGATCCCTCAGAACCACAAGGGCGTGAGACTTAAACCTTGACACGGTTATAAATAGAACATGCTGGAGGGACAGATTCATCACCCAGAGACTCCCTATGCTGTGGAATAAAATCCCGGTACATGTGAGGCAGAGCATCTCGCTGGCCTTGTTCAAGAGGAATCTTGACCAATGGATGGGAGATCGCAGATATACCCCAGGGATTACTTCAGTGTCACTGCTTGACAGAGGCACAGAAAAATGATAGGCATAGTTTTTATTCAAACTAAAGGGGTGGCGAAAGCCACATAACTATGGGCTAGGCTTATAAATGCCCTTGGGCAGATAGCCTAGTATGAACCTATGAACCTATGAACCTAATTAATAGCTCAAAAGGTATTGTGAGAAATGGTATAAGGCAATTCATTGACCAACTGCCTGCATTGTCTTCAAGTGTAAGATCATAAGATCAAGGAACCACTGGAGGTAGCAGTTATAGAAAACAAAAAGACATACACATTTTATTTTGTATATCCATAAGGAAAATTGCTGTAGTTCTTTTGCCTGTTAAAGTAAATAGAAACTGCACCTTCAAAGTATTCTTCAGTGTATTCAACATATTTACAGGTTGTTTACCCATCCAGCAATGAGCTGCATTTAAAACCAAAGCTGAAGGCTGAGACCTTCTCCCATGTCCAGATTTCAGTTCTAAGTTGGAGGTCTCACTGCCGCATACACTCTGCAACAGGCCACACCTGAGCTATTGCATTCCATACCTCCAGGTTTTTAGGCAAACTCCTGCTTACATCTGTGCTGATCTTCCAGATGAAGAACTAATTTTCTGTCATTTGATTGCAGGTTACTTCCATGTATACCGTAACAACTGGCAATTTACTAGGTAATACAAACCAATTTCCTGACTAATATTCTGTGAGATTGCTGTCATGAAACACTCATTTCTCTTGCTCTTAAGGGTTCAATACCTTTTTACTCATTCAACATGTTTATGCATCTATATATCAATACTTAACAATATCTATCCATCTGTCTGTCTGTATATCTAACTATTTATCTATGTGTTGGGGGGTGCGTGTGGTTGGGTGGTTGTATGTGTGTATGTGGAAATCTCTAGCTGTCTGTCTATATAGATAGACAAAGAACTAGATAGACATAGGTATAGATATAAATATAGATACACACACACACACACACACACACACACACACACACACACACACACACACACACACACATATACACACACACACACACACACACACACACACGTACAAAGCATGAGATGTACTAAAGACCAGAACAAAACCAGGACCATAATCATGTTATGCCTTGTTGCTGATGCAAATTGTAAAACAGAAACATTTTCCTACTTGTACAATGCTTTGCTGTTTTTGTAAGAACATTCTTATTTTTAACTGTGCTGTTTCTTTAAGAAGTACTTAGTGAATTTTATGTACTGTGG
>NC_056736.1:355883890-356006390 GCF_019279795.1 Protopterus annectens
GATCTGGGGCTGAAAGCTATGGAATGAGTTATAGCCTGGTAGTGCAGGGGTGCTTTCTGCTGCCTTGAACCAGGTCTATGTTACATTTGTCTGAATCTGTAAATCAGTGTTCTTTTCAATATTTTCTGTGATCTGAACTCTGTGTTTACTGTGAATATATATTCAGTATTTAGATGTTCTTTTATTATTTATTATTAAATATATTAAAATATATATTTAAAACTTTTATTGTGGCTGGTCATTGTAGAAAGTATCTAACCTTAGAGAGTGCTTATATTAGAGAGGTCTGCATCTGGAAATAGCGAGTGTATCCATTTGTATTCCAAGTGCATGCCCGCGGTAGTGGTGCTGCAATAGTGTTGTCACCTCACAGTAAGACGCTGTCCGGTTCGATTCTCAGCTAGGACATCTTCTGCGTGGAGACATGCATGAATGGGCGTACCTTTGTTGAAAGTTGTGCATCAGGGCTGGTAACTCGGCACGTAAAAATCAACTACCAATCATTAGCGGACCGGAGTTCCACTGTGGTGACCCCTAGCCAGGAAAAGCCAAAAGACTCAACAGCAACATGTCCCTTCCCAGTGGTGAGGACTCAGGCTCCTTGATTACTGGCCCAGCATGGGGATGACAAGTATTGGTGGGCAACACATTTACTGGTGGCAGTGGTGGGACCATAACATGTTCACACATTGTTGAGCAGTGGTGTGGATATTGAATTTCTATCGCCTGTAAGCAGTTGTCACTAAAGAAGATGTTTGTACTCTCAGCAGCCACATGGTACACATTCAGAGTTTCATATCACAATACTTTTATTTATTTACCTTTTGCTAGCTCAGTTAGTCAGGGAGAGCAGGCAGGGATGTCAGCAGAGGATTATGGCAAGCTGACAAGGAACCAATTGGCTGAGATGTGCCAAGCCAAAGGGCTTGGGCATGCCAACCTGGCTAAAGATGAAATGATTGCAGCCTTAATCACAGCTACAGCACAGACCAACAACCAGGAGGATAACCAATCTGTTGATGGGAACATGCAGCTGTCAGAAACAGTACAGTTCAACTTTTCCTCAGAGGACTTAAAAACCCATCAGGAGTTAGAGACTTGAACTGGAGGCCAAATGGTTGGAATTAGAATCAGAAGAGTGAATGTTGTATTTGGAGGCTGAAGAAAAAGACAGACTAAGACATATGGAAGCTGAAGAAAGTGAGAGGCAGAGGCAACATGAACAGGAAATGCTGGATCTTCACTAGGGTCATGTAGGCAATGGGGAAGGGAGTAACCATATCCCAGAAGCAATAAAAGTCAGTACATTTCTTCCTCGGTACCAATAAGGTGATAATTTTGATAGCTTTATTCATATGTTTGAAAGAGTATGCAAACAGTGTGATGTTGACCAAGGGCTCTGGGTACAGTTCCTCACCCCCTTAATCCATGGTAAAGCTGTAATTGTTGTTTTAAATTGTCTGATACTGATTGATTAGATTATGAAAATGTGAAGCACTGTTTATTGCAATGTTTTAAATTAACACCTGAAGTTTACAGAAAAAAAGTTTAGACACATGACAGATGAAAGTGTAGGTGGTTATATTACTGAACAAGGCACTTGTTTTCATAGGAGGGTGAGTGGGTGTCAGGTCACCACTTTTCAAGGGCTGGCAGACCTTTTGGTGAGGGAACAAGCCCTTAGCACTTTGCCTGAGACCATGAGAATCTGGTTGGCAGACAAGGAATGCAACTCTGTAAGATGAACTGGGGAAAAGGGGAGATCTAAACCTAGCAAGCAGGAAATCACTGCACAGGAAAGGGATACCCAGTGCTGCACATAGCTATAAGGGAACCCATGGTGGGCAGCCTAAACTGCCCAAACAGAGTCTGCCAGTAACAGGGGAAACCACTAGTTCAGGCACAGAGCACGGATCAAGGGGTAAATGTTAAGAAGCGTGAAGTAGGCTTTGGAGAAGTTTTTTATGGTGGTTTCCCTAATGGGGGGTGGGGGCGGGATATGGATGTCTAGAGTCATTAGCTTGTGGTCAGATCTGACCAATGAGGAAATTACCTCTGGTGTGGAACACTGGTCGCCCATGTTGGTAATGACCAGGTCTATGATACTGCTGCCCCTGGTGGGGGTGTGGATAAGTTGATCCAAGGCGTTGAAATTTATGAATTCCAGAAAATGTTGAGCAAAGAGTTGGTACATGAGTAGTTTTCCCAGTTAATGGTGTAGTAGTTGAAATTGCCCATTATGAGGGTGTTGGGTTGTACCCTAATATTTTCCAGTGTATCAAGAAATGAGGAGTGGGAATCCTGGGGCATGGCGGGGGATCTGTAGCAAGTTACAATTTGGATTGCGGTCTTGCCCAGAGTTAGTTGCACTTGGAAATTCTCGGTTGCATTATGCTGAGAAACTAGCCTGGAGGTGTGGATATCTTTAATGAATATGGACACTCCTCCGCCTTTAGTGTTTCGATCCAGGTTAGATGGCCAAAAGGTGTGGTATGAATTATAGCCTGATAATGCAGGGGTGCTCTCTGGAGCCTTGAACCACGTCTCTGCCAGTGTACAGATGTCAATGTTCTCCATTTTAAGTAGTGCCTCGAGTGGATGCATTTTGAGGTTTAGACTTCTAGCATTGAGTAGCATAACCCTCAGATTTTACTTGCTTGTACTTCTTACAGTGGTGGGTTTGTCATTTGAAGCTTGCCTAAAAAAGGCACTATAGGGGTGGCAAGAGCCTTAGCCAGAATCTGGAATTCCAAGGGCGACAGGGGCAGGCCATCTCTGGCAAAGCACCATGGTCTGTTGATCATGTCATCCCAGGCAGACAGATACTGGATCCCCTTAGAATGACACCAGAAGCTTAGCCAGTTGTTGAAGTCAATCATTTTGTCCTTGTACTGTCATTCAATCATTCTGGGTGTTGGCGGGATGCAACTCAGGGCTAGGGTCATACCTGCCTGGGCTACAAGATTGGAGAGCTCCTCCATGTCTCTTTTCATGTAGTCCAGGGAGGTACATCTCAGGTCATTCACACCAAAATGGACAATGACAGAGTCATATTTGTACTTGTTGTGGGGTGCCCTGAGTGGGTGTGTTATGTGGCGGATCCTGGCACCCGGCAGGCAGCTGACAGTAACTTTCTCCTTGTTTAGCCTGGTGAGTGGAACATCAGTGTGTCTGACTATAGAGTCACCTATGACTAGAGTGTTAGGTAAGTTGTTATGCCTTATGGGCTGTGGTTGAGTGGCACACTGAGTTTGTGGACTATGTGTCATTTGGGTTGTGTTGGGGGGTGGAAGTTGCTTGTGTTTCTACTTTGGAGGTCTCTGTTGCTTGAGCTGATTTTTATTGAGAGCCTCCATGAATGTAGGTGTGTGTTTTGTGTTTCTATGTGTCTGTTTTGATGGTGTAGGATTTGAGGGACTATGCAATGAGTGTGGTGTGGTGCAAGTGTTTACCTTGTCCTCTTGACTGTCTAGTCCAGTCCTGGGTGAAGAAATTCTTTAATTAAATTAGCTGACAGTAGTCTAGATTTTCTTATATTATACCTGAGTAAAATGTTTGGCTTAGTGTGAGTAGAGAAATTTTTAACTGGGAGAATGGAAACCCAACCATAAAGTAGTAATGCACCATCCATCTTGATGGACTATCAAGTACATCAAAGTGATGAGAGGGAGGATAGTTTTACATGATAAAATGTTTTGCCATTAAGGACATATCATGTTAATTCTGTTAAGGGCCCTTAACAAAGTTTAAACGATGGCCATGTTTCTTCCATGCAACTGTAGATGACAATTGTCTGTTGCAGATGATTGTCATGTACAGAGGCAATGGGAAGGAGAGTACGTAAAATGGTTTGATTCACCACACAGTTTCAACACAAAAGCATGAGGTTACATGTATTGTGCAATGCTGAGCACAGCGCCAGATACTTACTCAGAAGGAGGCTTGCTGCATTTCTTGGCTAAAAACTTCATCATGATTAGCATAGTCCACACAACAGATCTACATAATAATGAATACCAGGAATAGCAAATGTTTCTGTTTCATGTCTAAGAAGACAATGTAAAATATATTATAGTGAGCTGGAATGTATTGCTTTACATTGGGTAGATCACAATGTTTATCTCTTTTACTCTGGTGTATGAGGCTTAGCTTTCATCTCTTGTTTACTACAAGTTTACTTTCTAATGGTCTGCTTTATAATAGTGCTTTGGAATAATCACTTATATAAGAGAGTACTAGTATCAGTCAGCCCTAGTAATAAATGATCATGCAATAAAAAGTGACTGCTATTTTTATGCTCACTGTTGATGCAATTATATGGCATTACTGAGATCTTAGTTTTATTCTTACACTAAAAAGAACAAACCAGCTATATATTATATTCATAAACATTTATGATGGTATGTTTGTGTCCTAAGGAAATGCATTTTCTCCTTCCAGTATTGCTAATCATTTCATGCTGCTAGTGATGTAGTTTTGCTTTCCTTTCTTTATTACTATACATCCTAATAATACGTTCTGAAGGATGACTTTCCATAACAGCTTGAAGCTGAGAAATGACTTGCCTAGAAGCATGCTGCTGTAACACTGAGATGAATCCATCTCTAGCTGGCTGCAAAATATTTTAATAAATTTAATTAAAATAAAGGGTCAAGCATTACTTGGCTTACATGGATTTAACTGTTTTGTGGCTGAAGTTATTCATGGTAGAAATCTCTGGACTGCACAATTAATCATTTTGTGACTGAGTCAGCATTAAATGCCACTTTCTAAATGATGCATTACAATTCTAATATTTATAATTTTCTAACACTTACATCTGGAAAGGTAATGCATAAATATGTGGGCAAATTATATATTGACTTTACATCACATAGTACTTTCTCATTAGATAAGGACTGACTTTTTACAATGATTTCTCTTTTGTTGCATGAATAACAAGATACTTGTATGCATTATTTCACATCTACAGACTGTTAAATTATGCTGTTAACTTGACTAAGATTAGCTGTAGCTTAAAATGACATGTTTGGAGCCCAGATGTGTGGAGCAGAGAGATAAAACCTTGGCTATAACCCAGATGCTGGAAGAGCCTGGTGGGGTGGGTAGGAGTGAGTGGCCAATGCTGGCTCACAAATCCTGGGGGAGAGGATGGATGTTGTGGTTTTGATTAAGTCCTTGCCATGCTGATGGTGGCATGCACAACACTGGAGTGAAGAAGTGAGCTTTGCTATCCCTCAATAGGGCTCATATGCATGGAGAGGGCATGGGGTGTCTCTGTTGATAAAAGTGCTCAAGTCAGGTACTGCTACCAGAGCTTGGGTTAGGGCTTAATAGGAATTACCTCATTGTTGTGATGGCAACAATGGTTAAAACACCTCTGTAGCTGCTTGGATGATGACCAAACCAGTCAGTTATCACCTACATGCTATGGATACCCAAATCAGAGGTATAAATGGGCTCAGGGCTAGTAGGTGAAGGATGTATGGTCACAAGGCATTCAGGTAGCCAAAATCCTGCATAAAACTGGCATTTTAACAGACGCTAACTGATGCCATGAAAAGGAAAGGTTCTTTAGTCAGACTTATTCACAGCATTAGGTATACTTGCTTTAAGAATCTAATTGTATGTACAGCCTTGTTTTAATATTAGATGATATTTTCTCTGCTGAGTCTAGCAGTTGTTCAATAAAACAAAATATGTGATGCTAATACTACTGCTAGCAGCTGCTACAGATAGCCCTGATACCATAGGACACATTGATTGGTTGTCAAATGTATCCATTCGTATTTATTTACAAATACATAGGCACAGAAAAATAAGTGTGGGTGAAGAAATTAATATACTTAATTAATTCATTCATTATTCTGCCAGTTTAGTGCAGAAAATTAAAGCTATGATCTGCTCATTAGTTTAAAGCTGTAGTTCTGGGTTTAATACCCTAAGTTTCCATTTCTCTGATTTGGGACTTTGAATAAGTTTCTTAACCATAGAGTTTTCCTGGTTTGTCCTGAGAAGAAACAGTTGTGCCTAGGATGGTTCCCCAGTTAATATATGAATACATTAAAGAATAATAAAAATGGAACAATACCGTAAATTGCAAAGCTAAAAGACATAAAAAAGGCCACTGAGAAACAATACATAGAATGCTTCATGCTTTATGAAAACAGTGAGTTTTATGGGCATCTCTGAAAACAGACCATTATGAAAAACAGCTATAGCTGCCAAGGAATTGAAGCTGACAATATACCTGATTAATATGGAAAAGAGCAAAGAGTGGTTATATGTTGCTTAACGTGGATGTCTATCAGTTTCTGGGTAACAAAAAAGAGGTCCTAAAATACCTTGAAGAGCACAATTAGTTCTCTAATACAAAATATTTGGTTGAAAATGTCCCATTCTTACAGCCCTGGTGCATTTATATCACATTCTGGCAACAGGTAGTCACTTAAACTATTCAAAAATATAATTAAGCAGGGCTTCAGACTTGGCAAAATATTAACACCATTTTTGCTTGATCACCATTCTCTGGGGAGGACAATGTCACAAGCTTTACTACTTGTAAACAGCTAAAGAATGTGAGGACAATGTCACAAGCTTTTCTACTTGTAAACAGCTAAAGAATGTGAGGACAATGTCAAGTCTTACTACTTGTAAACAGCTAAAGAATGTGAGGACAGTGTCACATGTCTTACTAGCTAAAGAATGTGAGGACAATGTCACATGTCTTACTACTTGTAAACAGCTAAAGAATGTGAGGACAATGTCACATGTCTTACTACATGTAAACAGCTAAAGAATGTGAGGACAATGTCACATGTCTTATTACTTGTAAATGCTAAAGAATGTGAGGACAATGTCACATGTCTTACTAGCTAAAGAATGTGAGGACAATGTCACATGTCTTACTACTTGTAAACAGCTAAAGAATGCGAGGACAATGTCACATGTATTACTACTTGCAAACAGCTAAAGAATGTGAGGACAATGTCACATGTCTTACTACTTGTAAATAGCTAAAGAATGTGAGGACAATGTCACATGTCTTACTACTTGTAAACAGCTAAAGAATGTGAGAACAATGTCACAAGCTTTTCTACTTGTAAACAGCTAAAGAATGTGAGGACAATGTCAAGTCTTACTACTTGTAAACAGCTAAAGAATGTGAGGACAATGTCACATGTCTTACTAGCTAAAGAATGTGAGGACAATGTCACATGTCTTACTACTTGTAAACATCTAAAGAATGTGAGGACAATGTCACATGTCTTACTAGCTAAAGAATGTGAGGACAATGTCACATGTCTTACTACTTGTAAACAGCTAAAGAATGTGAGGACAATGTCACATGTCTTACTACTTGTAAACAGCTAAAGAATGTGAGGACAATGTCACATGTCTTACTACTTGTAAACAGCTAAAGAATGTGAGGACAATGTCACATGTCTTACTACTTGTAAACAGCTAAAGAATGTGAGGACAATGTCACATGTCTTACTACTTGTAAACAGCTAAAGAATGTGAGGACAATGTCACATGTCTTACTACTTGTAAACAGCTAAAGAATGTGAGGACAATGTCACATGTCTTACTACTTGTAAACAGCTAAAGAATGTGAGGACAATGTCACATGTCTTACTACTTGTAAACAGCTAAAGAATGTGAGGACAATGTTTCATGTCTTATTACTTGTAAATGCTAAAGAATGTGAGGACAATGTCACATGTCTTACTAGCTAAAGAATATGAGGACAGTGTCACATGTCTTACTACTTGTAAACAGCTAAAGAATGTGAGGACAATGTCACATGTATTACTACTTGTAAACAGCTAAAGAATGTGAGGACAATGTCACATGTCTTACTACTTGTAAATAGCTAAAGAATGTGAGGACAATGTCACATGTCTTACTACTTGTAAACAGCTAAAGAATGTGAGGACAATGTCACATGTCTTACTACTTGTAAACAGCTAAAGAATGTGAGGACAATGTCACATGTCTTACTACTTGTAAACAGCTAAAGAATGTGAGGACAATGTCACATGTCTTACTACTTGTAAACAGCTAAAGAATGTGAGGACAATGTCACATGTCTTACTACTTGTAAACAGCTAAAGAATGTGAGGACAATGTCACAAGCTTTACTACTTGTAAACAGCTAAAGAATGTGAGGACAATGTCACAAGTTTACTACTTGTAAACAGCTAAAGAATGTGAGGATAATGTCACAAGCTTTACTACTTGTAAACAGCTAAATAATGTGAGGACAGTGTCACAAGCTTTACTATTTGTAAACAGCTAAAGAATGTGAGGACAATTTCACATGTCTTACTATTTGTAAACAGCTAAAGAATGTGAGGACAATTTCAGAAGCTTTACTACTTGTAAAAAGCTAAAGAATGTGAGGACAATGTCACATGTTTTACTACTTATAAACAGTTAAAGAATGTGAGGACAATGTCACATGGCTTACTACTTGTAAACAGCTAAATAATGTGAGGGCAATGTCACAAGCTTTACTACTTGTAAACAGCTAAAGAATGTGAGGACAATCTCACAAGCTTTACTACTTGTAAACAGCTAAAGAATGTGATGACAATGTCACAAACTTTACTACTTGTAACCAGCTAAAGAATGTGAGGACAATGTCACATGGCTTACTACTTGTAAACAACTAAAGGATGTGAGGACAATGTCACAAGCATTACTACTTGTAGACAGCTAAAGAATGTGAGGACAATGTCACAAGCTTTACTTCTTGCAAACAGCTAAAGAATGTGAGGACAATGTCACATGGCTTACTACTTGTAAACAGCTAAAGAATGTAAGGACAATGTCACAAGCTTTACTACTTGTAAACAGCTAAAGAATGTAAGGACAATGTCACATGGCTTACTAGTTGTAAACAAATATTTTTACTGGAAATATTCTGAACTTACTGGAATATTGTGCAATTACAGCTCATCTATATGAAACGGACACATTGACACTTTAGTATAACTATTTTGGTTTATGTGTGAAGAATCTTCACAACACTCCTGGAGTGATAACAAATATCCAAACTTTATCATGGACTAAAACATTTTAAACTTATCTTGCAAAAGTTACCTTCAGAGATAAACACTTACATTTTACTGGACACATTTTTTTATTTACTATGTGATAACAGGGTAGGTGGACTAGTTCGATGACTATTTTCAGCCATGACCTAAGCTCCATAAACAACAAATACAGTTGTTTTACATCATAGAATCAGTATAATTTATCAACATTTGCATATAGAAGGAGACCATAGCTTGTCATACATTTACAGCATGCAAAGATCATCGTCTTCTTTTGGCTGTTCCCATTAGGGGTTGCCACAGTGGATCATCTGTTTCTATTTCTTCCTGTCCTCTGCATCATGCTCTTTCACACCAACCACCTGCAAGTCCTCTCTCACCACATCCATAAACCTTATCTTAGGCCTTTCTCTTTTCCTCTTACCTGGCAGCTCCATCTTTAGCATCCTTTTCCCAATATACCCAGCATCCCTCCTCAGCACATGTCCAAACCAATGCAATCTCACCTCTCTTGCTTTGTCTCCAAACTGTCCAGCCTGAGCTGACCCTCTAATATACTGATTCCTAAACCTGTCCATCCTAGTCACACCCAGTGCAAATCTTAACATCTTTAACTCTGCCACATCCAGCTCTGACTCCTGCCTTTTTGTAAATGCCAACGTCTCCAACCCATATAACATAGCTGGTCTCACTACCCTCTTGTAGACCTTCCCTTTCACTCTTACTGGTACCTGTCTGTCACAAATAACTCCTGACACTCTTCTCCACCCATTCCACCCTGCCTATACTCTCTTCTTCACCTCTCTTCCACACTCACCATTACTCTGAACTGTTGATCCCAAGTACTTAAACTCATCCACCTTTACCAACTCTACTCCCTGCATCCTCACCATTCCTCTACCCTCCCTCTCATTTACACACATATATTCTGTTTTAGCCCTGCTGACCTTCATTCCTCTCCTCTCAAAAGCATATCTCTACCTCTCCAGGGTCTCCTCAACCTGGTCCCTACTCTCACTACATATAACAATGTCATCTGCAAACATCATAGTCCACAGGGCCTCCTGTCTGATCACATCTGTCAACCTGTCCATCATCACTGCAAATAAGAAAGAGCTCAGAGCTGATCCTTGATGTAATCCCACCTCCACCTTAAACGTACCTGTCACTCCCACTGCAGTCCTCACCAATGTCACACTACCCTCATACATATCCTGTACCACTCTTACATACTTCTCTGCCACTCCTGACTTCCTCATACAATACCACAACTCTTCTCTAGGCACCCTGTCATATGCTTTCTCTAAGTCCACAAAGGCACAATGCAACTCCTTCTGACCTTCTCTGTATTTCTCCAACAACACTCTCAGAGCAAACATTGCATCTGTAGTGCTCTTTCCTGGCATGAAACCATACTGCTGATCACTAATCATCACCTCCCTTCTTAACCTAGCTTCCACTACTCTTTCCCATAACTTCAAGCTGTGACTGATCAATTTTATCCCTCTGTAGTTACTGCAGCTCTGCACATCACCCTTATTCTTAAAGATAGGTACCAAAACACTTTTTCTGCACTCCTCAGGCATCCTCTGACTTTTCAAAATGTCATTAAGCAATCTGGTTAAAAATTCCACTGCCATTTCTCCTAAGCACCTCCATACTTCCACTGGTATGTCATCTGAGCCAACAGCCTTTCCATTCTTCATCCTCTTCGTAGCTGTCCTTACTTTCTCCTTGCTAATCTGTTTCACTTCCTGATTCACTATCCCCACATCATCCAACCTTCTATCTCTCTCATTCTCTTCCTTCATCAGCCCTTCAAAGTACTATTTCCATCTTCAAAATACGCTCTTGTAGTTTGTGAGTACACTCCCCTTACTATCCTTTATCACCCTTACCTGCTGCACATCTTTCCCAGCTCTGTCCCTCTGTCTAGCCAATCGGTACAGGTCCTTTTCTCCCTCTTTAGTGTCCAATCTCTCATACAACTCTCTATATGCCTTATCCTTAGCCTTTGCCACCTCTCTCTTTGCCATGCACCTCATCTCCTTATACTCATGTCTACTTTCTTCATCTCTTTGACAATCCCACTTCTTCTTCGCAGTCTCTTCCTCTGTATATTCTCCTGTACTTCCTCATTCCACCACCAGGTCTCCTTGTCTTCCTTCCTCTGTCCAGATGTCACACCAAGCACCCTTCTAGCAGTCTCCCTTACTAGCTCTGCTGTAATTACCCAGCTATTCGGTAACTCTTCACTGCCTCCCAGTGCCTGTCTTAACTCTTTCCTGAACTCCAACTCAAAATCACCCTTTCTTAACTTCCACCATTTAATCCTTGGTACTGCTTTCACACTCCTCCTCCTCTTCTTGATCACCAACATCATCCTACAGACCACCATTCCATGCTGCTTAACTACACTTTCCCCTGTCACCACTTTACAGTCTCCAATCTCCTTTAGACTGGCCCTCCTACATAGGATATAATCCACCTGTGTGCATCTTCCTCCACTCTTGTATATCACCCTGTGCTCCTCCCTCTTCTTAAAATATGTATTCACCACAGCCATGTCCATCCTTTTTGCAAAATCCACAATCATCTGACCTTCTGCATTCCTCTCCTTAACACCATACCTACCCATCACTTCCTCATCCACTCTGTTCACTTAACCAACATGCCCATTGAAGTCTGCTCCAATCACTAGTCTCTCACCCTTGGGTACACTCACCACCACTTCATCCGACTCACTCCAAAATGTTTCTTTCTCATCCATCGCACACCGAACTTGTGGAGCATATGCACTAACAACATTCATCATTACACCATCAATTTCAAGCTTCATAAACATCACTCTATCAGACACTCTCTTCACCTCCAAAACACTCTTGGTATACTGTTCCTTTAGGATAACCCCTACCCCATTTCCCCTGCCATCCACACCATGATAGAACAATTTGAACCCGCCTCCTATACAGAAGAGAAACAAATTAGTAAGAAGGAAGTACTGGATAATAGTTATAATATTTATACTCACAGTATAAATAGATACAATGCATTTTATTTACTAAAGATATAACTTTCATGTTGTTGACTGTCTTGCCCTCAGCCTAAAATTTTGTATGTGAAGTGGTAAGAGCGATTAGCCATTGTCGTGATAACAGTTGCACTTTTATTCTGTCTGAAGGTGGCCTTTTATTGCTTTGTTAAATTGTTTAGTGTTTTCTTGCATTTTTTTGTCTGGATTAGTAATATAAAAATTAATAAGAAAGATTCCTGTAACTTGAACTAAATGTGTACTTCATTTGTTGCTTAGACCTGAAGACGAAAGAAATAACATTGATTTCTAGCTCATTCTGCTATGAAATATTACTGTTAAAATTTGTATGAACAATATTTACTTATCATTGCCCTAAACAGATTTGTACTGGCTATAAATGTTTTTAAAGTTACATACAGAAATAATATAGTTCAAAGTTCAAAATCATTGGAATGATGGCTGAAAGGCCAATTAAAATGTAGACTCTGGTGTTATTGAATAGATTAAATACTATATCCAGTTATCAAGGGTGTTTTTTAAAAACAGTTATGGACTCACTTTTATGTATATGTAGGTCCTAAAATACCTTGAAGAGCACAATTAGTTCTCTAATACAAAAGATTTGGTTGAAAATGCCCCATTCTTATAGCTCTGGTGCTGTCCCACATGCTACTAAAGGAGTGGGAAACATACTTTGACCTTACTGATATTCTGCACCTAGTCATTTTAAAAAGTGTAATCTCTATCTTTTGAGACACACATACATTGTAACAGTTCTATATCCACAAGTAAACAAAATTCTTCATCATGGAAAACTCTGTAATAAAAGCATAATTAACCACGTACATTCCTCTAACTGTTGAATTTAGCCTTATGCTATCTACTCTCTTGTTGAGAATTCTGTATCATTTAACCATCATGTCTTCACACTAGCTCAGACACCATTTTATCTGGTCAGTCTAATTTCCAAGTGCATCTCCACTAAATCTAAAGAAGTCTTAATTCCCCTTTACTCATATCTTATTAGACTCATTATGGAATATAATATACCTTTTTGGCATGCATTTACCTAAGCATATCATACAACTTGAGTGACCTCAGAAATTCATAAGAAAAGGAATTAGTGGCCTCAGAAATGTTGGCTATCATGAGTGGCTGTCAGTCCTTTCTTTGTATTCAGTCTCTTACAGATTACTCTGTAGAATTTTTTGTCTAGCCATTTGAAAAGGTCCAACTCAATTTGGCATTCTTTTCCTTCACAGAAGTAAATGAAATAAGCCATCATAAGCAAATAAATATTACATGTTAGAGTGACATTTTCATATCCCAACATATCCTTCACCTCTGGAATAAACTTCTAGTGCAAGTCAAGCAGTGTGGCACCCTTGCCATTTTCAAGGTAAACCTAGATAATTAATTAATTATTTATTTATTTTATTTTATTTTACATTTGTTAACCGGGGTTGTCTGACTGAGCCGTAAAGGCCCTTTTTCAGCAGAGGCCCGGGTAGAAAAGCTCCACAAAGAAAAATTACACACATTTAGTTATTTAGACTTGATCAGTATACACGCAAATTACAAGAGACATGTTTTTACAGTGGTATGCGGCACATAAACAGTTACAGTGGAGAGAACAAAAAAAAAATATTAATTTTAAAAATAAAGGTAATTAATAGATTTGTGGTGTACAGCTGAAATTTGGAACATAGATAGAATACATACATACTACACAGGTACGTACATACATTGTAGATTAGCCAGCCAGTTAGATGGGTGACCTCAGATTTTCTCCAAGTCTGTCTTATCTTGTCCTGCCTGAGGTTAGAGGGGTCTTATGCATTGGGATTTTGGCTAGTTTGAAATGATCTGCAGACTGATTGCCAAGTCCTAATCTACCAACCTATGAACCTTACAACATAGGAAAAATTACTAATATTTAAGATTTTCTTGGCAAACTTTTCCTGGATACATTCTAAAATCCCACTAGCTATAAATGCAAAAAAACAAGTGAGAATTATATTCATTCACTAGCTGTACATGGGACACAAAAAATTAATCCAAAAAAAAAAACGGAGTCTTGTAAAGCTTATCTGTGCCTGATTTTTAAATGTCATGTTATTGTACACTATTATTCCTAAATCTTTAAAGATGTGGAAGTCCTTAATGCCTACATCGTCTATGATTATGAATTATATCAGGGATAGCTTACCCAATAACAAAGTGCCACATTTATCTCTATTAATATGCTGCCCATGATATGTTAACCAAATAACACCTTTTTAAGAGACATTTAAATTTATATACATTATCAGAGCACTTCACAAGGACCCCAAATTTAATATCATGAGCATATTTTGCCTGCCAGTAGGAACTGGGTATTGGGAAGCCTGAAAAAATGTATTAAACAAAAGACCCTTGTAGAATCTTGCCTGAACAGGCTGCCAGCCAGAAAAGTCCTGGTTAATTTTAACCCGTTGATGTCTCTCCAATAACCAGTGTTGTACTTACCTAGCAATGCCAGTAGGAATATGTGACACCACTTGAATGAAAATATAATGTGGGGCATTATTAAATGTGTTAGATAAATCCAGATAAGACACTGCAGCCCCAGTTCCAGAATCTAATATGGAGTGCCTTACTGTTAGGGTTATAAAACCCACTAGAGTGGTAAAAGTGGACCAGTCCTTTGTGAAGCTCTGTGGTCAGATGTCTGCTAGTGATCCTGTTGTTCTGTTGCCCATAATAACTGAAAGACATATTTCAAAGCATTTTTCAGCTATTGAGCTTAAACTGGTAGGTCTTTAATTATTAGCCTTATGAAAAAGATCTTCCTTATATATCGGCACAACATTGGCCACTTTCCAACTGATGTGTATCATACCTGAAGTTATTAATAAATTAAATAACTTAGTAAAATCACTAACCTTGTAAACCACTTCTTAATAAATGAAGATATGATGAACCACAAACTCCAAACCAGTCACGGTGCAATTCTGTAGTATGTTTAATAAAACAAATCCAAAAAAACTGTTTTCTCTAGCGCTTCGGCTTGATTCGCCTTTATCAGAGTATACATTCACATAATCACATCCCTCCATTTTATACATATTAAACTACCCAATTACATCATTAAACAATTAAACAATTAAAAATTAATCAATTCCCCATTAAAACACACATTACTGCTTTACAGCACACTTTTCCATATGCATTCCTGATTTATGTAGGAGAAACTAAAAGACAGTTCTCCTGCAGGTTAAAAGAGCATATAAGACATATAAAAAATAATAAACAGACAAGCTCTATAGCAGTGCACTTTAATAAATGTCATAATGGTAACCCGTTAGGGTTGCAAGCAACAGTTTTAGATAGGGTAGAGATGAATTTATATATGAGTGAACAACAAGTTAAAATGTTTACTAAGAAAAAAAGAAGCTGTAATGATTTTAAAGTTTAAAACAATGAACCCTGTGGGTTTAAATCAGGACTACATATGGAAAAGTGTGTTGCAAAACAGTAATGTGCGTTTTAATGGGGAATTGATTAATTTGTAATTGTTTAATTATGTAATTGGGTAGTTTAATATGTATAAATTGGAGGGATGTTATCATGTGAATGTATACTCTGATAAAGGCGAATCAAGCCGAAGCGCTAGAGAAAAAAGTTTTTTGGGTTTGTTTTATTAAATATACTACAGAATTGCACCGTGACTGGTTTGGAGTTTGTGGTTCATCATATCTTTGTTTATTAAGAAGTGGTTTACATAGTTTCATGGCCAGTGATACATATTCAGTGTTAACTAGAGTGTTCAGAGAGACTGCAATGGATTTAACACAAAAATCCATTGATACTTTTGTAGTTTCAACTAATGGAGCATGTAATTCGTCAGCAGCTCCAGCTTTGCAAGGCAGACAGGAGGTGAATAGCTCAATGGAGACGATGACAGCAATGCTTAACAAGTGGGAAGAAGAAAGGAAATTATGGCAGCAGAATCCTTTTTGGAAAATGGGAAGAAAGACTGAGGTAACAGTTACTCCAGAAATTCATGAAATGTTTACACAAGTTGAAAAACTGTTGTTTAAAGAAACCTCTGGGTTTCTAAATTTACAAAGTTTACAGCGATATGAAGAGCTTGAAGTAACCCCAAGGGGGCTTCGGGCTATGAAAAATCCATTGATTCCTTAGGATTTAACATCAGTGGAAGATAAATTATTTCATGATAGATGGGTGGCAGTGGCACATATGTGTAGCCTTGAATGGGTACATATTTTGGTGGAGAGAGATATGTTAAAAAGACAGAAATTAAGGGAGGAAATTAAAGGAGTGTGTAAAGATATTACAAACAAAACTATCAATGATGACCTGCAACAATTTTTGGTCAAAATCAATGAACAACTGGCGGTTTTTGAAAAAGAGGTAATAGAAAGAAAAAAGAATAAACTGTTTTGAGATCTGCATGATTACGACAACAAACGAGCCTTTCTAGAGGCCACCAATCCAAAAGCAAAACATCAGTAAGTAAGGTTTGAAGAAAGGAAGAACAATGCTGATAGATGAGGGCATGCTTATAGATCGGGGGAAAGTGGAGCTTCTACTACAGAAGGTGAATGCAATGGGAAAGAATTTCCAGTTCTTCCTAAACCAGGGAATGGTAACGATATGAATTTATTTTGCAGGGCACAAGAGAGCTGGAAGCAGAGTTGGAATGGACAGGGACATCAGAAGGATAACAACACATACCAGCGGACATTTAAATGCAGTAAATGGGACAGATTTACATGTTTTTTCATCACCTGATTGTATGTGGTAAATGTATCTAATTATACACTGTCAGACTGTGAGTTGAACGTTTTAGATAAAGGTCTGAAATTCATACCAACAGTGCTGCCGAGACTTCATGAACTTAAAGGGGACATTTTTAATTTTTATCGAAAATTAAATTTAATGGATTACCATAAAGATAATTATATAGAAAATATGTTATGTGAAAGCTGTATAGATGAAGAACCTATAAGTAGTGATGAACGTTTCTATTAGTGTCATTCAAATGAAATTGCGAATGCTTATTGTCAATTAAATACAGAGGGTGTCAAAGTGAAAAGTGATTTTATGCCCCCGCAAAGAAATGAAAATATTAAACACTTTGACATATCAATTACTCATAATATTGAAAAGGAATTTTATGCATACTTAAAGAGTAAAAAGAATGCAAAATATGAGTAAAAAAGAATGGGAATGTCTTAAAGGACTAAGCCAAAATAGAGAATTCATATTTAAGCCAGCAGATAAAGGTGGCAAAGTGGTCATCTTAAACTATGTACAATATTTAACAATGTGTTATTCACATTTAAATAATGAACAAATTTATAAAGAAGTGGGAATAGGGGAATACAGGAAATCAGAAAAGGAATATAGTGATTTAATAAATAAGGGACACAGGTTTACTATTATACATATAAAGATGTACAGCAGAAAGTTAAGATCAAGAATCCTAGTATGGCACAATTGTACTGTATTCCAAAAATACATAAAGATCTGATGAATCCACTGGGATGCCCTATAGTCTCAATGTGTGGATACTTTTCTCATAATTTAGCTTGTTTCCTGCATGAATTCCTTTTACCCAGAGAAAAAAAGTGCCCTCATATATCAGGGATGTGTTTTATCTGCTGGACAAAGTTAAGAATATAATATGGGAAAAGGATATGTATTTCCTGGTAATTGATGTGGTAAGTCGATATATCAATATTAAACATCAAGATGGAATAAAAGCTATTAAAAACTACTTGGGGGAAACTCCAGTAGTAGAATAGGTAACAGATCTGATTTTGGTATGTCTTAATAATAACATATTTGAATTTAATGGAAGTTTATATAAGGAGTTACAGGGAACAGCAATGGGGGCTGCTTTTGCTCCAAGTTATGCAAACATTTTTATGGGCTATTTTGAAAGTCACTATATTTATAGAAAAACATTTTTAGTAAGTAGGTACATAGATAATTTTGATTCATCGATGATTTGATATTTATATGTAAAGGTGGGCATGATCAGGTTAATAAGTTTATAGATGAAACTGCATGAAAATGAAGTTGGAATGAAATTTGATGGTTTGCAAATGGGTGAGGAAGTGAATTATCTGGATGTAACTCTAAAGGGAAGAGAAGGTTTATGTATTAATACTAGTATTCATAGAAAATTTAAAGAAACTAATTTTATTTTACATGGAGAAAGTTTACACCCACCACATACAATTAAATCCATCCCGTATGGTGAATTTTTAAGGGTAAAAAGATTATGTAGCGACCCAACAGAGGCAAAGAAGGAATTAAATTAAAGTTATATAAAATTTTGTAGAAGAAGTTATAAGGAGGCTGATGTGAAGAAAAGTTTGGATAAGGTTATAAAAAAATAAAGGGAATGGAAAGAGCTGTAGGAGAAATAATGATGAAAAATAATGTATTTATTTCACCTCAACTTATTCTGTATTGTCATAAAAGATAATGGAACAAGTTAAATATTTTTGGAATACAGTGAAATGAGGTGGATTTTTTGCACTGTGCTTCTCCTTCAGAAGAGGGAGAAGCTTAAAAGATTTCTTAGTACACAGTAAGTTCAAAATGCCAGACATGACAATTAATAAACAAATAGATAGGCAGGGCACTTTAATATGTGGAAAGTGTAGTGTGTGTAAATATGTAGTGAAGGAATTTGAAAGTATAAATGGAATAGCATTTCAAACTAATGGAACGTTTGACTATAATACATAAGGGGTTGTTTATGAGCTCAAATGCCCTTGTGATAAATTTTATGTAGGAGAAATGAAAAGACAGTTCTCCTGCAGGTTAAAAGAGCATATAAGAGATATAAAAAATAATAAACAGACAAACCCTGTAGCAGTGCACTTTAATAAATGTCATAATGGTAACCTGTTAGGATTGCAAGCAACAGTTTTAGATAGGGTAGAGATGAATTTATATATGAGTGAACAACAAGTAAAATGTTTACTAAGAGAAAAGGAAGGTGTAATGATTTTAAAGTTTAAAGCAATGAACCCTGTGGGCTTAAATCAGGAATGCATATGGAAAAGTGTGCTGTAATGCAGTAATGTGTGTTTTAATGAGGAATTGATTAATTTTTAATTGTTTAATTATGTAATTGGGTAGTTTAATATGTTTAAAATGGGGGGATGTTATCATGTGAATGTATACTCTGATAACGGCGAATCAAGCCGAAGTGCTAGAGAAAAAAGTTTTTTGGATTTGTTTTATTAAATATACTACAGAATTGCATCATGACTGTTTTGGAGTTTGTGGTTCATCATAAAATCACTAACCTTGTTATTAGAAAATGTAGTTCAAATGCAACCTGAACTACTGTCAAGTCCTGCAGTACTGTCAGCTTTTACGTTAGCTATAGATTTACTTACTAATTTAGTTAAATTTTTCACAAGGAATGGATCGATTTCGTTTAACTAAGCATACCTAATTGTAGCATTCCACTTGTTTACTAATAATAGCAATATAAGAATTAAAAGTTTTGTTAATTCTGTTTGTAAAATGCAATGTTTTACATTTGCGAGTTACTAGACCAGTGTTGTTAATCAATGCTGTGTATCAGATAGCACATGAAGAGAATTTTTAACTATTCCCTGACACAGCTAACTTACTTTCAAAGTTATTCTTAGCAATATTCAAGGACATTTTTAGAATTTTTCTAACAGGATAGTATATCTCTCTGGCTGCTGAGATGTTATATTTTTTCCAAATGCTGTACTGCATTTTTCCTTTTCTTTTCAACAATTTGATATGTTTATTATGCCACCAAGGAGTGATGAAGTTATCATTTTCCTTATAGCCACTTTCTTACAACTGTTTTCATGATTTAGGCAGTTATTTTCAACTGCAGTCCACACAGATGCAATGCTAAAATTATTTTTAACATGCATACTATAGACTGATCTCTTACTTATAAATTCCTCCTTTGAAAGTTTTGGTTTGTTAAAGTAAATGTTGTATGTTCAGTTAAAATCATATTAAATAGTACAAAAAAGTAAAATGCTGAGTGATCAAAGTTCCTCAGTGGGGTTCAGTTTTGGAATCTCCACAACACTCTGTGGTGTATTAGTTATTAATAAATCTAGAATGACACTAGTTTCTCTGACAGGAAAATTAGTAAGTTGTACAAAATTCTTTACTACAAGCAAATCATAAAATTGTTCTTCTGAAGCAATAATGCATGGACCTTCATTTTAGTTTACATAACAAAAATAAAAATAACTTAGAATCATTAAATTATGATAAGCCATTATTTTTGCAAGTCATTCTATCTATTCCATGTGACATAATGTCAAAATACTAGGACTTTTATAACAAGGTTAATAGTCTAGCAGAATTCTTGTTGATGCTCCCAGTATGTTTCACTAGAATAGATACCAGATGATGACCCACAAAAGAATTCTAAAAGATAAGGCATTAGAAATAAAAACAACATCCCCTCCTCCATATTAATCAAATCTCAGACAGTCATATATGTTATAGTCAAAAATATTTACCAGTATATACTGCCAAAGTTTAGTGATAGCAATTACTGAATAATTGTTGAAGTGACATAGTGCTTGTAATTCCTCACTTTTATTGGTAAACTATAAGCATTTATATAAAAAAATCATTATTTCCTTGGCCACGTCTGTGTCCCTTCTACGTCCTTTAAAAGATGACTGAAGTCTAAAAAATGGGATACGGTATTGAGGTGTTTCTTACTGAAAAGTTGCCTCTATGGAAATTCAGATGGAATCTATCATTACTGAAAATATCTTCGTTTCTATAAAAATCAACCCATTGCTTAATAACATCTAAATCCTTTAAATTGCAATCACTAGACAACCATTTATTGAATAATAATAACAATAATAATAACCTTATTATCGCTCAGGTTGTTAGTCATTAAGTCCAAGCAACCCCTTTCCTTATAAATTACTCTGAGATTGCCATGCCACCAAGTTACTCTGCTTTTAGGTACACATTAAAGAATGTCCATTTGAATACCTATATTATTTAAGATACTGTAATCAGTTTGTACATATTCACTGAGACAGCATTTCTTTCCCTTTATAGTTTGTACAATCAGCTAAAGTAATTACTTGAACTGAGACTCCATTTAAAGTTGCCTTTTTTTCAGCCAGAACAGTTTCATCAGTACTAACACCAATCATTCCTTCTTATTACTTCAGTTTCTGATTCTAAATCTGTCAATGACTTATACTTGTTACATGCTGTACAGTCTTTAGCAACAAAATATCGCTAGAAGCACTGTATATACATCAGTGTAAACACAAAAAATATTGTTTTTTCATCAAACAAAGACTGGAGCCGAGTATGTGCTAACCTGTCCATCTTAAGATTTAATTTACCAAACCCCTGAGCTTTTGCTGTGCTTCCTGTTCTCATGTTGCACTAAGACACATCAATTCACACAAGCACCAATTTAAGAAGAGGAAGATCTTTGAGGTGTCTGAGTCTTACCTACTGCCTACTGGGATTCACACACCTCCAGCACAGAAACAAAATTAAGTAGTAATGCTGGTGTTCCACAACCCTGGGAACAAATTGAAACAAAATGTTATTATTCAGTTTTATGTATGAAAAATGTTCTGCTTACATAAGCACTGAATGAAAAAAACTAGAAGGCCCTGAGGTATCCAAACCTAGTCTGATTTATTCACACAACTGCCCAGCACCGAAACAAAATTAAATAGTCATGCTGTTGTCCCACATCCCTGGGAGAACACTGGTGAATAAAATTCTGCTAATGAATTATAACATTGTGTTTTTATTCAGTTTTGGGTCTGAAGTAATAAGACATTTAAAACTTTTTGACAAAGATAAATATTTTAAACCATATTTGACACTTTCTTTCTCTCACTTAATATTGATTTTATGAACTATACTGCAGTTGGTGACAATTTTACTTATTATATGCTACCTATTATTATCTAATAAGAGTTTGTTGCACTCTACTAGATGGCATGTCTCTACTGTCTTCATGTTGTCAAACCTACACAGTACATACATATATACATCCATACACATACAAGCATTAATACCCTTCTAGCCTGCCAATATATCAAAGCAGTTGTTCCCATAATAAATGCCTAGGTTGTTCTCAAAAATAATAACCAGTTTACCTGACTAAGATGCCAAGCAACAATAATCCTACCAAATTTAAAAAGCACAATAAAGTACCAGTGAACAGGAAGAAAAAAAACTTTAATGTGGAAAAATATATATGTAAAAGCTTGATCTGTAAGTTATATCATACCTGTGAGATAATTTACTCTGATGAAACCCTAGTGGTTACAGGGCAAAAGCACTAAGACTATTTTATATATATATTTTTTTCACATTAAAGCAGTTTTCTTCCCATTTACTGGTATCTTATTTTGCTTTTTAAATTTATTCTGAAAAATATCTAAACTAGTGCTTGCTTTAATATAATTTGGAAGTTTATTCCATGTATCAGCTGCTCTTTCAGACAACCAATTAGTACACTTCTCATTCCTATAGAATATTCTACATTGGTTGTCTGATGATTCTTTGCTACTTTTTGATAACACCAAACATTCCCACAGGTAGTTGCCTCTAAATGCCCTATATATCTGAATTAGGTCTCCTCTTAAATTTCTATATGAGACACTGCACAAGTTCAGATATTTTAGTCTTTCATAATAAAATATATTTTCACATCCATGGATGCCCTTGGTATATTTCTGCTGTACTCTTTCCAGTTTACTGACACTTGTTTCCTTATAAGGTTTTCATATTGTTATTCCACACTAAAGTTTGGGTCTAATGTAACTAACAAACAATGATATCATCATTTCTGATTTACTAGACTTTATAAATCTTTATATGCAACCTATAATTCTATAACTATCATCAACCAATTGGTTGATATGATTAGAAAAACTCAAAGAGGGACCCCCCCCCATATACCCAGGTCCCTAAGTAAATATATCACTGTGTGCTGTATTAAATATTCACCTTTCAGTTTATGTCTCTCAGTCTCATATGCTTAGTTTTAGATGTATTTATCTGCATATTATTCTCCTGTGCCCAAATGGTCAACTTAGTCAAATTATTTTGCAGACATACCCAATCTGTAATGCAATTAGCTTACCCAATGTCAAGTCATTGGCATACATACCGTAGAATACCTCAGATGAAAATGATAGATCTAAAAGATACAATCTAAACTAGTATGGGCCTAGGACAGAGCCCTGTGGGACACCCTGACGGTAACCAAGAATTTCTAATTACTGTATGATACATGCCATGTCCTATTTGTAAGCCATGCAGCTATCCGTCTTATCAAGAGTACATTGATACTGACTTGTTTTAATTTATTGATCGGTGTTTTATGTATGACCATATCAATGCTTAAGTCAAATTTATATAAATTACTACATTATTTTCAATATATGGTTGCTGAAATATGCTTTCAAATCCCAACCTTTCCATTTCTGACAATAACTTATCCAATATTATTTTCTCCATTATTTTTTCCAAAACAAGAAAGCAGACTTATGTGTCTGTATGACTTTGGGTTTGTTCCACTCCCCTTTTCCTTAAAGACAAAATGAATAAGTGCATGTCTCCAGTCTTGAGAAATCTCACCATATTTATTTGACTAAGTCAATAATAGGTATAATGGCATTATAAGTTCTTGCTGAAATGTTCCCAGATCATTATTACTACTAATTCCATCTTCTCCCAGTGCTTTGTTTGGACCTAGTTTGCATAGCTCATTTTCCAATATAATCTAATCTGATTTCAGTATCTAAGGTTACCTGGATGTCACTAGGACAATTTATCAGCCCTGTTTGTGGAGCCAAACTGTTTTGCATAAGATTTTGTAAATATATTTATAATCTGTTGTATCTGAGAATAACTTTTAGAATCTACATACAGTTTATCAATTTGTATGCATTCTCTCCTTTCACTTATTATGTATCTATAAAAAATGTTTCTTATTTTGCTCAATATCTTTATATAAAGTTTCTTCAAATTTTTCGTCATCTTGTCTTATACTATGTTTAATTTGTTTCTCCAGCTTGTTTATTTCAGTTTTCAAAGTTGTAGTTTCACCTATTTTCCATTTCTTCTATTTTTGTCTCTCACTTAAATCAAGTATCTTGTTTTTATGGAATTGTATCCTACTAAAGTGTGTTTAGATCCCGGTATCAAACATTTGTTTTTTTTTTTAATTTTTATATTCAAACAATTTCTCTTTCAAAACTTTCCACATTCCTTCTGCAGTTTTTCCACCAAATGCATTACTCCAATTAGTTTTACATAGGGACTGTTTTGCTTTCATATAATCTGTTATTAATCTTCTGTGTATTTGGTTTAGATTTCAGTTTGGCAGAATTATTTAGCAGCAAATTAACCTTACTAACCCCATGATAACTGCACATCAAAGTAGCAAAACTTGACTTGAAGTGACAGTAATTTCTTTAGGAACAGATATGTCTAGCATGCTCTGTTCCCTGGTAGATCTTTTAACAATCTGAAACAATTCTTGTTCCTGAACATACGTTGTGAAAAATTTCCTTACTAATGTTGTTGAATCAATATTATTCCAGTCTGTTTCTGGAAAGTTTAAGCCTCAAGCCACTTTTATTCTTCCTTCTTGTGTTTCATGCAAGAAATATATGAATTCCTCTGGGTCATCAGCACTTGGCATGGGTGGTCTATGCACGCCAACATTTGTCATATGTTTCAGGGTCATCTTTATTGTCACAGTTACACAGTCTATTTAGTGTTATAACGTAACATGTAATAATCAGAGGTCTCATAACTATCTTTAATCTCTAACCTAACACCTCCACCTGATCTTTTGTTAGAATATCTGTTACACTAAACATATTTATACCCTGACAGAACTGGTTTCCAGTCATTGTTCTTTAACCATGTTTCATAAACAATAACAACATCACTCTTGTTGGAGTGTATCAAACTTTCCAAAAAAAAATTATGCATCAGATGTTGCTATCTATAAACTGTTAATTTTTGACCTAGCAAAAATCCTGCCTTGTATTTGTCAAATATTGAAAAATATCTGCAGCAAAAATTCTCCTCCCTGATCTTAATAAGTGCATGCCATCTATCTGAACACGTTTGTGCCCTAAAATAGGATGCTCTACATGTTTCAATTTTTTTAAAAACAGGGCATTATTTTTCATGTAGGTATTGACCCCAAAATCTTTTCATTTATTGTAACATGACTGTATTTTCTATATGTGATTTGTGAAAAATAAGTCCTAACACCAGTGCAAGCTATCTAAGAGAGGTGTAAATTCCACCACTAACAATCCCTGTGGATGAGATAATTTGTGCCATGAATAAAAACAGACCTCTACTTCCTTACATTAAGGCATTCTAAGGCCTGCCTCATATAATCTGTTTTGCTTCTGGCAAGCATAACACTATTCAGTGTTTATTATCTTCTCTGTAAATATAAGTACCAGTTCCTCTAATAATTGAATCTCCATTTACAAGAATATTTTTTCTGCCAGATCTGAAGAATCTTCAGCTTTTAATTCAATAATATCAGCTCTATCAATTGTTACAAAGGACTGATCTTCATCACCATTAGTGTTGTTAATCCCACTGTTATTGTTGCTTATTACATTTGCAAGCATACAATTCTCATCCAGCTGGCTTTGTACATCCACATCTTGAGCCATGCTGTCAACGTTTCTCTCAATTTTTTTCTTACAGTAATGTTTTATGATCCTTCCATGTTCAGTTTTGATAGCTTCCTTTTCACCTGCCCCTTGCCTCTTTTTTTCTAGCTTCTCTTTTCTAAAAAAAATATGCCTTTTTCTGTAGATTGAAGGTTTTCTGACAGAAAAATATTATCATTCCCTGTAATTTGTGTGCTACATAACAAAGCAGTGTCCTTTTTAGTATGTTTTTTTTTTTTTTTGCTTTACAGACTTTTATCAGTTTCTTTTTTCTTCTTTATTTGTTTGAACTTCTTCCTTTCTTTCTTTTTTTCATTTCCTTCTCTATGCCCTGAATCTTAGACTGCTGAACACTCGTATCTGGAATTCCAAAGTTGTCAGTGGCAGTATCTTATGTCATACAGATTGAGCGATCTTTGCAGACAATATACACATTCTTTCCTAAATGTTATCTATTTGCTGTTTGCCTAACATTATTTATTTCACCAGTCCAGTCATTAATATATGTAACAACAGCTCTCCAAGCCATGCCAGTTGCACAAGTGCAATCATCATCGGTAAGATTTATTAATAATGGTAAGCAAATCTTCCAACTTTTGACATGAGGAACACAGATCACCAGTGTTATAAGGTGTTACATTTAAATAAACTTAGCATTTATTACACTGTAGAAGATATTTGTGCTTTTGCAAATCATTAATGACATACTCATTTATTCATCCATATTCAGCTGTAACTGAATAAAACATTTTAAAAGCAAATACTATCAAAATCAGTTACCACAGAATTCAAACAGAAATTAAATCAACTTCTAAGAGAAAAATCGCAAAAAAACAGTTTAAAACTAAATATTAAATTAAGTGCAGTAAAGTTGTTCCTCTGACCGTACAAGTTTTAAAAGTCACATAAATACTGGAATTCCTTTATATCTCACGCGAATATGCACTGTAGCCTCTGCTCACTATCGCTCACAGTCGCACTTCTTTTTAACAGTAAAGATCAGTAAATTACAAACCAAGACAGGGTTGCTTAGATAAGCTCAATAGTTATGTCTTCAAAAAATAAAATAGTCAGCACTAAGAACTAATATTAATTGTCAGGATTTTGACTTTCTAAACTATTCTACACTGATTGATTTTAAACTGTGTATTAATAAAAAGTATGCTTGCAGTTGAAAGTAATTTCTTTTTAAAACCTCTAATGCAGTATAGACTGCAGTTAGAATTTAAGTGAAAAAACTTACTGATAAAATGTTTGCTGATTTTTAAATTAAATGTTTAGCTGAAGATGTGATAAATATACATAGTTTTACTGTACACAAAGAAAACCATCAGGAAATTATTAGTTTGGGCTACTTTAAGATTTAAATAGAATTTTATTTTTGAAGACATTCTGGACTATCCAAATAATTCTAGATTTATATAAACTTACTAAGTTAAAAGTAATATGTAACTTCAAATAACAATTTGTGTAATAAAATGTTGTATGTGTTTTAGAAATATACTATTTCTTGAAAAAATGTAACCTTTCTCTACTTCAACCAGTAAGAAAACTGTGATTCCATATAAAAGTGATGGAGGTTTTGATAATTACTATATAAATGGCTTCACTTACTATCAAAAATAAAATATCATCTGGGTACTTCACAAGTCTTGAATAAAGCTAGTAGAGATCTTTGCAAGAAAATTTTGGTGGAATCCTTACAGTAAGCCTGAAAGCAGCACTAAAATAAAAAGTGGAAAAATAATAGAACAACATCTTTGGCTTAAAAAGTAAAGAGTAGAACTGTCAGGAATAGAGACTTGACACATTGTTGCAGTATATGGTAATGAAAAATAAAACAAAAGGTCATGGGACTGCTTTGGTTGTGTTACTGCAGTTTCAGTGAATCACAGTTTACATTATATTAATGAAGTAGGCCATCATGAAACATGCAACTATTTGCTGCAGATATTATATGGGTTTTGTAAAGATGAGAAAAATCAGCAAGCATTACCAAGCATTACTTAGACAAGGATGTTGCGTAAATGGGGGTGCCTTCGCTGTAGGTTGAACGTCAAGCTGGCACCTTGGCGTGCATGAAAATCTACTGCCAATCATTAGCGGACCGGAGTTCCGCTGTGGCGACCCCTAACCGGGAAAAGCCGAAAGACCACAACAACTTAGGCAAGGATGTTGTCTCTTGTTTAGGTCACTCAGCATTTGATCAAGAAAAAAGCTAATACCATATAGCCTTTTCATGTGTCCCTGTAGCAATTATCTGACTACAGTTTGAAAAAGTGGAACATTGAAAAGATTAAGCAGCCAGTAAATGAACTGACTGATACTATGAAGTTATGATATTAAAAATATATTCTTAATAGAAATGTTTAGAAACTACCAGAATAATTCTACTTTCATAGTACTACATTTATTGCATTTTGAAATTTATGGAAGGAATGCTTCTTTTAAGGGTTCATCCCTGTTACATTTCTAAGGAAAAGGGTATCCATGTAATCCAAACGGATTTGTTCAGGGATCTGAACTTTGTTTGTGACATAAACAGAAAATACTGTTTCCCAAAGGATCTCTGCACTATGGAATAGGCTTGTTCTTCATGTAAAATAGAGATTATCTCTGACTTTGCTCAAACTAAACCTTCACAACTGGATGGAAAATCATATTTTTACCCCAGAGGCCATCAATAAGAACAGTATTATCCTAACTAACAACCCTCCCAAAAAAAATCTTTAGCTACCTGCCTAACATTCCCCCTTTATGATACCTGGGACTCAAATGGTTTGGGGTGCATGGCTAGGCTCATAAAGGCTTGAGTCATTATTAGCCTAGGAACAACCTATGAACCTATGAACTTGTCCACAAAGGAGAAAACTAAATTTATGCTATTCTTGTCTCGTGTGGTCATCTTTTCTACCCCACTATTATATTGATCTTAGGTGACTCTTCCTCTATTTGCTTCCTACACCTACATGATTCCTGTAGTAAGTAACTTCTCAGAGGCAGAGACCTTCTGCATGCATCCTTTTTGGTATAAATGCATTTTCAGCTAAGAAACAAAACTTATGAGCCTTGCTTCCCATAATATGTTAGGTACTGTTGTAAGGGTACAGTAGGTCTTTCACACCAGAGGACATTATTCTAAATAAATGAAGTCATAGGGACATGTCATCCAATGAATTATAACTTAACTGTTTTCACTGGCCACAAGACAGTGCAGTGACTTAAATATGATTTAAAAGTGTGCCCTATAGTATCTGTTAGATTAACATAAAAATACAATAACAACAAGACAATAAACTGGACAGTCTGGAAATTCTGAGACTTGAGCAGTGTTGCAGATGGAACTTTGGTGGGGGGGGGGTGTCTGGGGACATCAAGCGTCCTTAACTATCTAGTTTTATGTTCCTGGAAAAATAAAGCCACTTGGAGGCTCAGTAACAGGAATGATCCTTGCCTTGGTTTTCAAGCTATTGGACAGATTGTTTCAGGATTTTGATAGTACATTATGAAAATATGAGACACCCTGTCAGTTGTAAAAGATTTGTATTTTCATCACAATGTGGTTAGTTGATCACAGGGTGGGATTAGGAACAAGCCATTTGATAAAACAGTTTATTGATGGACATTTTTTGGCTACTGTAGTTTAGAGTGAAATTCAGTCAGAAGGCTAAGGTATAAAATTATTAAATTTCAGTGTGATGCAAATATGTGATTTTGGTGAATCTGGGGAACATATTAGACATAAACTTACTGATGCTTAGATTTAAGGGAGAAGCTATTACTGATAGGAAATCTGAAGCACTAGGAGAGAACAGGCCACAGAAAGGTTGCAGAGGTTGTGTGGTATGGATGAGGGGTCATGAAATGATGAGCATGATAGACAATTCCCATTTCTTAGCTGCACTGGTGTATTACTTTATTGATATGGTCATCAAGTTTCAGAAAAAAATCAAAAGATATACCAGTATGTTTGAAATGATAAACTGACGCTATGGGATTATAACTAGTATCCACTGTTTTCTTCTTCAATGCTGTATAGAAAATAAAGTGCTCTGGGCAACACACCCCTTTGCAACCCACCAACTTGTCTATGAGTGAAGAATAACAGTCATTCAACTGCCGTGACTTGATGTCATGTGGTTGCTTTGAGATACCTTGTTTCTTGTCCCACACTTCAACTTAACTTACTTCTTATGAAATAACCTTCCTATCTCTTTTGCCTTTTCTCACCTGCCCTCCACCCATTTGCTGATTCTGATTTATCACTTGCTTCTTTCTTTTGTTTCGGCTCTGCCTTTTATTTTGCCTCAATTTGTGCCTTACTTTTGCCTGCCTATTGGTCTGACCATCCCTTTCCTTTCATAGCCCTTTCCTCGACCTGTACATTCTATGGTCTGCCTCACTGTTTCTGTCTAACTCTCCTCTTCTCTTCCTTGAATGTACAATTTGACTTCTGCCTGGAATTAGCACTACAAATACATGCAATGCCTGTCGTACCACTGCAAGCATTCTGACTGCTCACCTTTAGTTACTGTCTGTTGCAGTAAGTTTATATTTGCATCTGCATTTGCATCAGTTTTGCTGTTTGCTCTCTTGCTCTTCAGTTGCTTAAAGTTTTTTCTCATGTTTTGTGCTCATAAACTCAACCTCATAACTGCTGGTTATTCAGCACTACCCTTCATTCATGTATTTACAATATTTGCATTTGCTTTTATCATGTAATTTATAGGTTCATAGGTAGGTACTAGGTTACTGGCCCTAGGGCCTATATAAGCCTAGCCAACAAGGTTCCCTGGCTTATACCACCCAAGAAAGTTATTTTCCTGTGCCCCTGTCAAGCAGAGCCACAGAAGTGATCCCCAGGGTGTATTTCCTATTTCCCATCCACTCATCAAGATGACATTTCTTGAAGAGTGCTAATGAGGAACTTTGCTTGACATAGATGATTAGGTTTTTCCAGAGTATGGGAAGTTTCTGGGACAAGAATCTATCCCTCCAACATGTCCTGTTTATTGTGGTGACAAGGATTTGGTCCCTAGAGCATGTAGCTCGAAGGGATTGGGATTTCTTTAGGTGCAGCATGTCCAACAGCTCTGGGTTTGACATAGCTTTATATGTTAGTCAGAGACCACCTCAGAGTAGGCAATATGCTATGGAGTAAAGCTGGAGTTTTTTTGAGATGGTCAGTGTAGGGCATATGTTTCAGGCCAGTAATCCTCTTTGTGAGGTACTTCTGTGGCCTTTCCAGCTGCTGCAGATGTCTTGTGAGGTACATTCCAAAAGGGGCATTGTACTCTATAATGGGTCTAATGAGTGTTGAGTAGAGGGGAACAATGACCTCTTTTTTCCTGGATGAGAACGCTTTTGTGATGAGGTATGCCACGTAGAAGGATTTCCTGACTACTGTGGTGATGTAAATTATCAAAGGAGAGACTACTGTCTACCTGGGTCCCAAGGTCTCTTATCACACATTCGGCATTAAGTAGACTGCTGCCTATGTAGTAGTTCATGGGTACAGAGTTTTTACCAAAGGGGATGACAATGCACTTTTTGGCATTGAGCTTGAGGCCATGGATCTGACACCAGGCATCTGTCTCAGTGAGACCCTTCTGTAGGATGTCAACATCATTTGGGGACTCAACTATGGCTCCTAGTTTGCAGTCATATGCAAACTTCATTAGCCACAGGCCTTCTGTGTCAGCCTGTACTTCAGAGAATTAGATACCAAACAGGAGAGGTCCCAGGACTGAACCCTGTGGTACTCCACTTGTCACTGGTTTGAAGTTAGATTTGGAGTCTGCAACTTTTACAGTGTGGGTTCTGTCAGTTAGCAAGTTGGCAACCCATCTTGTGACGTAAGGATTTATACCTAGTTTACTGAATTTATCTATAATTCCAGAATGCGGGATGGTGTCAAAAGCATTGGCGAGGTCAAGATAGGCTGTGTAAACCACCTTAGCCTCGTCTACAGCTTTGGTGACTGCCTCAAAGAAATTGATCAGGTTTAGGAGGCATGATCTGCCATTCACAAACCCGAACTGGGTGGGGTCCAGAGTTTGGAGGTTACCAATGTCTTTGTTTATGAGTTCCATGATGATACGTTCCATGGCCTTACAGATAAGGCTCAACAGGCTAATAGGGTGATAGTTCCTGGGATCAGTGGTGGCTCCCCCTTTGTGGAGTGGGATAACTGTTGCTGTGCACCATTCAGTGGGCACAAAGCCTGATGTGAGGCTATGATTGTACATGGTCGTTAGGGGGGAGCCAGTTTGTTCTGAAGTTCATGTAAAACGCATCCTAGGATGTTGTCCAGTCCCATGGATGCTGTGTTTTTGGCTTTAGAGAGTGCAGCTTTTGCCTGCATAATTGTGATTACAGGGACTCTGCATTCTTCATGTATAGATATGGGCCCTTTAGGGGGTGAGAGGGTGGTAAAGTTAGTACTGAACCTATCTGCCAGGTTGTTGGCAATATCAGTTGGTTCTGTAATTTTCATGCCATTGTGCTGTAACTCAGAGTAGATCTGGGTGTTGCCATTGAGATTCCTGACATAGCTATAGAATGCTTTATGGTTGTCCTTAGAATCAGTGGCAATTTTGTTTTCGTAGCTAGCTTTGGAGGATCTTATAATTGATCTTAGCTTCTTACTGAGGCTGACCAGGGAGCTCCTCCACTCATGGGATTTTACTCTCTTTTGCAACAGTTTCTTCCTTCTTTTGTAGAATTTGTTTATGGCAGGGGACCACCAGATTGGCTTCCTTTTTTTGGAGGATAGCATCTTGGTTCTGTTTGGGATAGCATGATCCATGCACTCGTGTAAGTGCTTATAGAGTGCATTTGTGTAGGATTCAGCAGTCGTAACTGTATTGTCCATCTGCATGGGTGTCATGAAGTTCGTCACTTCTGTCTTAAGAAGCATGAAGTTGGCTTTGGAGAAATTTTTTACTGTGGTTTCCTTAATGGGGGGGGGTGGGATGTGGATATCTAGGGTGATTAGCTTATGGTCGGATCTGACCAACGAGGAGTTGACTTCAGGTGTGGAACACCATTCACACATGTTGGTAATGACTAGGTCTAGGATATTGTTGCCCCTGGTCGGGGTATGGATAAGTTGATCCAGGGCATTAGAATTTATGAATTCCAGAAAGCGTTGAGAGAAGGAGTTGGTACATGAGTAGTTTTCCCAGTGAATGATGGGGTAGTTGAAATCGTCCATTATTAGGGTGTTTGGTTGAACTCTAATATTTTCCAGTATATCAAGAAAAGAGGATTGGGAATCCTGGGGCATGGTGGGGGATCTGTAGCAAGCTACAATTTGGATTGCAGCTTTTCCCAGAGTTAGTTGCACTTAGATAACCTCGGATGCATTATGCTGAGCAACTAGCCTGGAGGTGTGGATATCCTTAATGAATATGGACACACCTCTGCCTTTACTGTTCCGGTCCAGGTTAGATGCCGAAAAGGGTGGTATGAGTTATAGCCTGGTAATGCAGGTGTGCACACTGGAGCCTTGAACCAGGTTTCAGTCACTGCACAGATATCAATGTTCTCCATTTTAAGGAGTGCCTCGAGGGAGTGCATTTTGAGATTTACACCTCTAGCATTGAGTAGCATTACCCTCAGTTTTTGCTTGCCTGTTCCTGTTATGGTGGTGAATTTGTCATTTGAACCTTGCCTAAAAAAGGCACTATAGGTGTGGCAAGAGCCTTAGCCAGTATCTGGAATCCCAGTGGTGACAGGTGCAGGCCATCTCTGGCAAAGAATCGTGGTCTGTCGACCATGTTTTCCCAGGCAGACAGATATTGGATCCCCTTAGAATGATGCCAGAAGCTTATCCAATTGTTGAAGTCAATAAACTTGTCCTTGTACTGTGGTATCATTTTGGGCGATGGCAGGATGCTACTCAGGGCTAGGGTCATACCTGCCTGGGCTACAAGATTGGCGAGCTCTTCCATGTCTCTTTTCATGTAGTCCAGGGAGATACATCTCAGGTCATTCACACCAACATGGACAATGACAGAGTCATATTTGTACTTGTTGTGGAGTGACCTGAGTGCATGGGTTATGTGGCGGATCCTGGCACCTGACAGGCAGCTGACAGTATCCTTCTCCTTGTTTAGTCTGGTGAGTGAGACATTAGTGTGCCTGACTATAAAGTCACCTATGACTAGTGTATTGGGCACATTGTTTTGCCTTATGGGCTTTAGCTGAGTGGCACACTGAGTCTGTGGGCTATGTCATTTGTGTAGTGTTGGGTTGGGTAGGGTTGATTGCGTTTCTGCTTTAGAGGTCTCTGTTGCTTGAGCAGATTTTTACTGAGAGCCTCTGCAAATGTTTTTGTGTTTCTATGTGTGGATTTTGGTGGTGTAGGTTTAGTGGGACTATATGATGAGTATGGTGTGGTACAAGTGATTACCTTCTCCCCTTGACTGTCAAGTTCAGTCTTGGATGGAGAGAGCTTTGCCTCCAGTTTGGCTAGATAAGTGCATCTCTCACAAGTTGTAATGTTGGGTGGTAGGAGGAGAGGGTTGTCTGTGTACATGAGGCAATTGCTATGTTGCCCCAAGATGCCCAGATTCATCAAATAGACAGGAGGGAACACTGTGAGCTGACCCTTGGACATGCCTGAATAAAAAAATATTTTCCTCTAGACAAGTAAGGAAAGTCAGTACAAGAGCTGTTTTTTTCTAAGCAAGTGAGGAAAGTTAAGTACAAAAACTGTTTTCCTCTAGGTAATGAGGAAGGTTGAGTGCTGTAGTAATTTGTAGCTTATTTAGTGCTTACAACAAGTTCTGAACAAGTGCTGAGCACGAATAAGCAAATTCAATTGCTAAAACTAAGAATCTGTATCTGATGTAGACTAGTTACAGGAAAGAAACAAGTGCAAATGCGGCTTTTAAATCAGAAAATTGAGAGAGATGGTAAAATTGCTAAACAGCCAATAACTACAATTTCTGGGACAGAAACCAGTCCTTATGTGGTAGATAGGTTACCTAGTGCTTACCACTCCCACTGAGAAGCTATCAGGCTCCCTTTATTCATTAATGAATAAATGAATATGCATTTTAGAAAAGTACACACTTTGTAATAACATTTATAGTATTATTTACTGCCTGCACTCCTCACTGCATTCTCATAACAGCTGAATATTCTGCAGGTGACAGCACAAACGTCCGAAGCAAAATCAGGGACATCTAAACAGATAATAAAGCATTTCCAAAGGAAAAAAGTTTCTGATAGAAGCCATTAAAAAAGTAAAAATGCAGTGGCATTTATGAAGTATCAGTAATGTATTCCCTACATCGAGACTGACGCAAAGCTTAATCGCTGCAAGTAATAGATTACTGATATTTTCTTGAGCTGTACTGCATATCTGAATTATTGAATGACAGCACGATACCAAGACAGAGGCATAAATAAATGCAGACATATGTAAGTGGGACCACTTCTGTCTAATCTCTATATGTTTTATACTTTACCATGAGTTTGCTGATCCAAGTAAATGAAAGTAACCATAAGCTTAGATATCAAATTAGATGTTATGATTATAATGGTTCTGTTCAGATGAGAGGTTAAATCCTGATAGCTGCTTTGCAAATCACAAACGTTAATCTGTACAGCTGCAGGCCCTGGTGATTTTCATTTAGTACATTACTAAGGTAAAACATATACATAGAATCCTCAGGACGTATTCTGGCTGCTCTCCTGTCAGTTTGACTTACAGGAAAATGTATTCTGTACTGACACCTTTCATCCTTGACTCGTCTACAATGTCAGGAAAATCATTCTTATTTTTATCTGTAAATAACCTGTGTGCCTCCCTTTTCAGATGCCCTCATGTAATGTGGAAACATTTGTTGTGAACAAAATTTGCATTTTACGTTGACCCACCTGGCACATTCCTGCAACTAAAACAAACAGAAAAAATAAAATGAAGTCTCAAATAATGCAGTTAAAAGTCTAATTATGCAATAAATGAAAAATGATCAGGAGAGGGGATGTTAAGTGTTGTTATATATATCCTGCCGACTTTGACACAGCTTTTTTGCAGCGGCAAGGCTAGCCACCTAGTGGTATAAACCTTGGCTTTAGCTGATGGTCACTGTTGAAGTGACACCCTGACCCCATGTTCAAAAATGCGGAAAGGGTTTGTGGATGAATGGATGGAGGCAAACTTAACTGCTGTGATTTCATCGGGGTCAATATAAAGGAGTCAGAAAATTCCAGAGTCCATCATTCCATGTAGATTCCTTATACTCAGCTCATTTGATAGTATTTTCTGTATTCCTTATTCATTTTGAAACTCATAATGCATGTGCTGTACCTGGAGAGTCACAGGAAAAGGCAATATTCCGGAATACACCGGTAGATAAGTGGCCTGCCAGTATCTGACAGCTTTATGCTGCACTTAAGAGTGATATTGTAAATTTACATGCCATGGTTTAATACACTGCAATGACTCTAGCATTAATCACTGTACACTCAGAATTTACACTCTGCCACAAATATTCAATGGCTTTAAATCTTCAGATAAGTTTAGATTGATCTAAGTCCTAAAGTTTTTCTTTTAATTCAACAGTGCCAGGCTGGTAAAGGCTATCAGATATGCACATTGTCATTCTACCCTAATGAACAAGATGGATGCTTTAGCTTATAAGCTTATGGGATAAGTCCATATGAAGCAAACTGTCACATAACCATAACAGAAGATGTCAATGTTCGCGAGAAGAAATTGTGAAGCAAGGATGTAAGCAGTACATTCAACTGCTAAGGGATTCAAATAAGATGCCCAGGTCTTACTTATATATGCAAACCATTACCCATCTGCACTTGATATCATATGCAAATAATTATTATATTCTTCACCTAAGGTGTTATCAGGCAGAATTCAGTGTGCTTATTGCTTAGAAAAATATAATTTGATACAATTTATAGCAGGCAAGAGTCAAACTCTTACACATTCAGATTATGTTGTGTCATTTGAGTATACTCTTTAAACAGGCATAGAAAACCATAATGCTACCCATAATTTTTAATTTTTCTAACAGATTACCATAACTCTCCAACAGACATAGGATGATATTCATCAGCAACTGCTGCTCAGGTGCACGAGTTCAGATAATGCAAGTAGCAACAGCCATTTAACAGCTGCATCATGAAAAACATTTTGTTCATGAACACACCTAGGCATTTAGTATCGTCTGTACATTTTTACAGTAATACTTCTAAAACCTTGCTACATGCCACCTGTTAAAATGATTCATCTTAAAGCTTACTTGATTGGCAACAGAACTACATTGCTATGGCTGTCTAGTGGAACTAAAGATAGATTTAATTTTGTTCATATATCTTTTTATTTATATTGTCATAATATTTGTATTTGTCTAAACAGCCCAACAATAAAGTAACACAGGTAGAATTGCTTAGTTTCATGATTGGTTAGTTTCATGTGGAAACTCACAGCTGGATGAATGAAATGCTGCTTACAGTGTGTGTGTGTGTGTGTGTGTGTGCACGCACACACATGTAAGTGTATAGCTTAGCAAAATATTACAAAATGTGATGTTTACTTTGCTATTGCAATTTCTAAAATTTATTTGAAAATACATAATTTAATGACTGCAACCACAAATAAATATTAGTTTATGCTGTGCACAGCTTTAGCAACTTATGGTTCCAGAGATATGAACATTTGTTTGAAATGGGACAGTATAACTTGATTTTGTCAAAATGCTCTCTCACAACCTTCTAGAGCTCCACTGGAGGGAATGTGTTGTGCTGAAAGCTGAATATATATATATATATATATATATATATATATATATATATATATATATATATATATATATATATATATATACACATGCATTAACTAGCATTTTCCTAACTAGTACTTCACAATAAACTAGAATAATTGAACTACTTTGGATCTCATTACATCATATTTGCAGACAATGAGACTGAGTTAGTTTTGCATTTCAAATTAAATTAGTTTGATATGTACAATTCCAATCACAGAAATGTGATAACAAAGGTCATAAACCAATAGCCTAACTGAACACAGACAGCAGCACCAAAACACAATGTTGTTGAATTTCAGGCCAGGTGGAAACAACCTAGGCTACACCGTGTGGAGGGTTATACCCGCACTACTAATTAATGTAATCAGCCCTGAGGTTGTTGTGGCTTGAAGATGCCAAGTATTCCCTATGTTGTCCAAAAGTATTCCCTAAGTTGTGTCACCCACAGTGACATAGCACAGTGAGCTCAGTATGATAAAAGACATGCACATTAATATTAAAATACATGCACATTATTATTTTTATACACTGAACCACTATGCACTTAAACAATACATTATTTGGATGTGGGAATGCAGGATTTAACCACAGCTAGTCTAGTTTGATCATGAGACCTGACTGACCAAACAAAGACAGCTGTACTGAATTTGATATATTGCTTTTATCCAAAAACCATCCCCGGGATTCATGAAGCTTGCGTCAGGTGCAGGCATAGCGTCAGCGATCTAACACCAAATATGGCCACCGAGTGATTCAGGTACGAGCTGTTTCCACATGCACTACCTGCGTACGCTATGCCCACACAGCTCCCAGTGCCTGTATGCTAATCACCCCATGCTCAGCAGTGTAGCATGCAAATGAAGGTATATAGCGATTCAGGAAATGGTGCAGGTGTAGTGTAAGCATGCAGAAATGTAAACCGAAAAAAAAACGGTTTACATTTTTCAAACAGAAAATCAGAGCCATGACAGTGGACCAAACTCATGTATTATACTGTTAATATATGCCAATGGCAAATATATAGCCATTGGCATAAAACAACATGCACAAAATATGAAAAAGAACATTTAATATTATGCCCACACTAATGCAAAGTTAAAGCGCAGGGCATTGGTGCGCAAAGTGGATTGCAAGGAATTTAAAATAATACAGAATAAAACTGCAATGAAACACATATCACGATTTCTCCATTAATAGTCAATGGTAGGCCTGCTACACTATACTCATGGTGCAAGGGTTGCTAAGGGGCAGTGACAGTGTTATGAGCAGTTGCTAGGAATTAGTAGGCAATGCCATACAAATGAGAGGAGTAATAGTGAACTTCAGATTTCCTGCTGGTGTAAGGATGCACAAAACAGCATAGCGTTATAACACCGAGGTGAGCCCTTGAGATAAAAATAATATCAAGAGAGGGGTGTGTCACCATTGCTGTAAGCACATTGGAGCATTGCTAACCCGGTTTGCCTGTTGCTAAGCAAAGCAGCAGGATAGGGATGTGTTGAAACAGCCATAGCTTTGCTTAGCTGAGAGCACACAAGGTAACCGAATGTGCATGTGAACGTGGATGAAAACATGCTGTAAACCTGGTAAACGGCTGTGCGTGGCACGCACCAGAGTGGAAACAGGAAGGATATGGGAAAAAGATAAGGAAATGCTGCAGCATGGAAATAGGAGTACAAATGAGTAATTAACACCTAGGAACCCACAGTGGGCCATTGACAACAGCTAACAAGGCTGCTGGCGGCTACCTGCAGAACAGGAAAGGGGAGGTGCCATACTGCAAAGAAAACAGAACTGTCACAGTAGAACAAAGCAAAATTGCAGTAGATCAGCTACATAACACATTTCGCAATACATTCCTGGGTAGGGAAAGTACAAAGCAAGAAAGCCGGCAGCTGGATGCATGCCTGTCAATGGGAGGGGATTCGGGTTGAAGAGTGAATTAAAGGGCAACAGATAAATCACGGCAGGCAAGCATAATTCAACACCAAAGGCACCACAATTGCAGTACTCACTGTAAAACCCATGATTAAGATACCCTGCAGCTGGAATTGCACATACACACCCAATAACATCAGCAGCA
The DNA here is from genome assembly GCF_019279795.1 of Protopterus annectens. Taxonomy (NCBI): domain Eukaryota; kingdom Metazoa; phylum Chordata; order Ceratodontiformes; family Protopteridae; genus Protopterus; species Protopterus annectens. The sequence continues at coordinate 355,923,616 of NC_056736.1, forward strand.
TCCATAGCACAATAGTATAAAGTGTGAAAGCACCTCAAACACACTTGTGTATTCCCATACACTCTGCACCATCGGTGAAAACAGATGGGGAACTTTTAAAATGTACATGTTAGGGGCTGCCATAGCTTTGATTTACCTGCATGTGTTGGAGACTGAAGGTGGTGTGGAGGATGATGCTGGCAACCACCTCAGACACCAGAGGAGGAGAAGAGTGTACAGACCAAGGGTAACCTACCAGGGGCTAAATGATCTGGAGATAGTAGAGCGTTACAGGGTGGGCAGAGACACCATGCTAACTTGTTTAGCTGTGCCGGCCACGCCTCAAAGCCAGAAATAACAGAGGGGAACTCATCCCAGTGGACATGAAGGTATGTGTAAGCTTGAGAATACTAGCCACAGGTGCCTTTCAAAGGCCAACTGGGGATATCCTGGGGGTCTCACAGGCATCAGGATCCAGGGTACTCCATCATTTCCTGGCTGTCATGTTACCACATGTCAATGAGCACATATACTTCCCCCAAACACAGGAGGAGTTGGCCAGCAATATACGTCTCTTCCACCATGTGGCAGAATACCCGGAGGTACTAGGTGCAATAGACTGCACACACATACACATCAAGTCACCACCCAGTGAGCAGGGTAGGTGCTACATAAACCGCAAGGGATACCCCTCCATCAACTGCTAGGTTGTGTGCAATGCCCAGGGCATTATCATGGATGTGTGTGCTGGCAGCCCTGGAAGCTATCACGACTCCCACATCTGGCATGCCTCACATCTGTATCAGGTATTTGCCAGGGGAGACATCCCATATGACCACCTGGTGGGGGATGCTGGCTATGCACTGGAACCATGGATGATGACTTCCATCAGAAATGCACCACACACCCATGCAAGAATGCCATAATGAGGCACACGCGCAAACCAGAATCATCATAGAGCATGTGTTTGAGATGCTGAAATCATGTTTTCATTACTTGGACATATCTGGTGGAGCCTTGCAGTACTCTCCAGACACATGTGCCCACATCTTCAGAGCATGTGCCATGCTACACAATGTGATCCTGTGGAAACAGCTGCAGTAGGGACAGAATGGTGAAGGCCCTCACAGCCCACCACCTTTGGCCAAGGGCCCCACAGGCACAGAGGTACTCAGACCATGAACACCTTGAGCCAGCCCCAGTAGGCAGATGGAAGAGTGCCCAGCATGCCCATGCCTTAGCAAAGAGGGAACGTATAGCACACACACTGATAGTGTAGGAACCTATGGACTGACAACCTTCTCCACCTGCACACACAGTAAACATGGATGGCACACACACAAGGCCACCTGTAAATTGCCATGTATATGTGGTCTACTGTGTGCATCCAACATAGGCAGCCCTCAACTATTGCACACACAACCACTATTGACACAAGGTAAGTCAACACCTGTACAGTAAATTAAGCTATCAGCATGTGGTGATACTGTATGTATAGTTTCATAGGTACATAGGTAGGTACTTGGCTAACTGCCCAAGGCCATTCATACGGCTAGCTGAAATGTGTCAGCTGTTGCCACCCCATTGATTAACTAACTGTCCCTCTGTGGAGCAGAGCCAATTGTGGGATCCCTGGGGTGTACCCACTGTTCCCCATCCACTCTGCAAGGTTACACTGGAGTGTTACTGAGGGGCTCCGTATAATGTAATCAGGGATGTAGTTCCAAAGCATGGGGAGTACCCGTGACAAGAATCTGCCACTCCAGCATCTTCCAGTTATGGTTGTGGCAAGGTTTAGCTCATTACAGTGTGTGGCTCACTGTGACATGGGTTCCCATAGGTGGAGCATATACATTAAGTCTAACTTGGACATGGCTTTGTTGGGCAGCAAAGATCATCTCTGAGTAAATGAGATGCCACTGAGTAATGCGAGAGTTCATGTAGTCTGGCAGCATAGGACACATGTCTGAGGCCAGTAATGCTCTTGGCGAGGTATGTTCGTGGACCTTACTGCTGTTGGATGTGTCTTCTGAGGTGCATCCCAAATGAGTTATCATACTCGATGATGGGATTGATGCGTGATGAGTAAAGGGGTACAATAACCTCAGTATGTCTAGATGCAAACCCTTAAGTAATCAGATGGCCTACATAGAAGGATGGCCTAATTACTTTGGAGATATGATTGTCAAAGGAGAGATCACTATCTAATGTAGTCCCCACATACCCATTACCTCGTCTGTATTAAAGTGGCTGCCACTCATGTGTTAATATGTGGGTGTGTAGTATGCCCAACATGAAATGACCATGCAGTTCGAGGTCTTTAACTGGAGGCCATGACTGTGACACCCTGTGTTGGTCTATGTGAGGCCCCTTGAAGAATGTCTGTGACAGCTGGACTGTCAATTATGGCTCCCAGTTTGCAGTAATCACCAAACATGGTCTGCTGTAGTCCACCTGTGTTTGCCTGTACCTCTGAGAAGTATATGGCAAACAGTAGGGGGTCCCAGGACTGAGTCCTGTGGGACACCAGTTGTGACTTGCTAAGAGTTGGACCTGGAGGCTGCTAGGCTTACCATGTGGGTTCTGTGTGTAAGCCTGTTGGCAACCCAACCTGTGATGTATGGGTGTATGTACTAGCTTGTGAGTTTATAAACAATACCTGAGTGGGGAATGGTGTCATAATCCTTGGCGAGGTCCAGGCAGTATGTGTGAACTACCACACCCCACACCTAAAGTCTAGGTGACTGTAAGATGTCACACAGGATCAGTAGGCATGATCTGCACTCAATCAAGCAGACCTGGGTTGGGTCGAGTGTCTGGAGGTTCCCAATGTCTCTGTTAATGAATTCCATGATGATGTGCTCCATAGCCTTGCAGACCAGGCTAGTCAGGCTTATAGGGCAATAGTTCCCGGGGTCCATTGTGGTGCCACCTTTGTGGAGTGGAATAACTGTTGCTGTGCTCCACTCTGTGGGTATGTAGCCTGTACAGAGTCTGTGTTTGAACAGTGTGTTTAGGTGAGGGGTTAGTTCATTTGGAGCTTGTGTAAGACACAGCCTGCGACACTGTCCGGTCCCATTGAGGCTGTATTTGTGGCTTTGGATAGGGCTGCTTTATCCTGTGTGTCGGTGATTGCCAGGGTCATACATACTTCTGGTATGGTTTAGGGCTGTTTAGTGGTTGAGAGGAGTGTGAAGTTTGCACTGAACCTGTCTGCCAAAATGTTGGCAATATCAGTTGGTTCAGTGTATTATGTGCCAGTCTGCATCAACTCTGAGCAGATCCGAGAGTTCCCACTTAGATTCTTGACATAGCTAAAAAACGTTTTGTGGTTATCTGTAGGGTCCTTGGGAAATTGTCTTTTGAAGCTAGCCTTGGATGATTTCATGAGGGATCATAGTTTCTTGCTAATACTGATCAGGGATGTCTGTCCTTCTAGGGATTTCACACTTAACTGTACTAGTTACCTCCTACTATTGTAGAGCCTGTGTATGGCAGGGGTCCGCCAGACTAGTTTCCTGTTCTTGGAGGAGTGAGTGTAGGTTTGACTTGGGATAGCATGATCCATGCATTCCTCTACCCAGCGAAGGGTTGACGTTGGGTGTGGAACACCGGTTGCCCATGTTGGTGATGACCAGGTCCAATATGTTGTTCCCTCTGGTGGGGATGTAGACCAGTTGTTCCAAGGTGTTTGAGTCAAGATATTCTAGGAAGCGCTGGGCAAGGGCATTAGTACTTGAGTAGTTCTCCCAGTTAATGTTTGGGTAGTTGAAATCACCCAGTATTAGGGTGTTTGGTAGGACCCGCATATTTCCCAGTGTCCCCGGAAATGCGGAATGTGGGTCCTGGGTCATGGTGGGTGATCTGTAGCAAGCTACAATTCAGATTGCAGTGTTGCACATTGTCAGTTGCACTTGGATGATCTCTGATGTATCGTGCTGTGCCACTAACCTGGAGGTGTGAGTATCCTTAATGAATATGGATACGCCCCCACCTTTTGTGTTCCGATCTGGGTTCTGTGGCCGAAAGGTGTGGTATGAGTTATAGCCTGGTGGTGCTAGGTTGCTCTCTGGAGCCTTAAACCTGGTGTATGTCACTGCACAGATACCGATGTTCTCCATACTGAGGAGTGCCATGAGTGTGTGCAATTTGAGGTTTAGACTTCTGGCGTTGAGTAGCAATACCCTCAGTTTCTGGTCTTATGAGCCTTGCCTAAAAGGCCACCTTGCCTAATATCCACTTCTCTACTATTGTTTGCAAGCAATGACAGCTGTGCATGTGTACATGTTCTGCAAATGTGTACTGACCCTTGTTACAGGGCTGTGGCATATGGCTATGTGCACAGCTACATAGAGTGGATATTGACAGTAGAGACACACTGGTTGAACATTTAGATTTGTGTAGCCTAACCTCTCATTGCCAGACTAACAGCTGATTGAAAATATGTTGACAGTACTGGTAATGAAACAGGGTGCATATCATCTTTAACTCCAGTGTGACATCTGCAGTAGGAGTGTAAGATGTAGGAAACTGCTGCCCATGTGTAATAGCTGCTTCATAGGTGATGGCGTACACTAACTGATTATATCTTGATCATGCCGATAGTGGCAGCAGAGTCTATTGATATTTGACTCTGTGTGGGGAGTGGGTGTCTGTGCCCAACAGAGCTCATGGTTCTGCTGGGTATGTGAGTATATAGCCAGACAAGGCTACAGCCCTGTTCACACTTGCATCATCTGTAATCAACTATCAGGATGTGATGTGGCCCTCAGAGGGGGATTGCTACTAAAGGTAGCTACCATGTTCCTGCAATAGCTAGTGTTGCCACTTCCATAACTCAAATATTTACATGTGAGCCTCACGGTCTAAAACATCTTCATAAGCAGTAAGTTCTGTAACTGCGTAATGCTGTAATGTGATAAAGTAGGTAGGTCATTGTTCTAATCCCAGCCATGCCAAGTGTGTGTGTGTGTGTGTGTGTGTCCATCTGTCAGTGGACAGAACAATGCTTTTTAGAGTACTCACACTCCATACAATTCCTATACTCAACCTTGGCAAGGCTGATGATGTCATCCATCCAGGAATACAACTCTGGGATTTCTGTGAGCCATTAATCTCAATAGCACGTTCTGTAACTGCGTAGTGCTGTAGTGTGATGAAGTAGGTAGGTCGGTGTTCTAATCCCAGACATGCCAAGTGTGTGTGTGTGTGTGTGTGTGTGTGTGTGTGTGTGTGTGTGTGTGTGTGTGTGTGTGTGTCTATCTACCAGTGGACAGAACAATGCTTTTTAGAGTACTCACACTCCGTACAATTCCTATACTCAACTTTGGCAAGACTGATGATGTCACCCACCTAGGAATACACCTCTGAGATTGCAGTGACCCAGTAATCTCAATAGCGCATTCTGTAACTGCATAATAGTGTAGTGTGATAAAGTAGGTAGGTCAGTGTTCTAATGCCAGACATGCCAAGTGTGTGTGTGTGTGTGTCCGTCTGCCAGTGGACAGAAAAATGCTTTTTAGAGTACTCACACTCCATACAATTCCTATACTCAACTTTGGCAAGTCTGATGATGTCACCCACCTAGGAATACACCTCTGGGATTGCTGTGACCCAGTAATCTTGATAGCATGTTCTGTAACTGCGTAATGCTATAGTGCGATAAAATAGGTAGGTTGGTGTTCTAATCCCAGACATGCCAAGTGTAAGTGTGTGTGTGTTCATCTGCCGGTGGACAGAACAATGCTTTTTAGAGTACTCACACTCCGTACAATTCCTATTCTCAACTTTAGCAAGGCTGATGACGTCACCCACCTAGGAATACACCTCTGGGATTGTTGTGACCCAGTAATCTCAGTAGGGCATTCTGTAACTGCATAATGCTGTAGTGTGTTAAAGTAGTCGGGTAGGTGTTCCATTACAATAGCAGGTGTGTGTTTGTCAGTCATACCCTATGTGTTGGAGACTGTGAGTGTCTAGCCACTGGATGTGTTGAGGAGCATGTTTTGTAGTTTCCCTATATAGTGGCCATATAAGTCGCAATCAGCCAAGAGACTGGGTTGGCAAGACATACCCATACATTTGGCAATAGGCCTGGTGAGTAAAGTTAGCAACCCTAATATTACCCAGAATACAGTCTGAGCCCATGTGTCGGACAGAAAACACACTTGCCCTGGGATTAACACCAGTACATAATACAGGAGCTGCTGGTGTTTACCTTTTCATTCTTTTCTAATGCTTTGGTGTCATGAGGTTTGTTCTTGGGATATATAATCTATATCTATGTATGTGTGTGTGTGTGTGTGTGTGTGTGTGTGTGTGTGTGTGTGTGTGTGTGTGTGTGTGTGTGTGTATATATATATATATATATATATATATATATATATATATATACATTAACACACATACATCTATATAATGGAATACATGTCCTATACTGTTGAATGACTGTGCTGGATGATATGTTCATGATAACAACTGATGTCTGTATACCTACCATGGCTTAGTAGTAAAGCACATCGTCTATGGTGTGTAGGGTCCTGGTTTCGAGCCTTGCAGAGGCCAGTTATCTTGTTGCTGGGCAGAACAAGGGCCATTGGATACAGAGTGAGTAATGCACTTTTAAGCTGGTGTGTGCTGATTTGCGCAACGGTAAGCAGCGGTTAGTTTAAGGGAGGCTCAGTTTGGGACATGTAACTATGCATTAGCAGGCAATCCTTTGCAAATGAGATGAAGGGTTGTGAATCCCAGTTTTCCCCAGGGTGTGAGGCAGGTCCCAAGAGTGTAAGAGTGTAGATAGTGGCGTGCAAGACTTGGATATAGGTGACATCATGGGGGGTGTGTCATGCATACTGTAAGTGGATTGGAGCCCTGTGGCTCGGGATTGCTCCCAGCTTAGCATGGCTAAGCTATGGTTGTGTCTAAACTTGCCTAGGGCAATCAGAAGGGGTAACAGCAGTAGGAAAATAATCAAGAAGAACTAGCTGAGCTGACAGGTGAAATGTATCAGGATCAGCCAATTACAGAGGTAGCAGACCAGCCCAGCCCAGAACACTACTATAAACTAAAAAAACACCTTCCTCTCTGGTTTTTCCACACTCTACAACACCTGTGTATACAAGCGGAGAAATTTTATCAAACAAACCTACAAAATGAGAAGGGATGCAGCAGGCAACATAGAACAACATGTGCAAGAGGCTGAAGGTAGTGAGGATGTGAATGCTGCCGAGCAACCCACAGTGAGGAGACAGAGAAGAGTGTACAGACTCAGGGTATCCTACCAGGGGCTACATGAGCTGGAGATAGTGGAGCACTATAGGGTGGACAGAGACCTGCTACAGCAAATTGTTGAGCTGTGCCGGCCACACCTGACACATCAAACAGGCCGAGGGGAACCCATCCCAGTGGATACCAAGATATGTGAAGGCCTAGGTATACTAGCACAGGTACCTCCCAAAGCACAACTGGGGATATCATGGGGATCTCACAGGCATCAGCATCCAGAGTATTCCACCAGTTCCTAGATGCCATGTCAGCACATGCCAGTGAGCACATATATTTCCTCAACACATGTGAGGTGTTGACCAGCAATATGCGTCTCTTCCACCAAATAGCAGACTATCCTGAGGTAGTGGGTGCTATAGACTGCATGCACTTACTCATTAAAGCACCACCTGATGAGCAGGGTAGGGCCTACATCAACCACAGGGACATCACCTCCATCAACTGCCAGGTCGTATGTGATGCCCAGGGAATTATAATGAATGTGTGTGCTGGCTGCCCTGGAAGCTATGATGATTTTGAAATATGGCATCTGACGCTGCTGTACCACAGATTTGCCAATATGGACATCCCCTATGGTCATTTAATGGGGGATGCTAGGTACCCACTGGAGCCGTGGCTGATGACACCCATCAGAAATGCACACACGCCTGAACAACAATGCCATGATGAGGCACACGCACAGGCCAGACATATAATAGTGTGTGTGTTTGGGATGCTCAGGACACAGTTCCAGTGTCTGGATACATCCAGTCGAGCCTTGCAGTATTCTCCAGCTACATGCACCCAAATTGTTATGGTATGCGCTATGCTACACAATGTGATCCTGCAGAAACAGCTGCAGCAGGAACAGCATGGGGCAAGGCCACACAGCCCCTCACCAATGCCAAGGCCTGTACAGGCACAGAGTGACTCGGAGGGGGAACAACCTGAGCCTGACCCAGTAGGCAGAATGAGACATGACAAGTATGACCTGACCTTGGCGAAGAGGCAATGCCTAGCATATGCACTGACACAGTAGGGACTGAGGAAATGACACCCTCTCTGACTCACACAGACAGTAAAAGGGATTCCAAACATGACACTACCTGTGCTCAACCATGTATGGGGAGTGTACTATGTGCATCCGACATAAGCAGCCCTCCAGCACCATCCTCACGTCTGGCACACCCTCAAGGTAAGTCAATCAACCTACCAAGTGCCAAATGGAGTAGAATGTGTTTTTACCTGTAACTATGGTATGTATGTGAGCATGCAAGGGAAATGGGAGGCCGAATGTTAAGGCAGCAGACAGTCGACACTCATAGTGGCACCATGACATCTGTAACACATACTGGAGTCACCATAGTAGCCAATACTACACAGGGTAACAAACCCACTACAGGTAATGGGCTGAGCGACATGTGTGTCCATAAAACCCACACAAGTCTCAGCCAGCAGGACAGGTGTAGACGGACACAAACAAATGCTTTACTATAGCCTCTGACTGTGCCCTATGGGTAACCCCTCCCCCAGACCCACACAGACAGACTACAGCAGGGCAGCCAGTTGGATGTAAGTTGTGAAGGCTAGGAAGTCAGACACTAATATGTTGGCAATTAAAGCTAAGATCTGTAGTACATTGGTATGCCTCTAGCCAGCTCAATAAGTAAGACTACACACTAAAATGGAGTACCTGACATACCAGTACAGTCCTAGCAAATGTGTATGGGTGTCAGGTGTGCCCCCCCCATCCAATGTACACTTATAGCAACAGTCAGGTGTGCCCCCTCCCACTCCTGTGTAGGAATGTAGATACAGTCAGGTGCCCCCCCCCGCTATGCAGACATGTAGCAACAGTCAGTGCCAAATGACTGATGGATACCATGCAGACTCGGCATGCTACCTGTCGGTGTACAACACAAAGGTCGGCACTGCAGTACAAACTACCTGCACTTGTTCCACACATGTGATACAGATATCCATACTGGGCATGCTCACACACTTGAAGGTATGAAGGCAATGTCAGTCAGCAATATAGTGAAAGGTCATACTGGGCATGCTCACACACTTAAAGGCCATGTCTGTAAACACCATTGGTCCAGATATATCTGACAATCGCAGTTTTTAGTGCAGACACATGTCAGTATGCACCACCCCTGGCTTGCACACACATTGAATAGGAATACAGGCATATATGTAAGGACAACACACTATAATAAGCCAAAGGTAGATGGACATAGATGTGCGGAACAGGGTGACTGTAACAATGAGCCATCCGGGCCTGTCCCACCCAACACACAGCCAAAGGGCCCCAAACACATGAGGTGCAGATGTCATTCACTGTAGATACTAGCTACCAGTATCTGTCAGCATGACCGACTATGTGGTGCACGTGCCAGCTGTGCAACATGACTGTACAAGGAAGTAGTCATCTAGTAGCTGTATACACGTACCTGTGACATATGACCCCATGTGTGCCCGCATGTGGCATGTCAACCCCTACATGAATGAGTTATGGCCCATGCATGCACTACCCTCCCCATAGCAGCATTATGACAAGCCTGCTGAGGTCATCCAATGTGAAATACACCTTTAAGAGAGCTGTAGCTCAATAAACTCCATGGTGCATCCCATTACTGCATACGGCTGTAGTGATAAACTAGTTAGGTAGTAGTTCAAACTCCAGACTTGCCAATTGTGTGTGTGATTGTGTGCGTGTCTGTCTGTATCAGACTGTGTAGGGAGAAATGCTTTTTAGGCTACTCACAGTCCGTACAATACATATACTCAACTATGGCATGGCTGCAGATGTCACCCACCTAGACATACACCTCTCGGACTGCTGCAACCCAGTAATCTCGGTAGCGCGTTTGGTAACTGTGTAATGCTGTAGTGTGTTAAAGTAGTTAGGTAGATGTTCTATTCTGAGGCATAGCAGGTGTGTGTCACAGACAAATAAAAAAACTAGTAACCAGTTCCAACTCACAAACAGTGAAAAAGCAGCTGGAGAGCTACGAACCGTTCCACTGAACAAATGATAAAAGCAACAAGAAGATCACACAAATTCCTGGTTTATTCAATGCTCAATGCAAAATAACCAAACACACTGTTGACCTAGGTTTCATCCACTTTATCAGGACTTCATCAGAACAATGAAACTCCCTGAGGACGACCATTTAAATACCCACGCAATGCATCAATTAACTCATTAAATATACATAATTGACTATTTACTGCTTAAAATAACAGTGCTACATTTATACAAATACTATGTACCTAAAACAATTAATCTATTTCTCTACCAAAAATATCAAGTAAAAGCTCATGTTAAAACAATTTTGTAAAGCAATTTTCATAAAAATGTTTTGTAAAAGCATGTAAACATAAATATGCATATGTGTGTGTATTACAAAACACATAAGCTCAAGAAACAATAATATATATTATATATAAAACCTATGACCATTATGCGCTACCTCCTGCCTAAAATATGTCTTAATTTTAAAATAGGGGCTATGCTAATACTGTCATTGATACCAGGGTAATTTAATGTATCCAACCTTAGTTGCCATTGGAATTCACATATATCTAAATGGACTTCTAATACTTTACCCTGGATATCTTTTTTTGATTTGTTGAATAACACAAAATTTAAAACTGTGCTCTGTATATTCCGCAATGTGCCTAGCCATTGCATTTGTATTCTTAAAATGCTTAATATCCAACACATGTTCTTTGACTCTTTCCCTAAAGTGCCTTAAAGTTTTTCCCACATAAAATGTGGGACATACTGTGCATTTCGCCAAATGCACCACATTCTGGGCATGACAGTCATAGTGTCCCCTAATCGGGATAAAACAATTGTTTACTATTATACTCCTACCTGTTTCCGTTATGTATTTACATGTTGTGCATCTTCCACATTTAAAATTACCAATCCTTCTGCCACCACTTGGTTGTGTATAATGTATCCCTTTTTCCTAAATCTTTTTGAAAGATTTATCCCTTCGAAACACAAAATTGGGCATACCACCCATCTTTTTTACTATACTTCTATCCAACTGTAATAAACCCCAGTTTTTCCTCACCACCCACTTAAACCAATCAGCATCCTGGTTAAAGGTGGTGACAAACATTAATCTATCAAACTGCTTAGAAAAACTGGTTTTCTCAGTTTGATTAATCAAATTATCAGCATCATTGCCAAGACCACCAGTTAAAATGGCCTTGTAAATGCCATTTTCTTTTACTCATAATTTCATCCTTAATACTAATACATAAAATCTCAGGGTAATCCCTTCTGAGAAACATCCCAATAATGAAATTCAGCTCATCAATAAACTCTTTTTCATCACTCACCATCCTGGCCGCCCTCACCATTTGACCATTAACAATAGATTTTTTCTGGTGTTGAGGGTGCCAGCTGTCGTAATCTAAATATGAGTTGGAAAAAGTTGTTTTCCTATATATACTGGATCTCATACACTTCATTTCTCTGTCTATTCTTAGTTTAGCATCTAAATAGGTAATCAAATCTGCACTATACTCATGGGTAAATTTTAGAAAATCAACAGTATTATTAATATAATCCACAAATAACTTGAGCTGTTTCCTATCACCCTCCCAAACGATAAAAGTATTGTCCAAGAAGCGTGTATATAGCCTGATATATTTGTTAAAGACAATGGAAAAACATACTCCTGCTCCCAGAAGGACATTATATAATTAGCGTAAATGGAGGCACAAGCGGCCCCCATAGCCACTCCAGTGACTTGTTTATAAAAATGTCCTTCAAAATACAGGAAGTTGCTAAACAACACTGCTTCCATCAGTGTAACAAATACATTCACCTGGTCTTGATTGTACAGACCAGTTTTTATCAATTGACTTTCCAACTAGGTTAATCCAATCTCATGAGGGATAACCGAAAAGAGATTGCATACATCTATAGTAAGCAGCAAGGTATCTTCAGTGATAGATAACATATTTAACTTCTCTAAAAAATTGCAAGAATCTTTGGTTATGTATGTAAAGGCTTTTAAACCTCTTTGCATATAATGATCCAAAAACTGACTGATGAAACATGTTTTGCTTCTTTTCCCATCAACTATAGGTGTGAATTTAACATTATCAAGGCCTTTATGCAATTTAGGGATTCCAAATACTCCACTAATTACTGGGTTAGAATTTCTCAAAAACTCACTCTCTGCTTCAGTAATTTGTCCCTGAAACATCTATCATCAGATCAATTTTTTTGATAAGCCACATTAATTTAATCAAGGCTACTCTCCACATAATTATCCTCCATGAGCATACCCATCATACAGTCAACGTAATCATTCTTATCAATGACTACTGCCCCATTGCCTTTGTCAGGCTTCATTATTCAAATTTCTATATTATCAGCCAATTTTTTTAATAAAGAATATTCACTACTTGACAAGTTACTAAACTTATTTCCCATTGACTTCTTAAAATGTTCCCTCAAGTCTAGCTCACAAGCTTTTTCAAAAAGTGCTATCATTTGATTCATGGGGGGATTGAACTTACTAGGTTTTACCAATGGTTTTAAATTTTGATTAGCCCCTATTTCAGGAAACCACAGTTTAATATTCATTTTACGCACAAATAACTTCAAATGAATTAACATGCCTGAGAGTGTTCCTTTTCTACATGGAACAAAAGTAAATCCCTTTGAAAGCAGATTTACGTGTTCTGTCTTAACATTAACCTTAGAATAGTTGTATACTGTATAATCACCATAAGTACTGGTGATAATCTCAGGGTTGTTTAAAACATTTTGGTTAGAATTCCCCTGCAAAACCTCTAGAAGTTGATCAAAGAATGAACATTCATTATTCATTGCATATTCAGGAAAAAGAACAGTTTGTAAATTAAATGAAAACTGGTGGTCGATGGTAGTATTAGTATTAACATGCTCTGTTACAATACCCACACTCCCTGTAGCAAAAGGCACATACTTATCTGCTAACCCTTCATTTAACCCACCCACATTACTTGTTTCAAGCGCCCAGCTTGAAGTGAACAAATAATTTTCATTTACTTCTGTGTTCATACCATCAATGTTAGAACATTCAAGTCCATTACCTTCCCCAGTCATTACATTTAATGGATATATATACTCAAGCTGTTGTTCGTACTGTCATTTACACTCAATTCAAAACTGCACTTATTCACCGTACATGGTAGGTCTAACTGCTCGCAGATGTCACTATTAAACAAATTGTTGTCACATATAATCCTTTGGTTTGAGGGCTTCCATGTACTTGTATTATGATCCCCTTCTTTACTTTCACTACATTCAACCATGTCAACATATTCAATCATGTTAATAGGTGCCCTCGTACTATTAACATTAACAAGCACCTTACCTTTAACATTCATCTTCATAACCTGATGATTTTCGTTGTTTAAAAACTCAATACTGGAATCCAAACTCACCCTCATATTGCCCCTGGGTGACTTTTCACCCTGGTACAGGCTACACAATACACCATTCATCTCCATTTCGGATAATAATTGTTGTTGTTGTTGTTGTTGTGGGCATTTTTGGGATAGTTCCACCCTTTGGGTCGAGCACCTTGCTGAAAATATTGTTTCTCTTCCTCTCTTGTAGTTTTGTGGGCATCCTGCCCTTTGCTGCGCATCCTTTCCGACCACCTGGGTCCCTCCTCTAAAGGGTCTACTGCTGGAGAAACCTGATTTAAATTTCCATCGTCCAATGTCGTGTCGTCAAATTCATCTTCACCTCCATTGGTCGAACTTCCATGAATGCCACGATTATCACTACTACCTCTGGAAAGCAGATAAGCACAATCCTTCACATACTCTCCCATGTCTCTCTTAATCTTGCTCAGTTTCCTTGTGAAAATAGTTTTACAACTATTTTCAACACTGTCCAACACATGAGTGTAAATATTTAAATATTGATCAAACAATAAATCACTGATTATGAGCTTATTCTCCTTCTCAAGATCCACAATATATAACTCAGTTTTCTGTGTATTATATTTTACCATGATTTGCATGAGGGCGATACCTGTACTGTCAAAATGTTTGTGCACTTCATTAAGCATTTTGGGGTTATTACTAACCCCATTAGGGTACTGCCACATACGCAGTCCCTTTGGAACCAAGCCCAGCTCAATGTTTCTGAGAAGGTAGCTATTTTCCAATTGGATTTTCTTTAAATTAAATAGCTTATTCTCGAACAACTTTAAGCGCTCAGATAGGGACATAGAATTAGATTCCCTTCTTTTAACACTGCAGTTATTGTCACTATGGAAATTAAATTCATTACATTTCCATCAATCTAAATTATTAATTTCAGCATTAACTGCAGGGACTTTGGCTCCATTGTTGTTTTTGTTAACTGAATTAGAACCAGCAATCTCACTGTTGTTGGCTGATCTACTCACAGTCTGGTGGGTTGGGTAAGAGGCACGCCCAAACTTCCAAATAATGAATTAAAATGTCCTGGCTGCTGCTGTTTTTCCATCAAAGATTTAATTTGAGCAGTGTGCTTACTCAATTGTTGGTTTATCTGTTGCAATAAATCCATAATGTCAGAGGTTTTGTCCAAGTTCTCCATACTGATGACACAGACAAATAAAAAAAACTAGTAACCAGTTCCAACTCACAAACAGTAAAAAGCATCTGGAGAGCTACGAACCGTTCCACTGAACAAATGATAAAAGCAACAAGAAGATGACACGAATTCCTGGTTTATTCAATGCTCAATGCAAAATAGCCAAACACACTGTTGACCTAGGTTTCATCCACTTTATTAGGACTTCATCAGAACAATGAAACTCCCTGAGGACAACCATTTAAATACACACCCAATGCATCAATTATTTATTTAGTTAGTTATTTACATTTGTTGACCGGGAGTGTCCGACTGGACGTAGGTCCATTATCAGTGGAGGCCCAGGGAGAAAAGCTCCACAGTTAAAATAAACAGACAGTAGTTACATTGGATTACATAGCGATTAACAATTTAACATAGCAATTACTTACAACATATTTACAGATGAAGAAAATAGTGGTTTACTATCAAAATTGCGAACAGCACTACGTCGACTGTCATATACTCGAACATGGAAGGTCGTAATCTGTAATGTCGAAGACAAAATAATCAATCTAGGAATTGTTTAACATGGGTCGAGGTAGGTGTTCAGTATTATTCCGAACTATAAACATCTCCCCTACCTCGACCCATGTTAAAACCATTCCTAGATTGATTATTTTGTCTTCGACATTACCGATTATGACCTTCCATGTTCGAGTATATGACAGTCGACATAGTGCCGTTCGCAATTTTGATAGTAAACCGAAAATAGTACATCAGTAGACAACTAGAATCTTTATCTGTGAAGTACATAACAGACATTAACAAATGTTACAATAAGAAGATCCTGCTGTATAATAAGTACTAGGCTTATGAGCATCTGAGCTTGCTATAATCAAGGTAGTTAGTGGAGTGGAAAGAAAGGTAGTGGTTGGATGGGGTAGGTGATTTTAGAGTGGGAGTTGCAAGGGCATAGCCAGTATGTTTTTTAGGTGCGCTTTTAGTAAAGTTTTGAAGTGGGTGCATGATGGTATGGAGGTAATTGTGGGTGGGAGGGAGTTCCATAATTTGGCTATGGTGCAAAGAATAGTGCTTCACCAGCAGAGTTATTAGCTTTAGTGATCTGCAAGTGATTTTGTTGCTGGATCTTAGTGGTCTGGTGGCGCGATAGGGTTGGAGTAGATTTTGGAGGGATGGGACATTTAGTGGATGGTTTACTAGTTTGTGGGCGAGTGAGAGTTGATACCATTGAAGGAGGTGAGGGAGTTCAAGCCAGCCCAGTTCAGCAAGTGTGAGACAGTGGTGACTATGGTAGGATGTCCCTGTGGCGAATTTGGTGATTTTGTTGTAGCAGGTCTCTAGCTTGTTTAGATCGCATTGCCTTAGGTTGGTATATATTGGAGAGGCATAAAGTAGGGTGGAGATAAGGTGGGAATTTGCTATTGAAATCTTTGCTGATTTGGTGAGAAGTTGCTTATTTCTTTATAACGCTCCTAGTTTTTTGTGGACTTTTTTTATGGTCATGGATATGTGAATGTCAAATTTTAGTTTATTGTCTGTTTCCACTCCTAGCATTTTGGTGTGTTCAGTTGGGTATATAGTGGTGTTGTCTTTTGCTGTGATGTTAAAGTGAGAGTTGTTTTGAGTATGTTTTATGGGTTGGAAGATGAGTAGTTTAGTTTTGTTTGGTTTGAGTATTAATTGGGCATCGGATAACCAAGTTTCAACAGAGGAAAAGGCTCCTGTGTGACTTTTTGCAGTTTGGGTAGGGACTGGGCTAAGCAGATGATGGTCGAGTCATCTGTGTATTGTATTAGTGTGCCATGTTTGGTGGCAGAGGCTAGATTATTGGTGAAAACAGAGAAGAGTAGGGGTCCAAGGATGGATCCTTGAGGAACCCCTATGGAGACAGGTAGTTGGGGAGATATGTCATTCTGCCATACAACGGATTGTTGGTGGTCAGACAGGTAACTCTGAAACCAGCTGGTGACTGATTGAGAGAAGGATAGGTTATTGAGGACAGAGATAAGTTGTTTGTGTGGGACCATGTCAAATGCTTTAGATAGGTCTAGGAAAGTAGCAGAGGAGAGATAGCCATTGTTTTTATGCTGAAGAACAGTGTTAGTAAAGGAGAGTAAGGCAGTGGTAGTGCTATGGTTTGGTCGGAAACCATGCTGAGTATTGGAAAGGAGGTTGTTAGTAAGGAGGTAGTCTGAGACCTGAGAGTGTATGCATTTCTCTAGCATTTTGGAGAGTGGAGAGAGAATAGCTATGGGGCAGTAATTGGTTAGTTCTGTGGAGGGTACGCCTTTGTGGAGGGGAATTATATGTGATACTTTCCACAGTGTGGGAACGTAACTTTCTGACAAAGATCGGTTAATCAAGATGGACACTGGGTAGGCCAGAGCATCAGCTGCGATTTGTAGGTATTCACTTGGGAGGTTGTCTGCTGCTAATTTGGTGGGCTTAAGTTTAGTTAAGAGTTTTTTATGTTGGAGGTAGGTACAGGAGAAAAAGAGAAGGCAGTGGGGAGATTACTAGTTGAAGGTGTGGATTGGAGGGGAGGGGGGCTGTGTTGTTTAGCTAGTGATAGTATGGTTTGTGTGAAGTGTATGTTGAATGAGGTAGCAATATTTTCTGAGGAGTGAGAGATGTTAGGAGGAGGGGTACTGACTTTACCTGGGTGGAGGATAGAGTTTATGGAGGACCAGAATTGTTTGGGGCTGTGTTGTGAGGAGTCTAGGGCAGACTGGTAGTATTGGAATTTGTACTGTTTTATTAGCTTTTTGACTCTATTGCATAGTTCTAGGAATTTCTGTCTAGTTGAGGGGGTTTTGGTTTTGCGCCAGTTCTCCCAGGCTTTATCGCTGTTTTTCATTTCTGACTTAGTGTTTTTTCAGTAGCCATGGGGAGGGTTGTACTTTGGTTTTGGAAAGTCTTATGGGGGCATGGTAATTAAGGATGCTCAGGAAGGTAGTATTAAAAAATTCAACTGTGTCATCAAGACTGAGGTACTTTAGAGGATGCCAGTTACTTTCCATGAGGGATGAGATGAATGTGAGTGGGTTAAAGTTTAGTTTTTTACGTATTTGATGGTAGATGACAGGTTTAGCTTGGTATAGGTATTTTTTGAGTAGGAATGTTGGGGAGTGATCACTGAGGCTATCTGATAATTAGCTTGTTATATATGACTGGGGGCTCTTACTGACTAGTATCCAATACAGGGTAGTGTGCTTGCTGGAGTTTTTATTTATCCTGGTTGGTGACTGGACTAGTTGGGTGAAGCCATGAAGAGTTTACATGATGGGTTGGATGGTTACCAGAACAGGATTGCCAGTCAATATTGAAATCACCTAAAATGATAGTTTCTTGGGGGAGATGGTGGGTAGACCAGCTGAGGAGGTTTTCTAGTGGAGGGATGTTTTGGCCAGGTGGGAAGTAGCATCCAATTATGTTGATGGTTTTGTTTTGGTTTATTTTGACGTTGGTATATATTATTTCGTCATTGCCTATTTGTGGAGCTGATGATTTTAAGATCTGGATGTTTAGATGCTGTTTAAATATTATAGCTACACCGCCTCCTTTCTTGTTTAGCCGGTCTACTCTTAGTATGCCATATCAATTAACTCATTAAATATACATAATTGACTATTTACTACTTAAAATACCAGTGCTACATTTATACAAATACTATGTACCTAAAACAATTAATCTATTTCTCTACCAAAAATATCAAGTAAAAATTAAAGGACCACTATGGGCAAACAACGAAAAAACATATATTTTTTATCTTGCCATGATTTACTGCACTTCCTAAAGCTGCCTGCAGCAATATAAGTGCTCTTTCCTAATTTTATTTTTTTTTACTCTTGTCTGCCCTCATGGGGGCAGACATTGTGATTCCTTTGGAAAGCTAAATCTGTCTCAATGCACAGACTGTGAGAATAAATAACCCTACCATTTGTTGTCAGACTAGACTTCCATTCACTTAGAATGGGCCACCTGAAAAAAAATGCTAAGTTTGAGAGTCTGCAGCTCATGTGTCATTTACAAATGTTGTTCCTATTGATGTACTACACATTCTGTGGAAGAAACTTGCAAAAGTGTCAACAAATTACTGAGATAAAAAAAGACTTTTCACAAGGAGCAGTTTTGCAAGTTTCAATTCCTGGCCAAGTTACTCCTCCAATCTCCCCTCCTTCAGTGGGCTACAGTCTCACATTTCCAGCTTTACTAGATTCAGCTATTTAGTCAACTTTTCATGACAATAGACATCAAAAAAATCACAGACTGCTGTGCCACTAAAACTGTTCCCATATATGTCTCCACTTCTGAATAGCATTTCCCCAGGAATAAAAAAAAAAAAAAACGCACACGTCAGTCCAGTGTTTGGGCCAATATATCCATTTCTTAATGTGCACAGTAAAACATTCAGTTTATAATGCGTTCTGGCTGCTGACATGGTATCTTTACATAGTTATTCTCTTATAGCATAACCTGAACTTATGGTATTCAATGCCAAGCTTTACAACAGTTCTCAGTTTCTTAACATTGACCTCCCAAGCCTCTGATGTGACCCAGTACTTTGTCAATATACTGTAAATACATAGATTAATACAAATACTTGTGCACATATGACACATACAATAATACACACATACTATCATTAAAACAAGAAAAATGCAATATAAATCATATCAATATAGTTATGCTTTCTAGTTTATGACCCCGTTTGTCTATGGAAACTTCTTTTTGAATTTATGTTCAAGCAGTTGTATATTTGTTGTATATTATCTTGTTTAATTGTTTCTCAATATTCTAACCACTGTATATGCTGCATCAGTTGTAAAACTCTGATTTTACTCCTTTTATATTTTCTATGCTCTATACAAAATAGCTATGTTTGTATAATTTATTTTTATTATTTTCTATAATTGTTTACTATGTATCTGGAGCTTTTCTCCCCCAGCCTCCGCTGAAAACAGTCATCTTGTGTCCAGTCGGACTAACCTGGTAAACAAATGGAAAATAAATACAAAATAAAATATACTAAGAAAATCAATCAATATACCAAGAAAAATCCAAAACTTAACAAAAAAACAGAATGAAGGAAAATGTTTCCTTGATGCTGTCATGGAAATCCCACTTTATATATATATATATATATATATATATATATATATATATATATATATATATATATATTATAACACATATAATATATTAGGCAAAACAATGTACCCAACACACTAGTCATAGGTGAATCTATAGTCAGGCACACTGATGTCCCACTCACCAGGCTAAACAAGGAGAAGGTTACTGTCAGCTGCCTGTCGGGTGCCAGTATCTGCCACATAACCCATGCACTCAGGTCACTCCACAACAAGTACAAATATGACTCTGTCATTGTCCATGTTGGTGTGAATGATCTGAGACATGCCTCCCTGGACTACATGAAAAGAGACATGGAAGAGCTCTTTGATCTTGTAGCCCAGGGAGGTATGACCCTAGCCCTGAGTAGCATTCTGCCATCGCCCAGAATGATACCGCAGTACAAGGACAAAATGATTAACTTCAACAATTCGCTAAGCTTCTGGTGTCATTCCAAGGGGATCCAGTATCTGTCTGCCTGGGAAGACATGGTCAACAGACCATGATGCTTTGCCAGAGATGGCCTGCACCTGTCGCCCATGGGATTCCAGATACTGGCTAAGGCTCTTGCCGCCCCTATAGTTTCTTTTTTAGACAAGTTTCAAACGTAACAGGAACAGGCAAGCAAAAACTGAGGGCAATGCTACTCAATGCCAGAAGTCTAAATCTCAAAATGCACTCATTCAAGGCACTCCTTAAAATGGAAAACACTGATACCTGTGCAGAGACTGAGACCTGGTTCAAGGCTCCAAAGAGCACCCCTTCACTACCAGGCTATAACTCATACCACACTTTTCGGCCACGTAACCTGGACTGGAACATCAAAGATGGAGGTGTGCCCATATTCATTAAGGATATCCACACCTCCAGGCTAGTTGCTCAGCATAATGCATCCGAGGTTATCCAAGTGCAACTAACTTTGGGCAAAACTGCAATCCAAATTGTAGCTTGCTACAGATCCCCCATCATGCCTCAGCATTCCCACTCCTCTTTTCTTGATATATTGGAAAATATTAGGGTTCAAACACCCTAATAATGGGTGATTTCAACTACCCCACCATTAACTGGGAAAACTACTCATGTACCAACTCCTTCGCTCAATGCTTTCTGGAATTCCTAAATTCCAGTGCCCTGGATCAACTTATCCACACCCCCACCAAGGGCAACAATATCCTAGACCTAGTCATTACTAACATAAGTGACTGGTGTTCTACACCCAAAATCAACTCCTTGTTGGTCAGATCCGACCATAAGCTAATCACCCTAGATATCCACATCCCGCCCCACCCCACATTAAGAAAACCACGGTAAAAAATTTCTCCATAGCCAACTTCATGCTTCTTAAGACAGAAGTGGCGAACGTCATGACACCCATGCAGATGGCCAATACAGTTACGACTGCTGAATCCTACACAAATGCACTCTATAATCACTTACATGAGTGCATGGATTGTGCTATCCCAAACAGAACCAAAAAGCTATCCTCCAAAATTAGGAAGCCGATCTGGTGGTCCCCTGCTATAAACAAACTGTACAACAGAAGGAAGAAACTGTTGCAAAAGAGAGTAAAATCCCATGAGTGGTAGAGCTCCCTGGTCAGCCTCAGTAAGACGCTGAGATCCCTTATAAAAGCCTCCAAAGCTAGCTATGAAAATAAAATTGCCATTGATTCTAAGGACAACCACAAAGCATTCCATAGCTATGTCAAGAATCTCAATGGCAACACCCAGATCTGCTCTGAGTAATAGCACAACGGCATGAAAATTACAGAACCAACTGATATTGCCAACATTCTGGCAGATAGGTTCAGTGCTAACTTTACCACCATTTCACACCCTAAAGGGCCCATATCTATACAGGAAGAATGCAGAGTCCCTGTAATCACAACTACACAGGTAAAAGCTGCACTCTCTAAAGCCAAAAACACAGCATCCATGGGACTGGACAACATCCCAGGCTGCGTTTTATATGAACTTCAGTACAAACTGGCTCTCCACCAAAGCACCATGTTCAATCATAGCCTCACATCAGGCGTTGTGCCCACTGAATGGCGCATAGCAACAGTTATCCCACTCCACAAAGGGGAGCCACCACTGATCCCGGGAACTATTGTCCTATTAGCCTGATGAGCTTGGTCTGCAAGGCCATGGAACGCATCATCATGGAACTCATAAACAAAGACATTGGTAACCTCCAAACTCTGGACCCCACCCAGTTTGGGTTTGTAAAAGGCAGATCATGCATCCTGAACCTAATCAACTTCTCTGAGGCAGTTGATGAGGCTAAGGTGGTTCACACAGCCTATCTTGACCTCACCAAGGCTTTTTACACCATCCCCCATTCTGGAATTATAGCTAAATGCACTAAACTAGGAATAAATCCCTATGTCACAAGATGGGTTGCCAACTGACTCACTGACAGAACCTACACTGTAAAAGTTGCAGACTCCAAACCTGACATCAAACCAGTGACAAGTGGAGGACCACAGGGTTCAGTCTTGGGACCTCTTCTGTTTGGTATCTACTTCTCTGAAGTACAAGCTAACACAGAAGGCCTCTGGCTAACGAAGTTCACAGATGACTGCAAACTAGGAGCCATAGTCAATTCCCCAAATGATGTGGACATCCTACAGAAGGGCCTCACTGAGACAGATGCCTGGTGTTAGAGCCATGGCCTCAAGCTCGATGTCAAAAAGTGCATTGTCATCCCCTTTGGTAAAAACTCTGTACCCGTGAGCTACCACATAGGTGGTAGTCTACTTAACACCGAATGTGTGATAAGACCATGGGACCCAGGTGGACAGTAGTCTCTCCTTTGATAATCACATTGCTACAGTAGTCAGGAAGTCCTTCTATGTGGCCCACCTCATCACAAAAGGGTTCTCATCCAGGAAAAAAAGAGGTCATTGTTCCCCTTTACTTGACACTCTTTAGACCCATTATAGAGTACAATGCCCCTTTTGGAATGTACCTCACAAGACATTTGCAGCAGCTGGAAAAGCCGCAGAAGTAGCTCACAAAGAGGATTACTGGCCTCAAACAGATGTCCTACACTGACCATCTAAAAGAATTCCAGCTTTACTCCGTAGCATATCGCCTACTCCGAGGTGATTTCTGCCTAACATATAAAGCTATGTCAAACCCAGAGCTGCTGGACATGCTACACCTAAAGAAATCCCAATCCCTCTGAGCTATATGCTCTAGGGACCTAAACCTTGTCACCACAATAAACAGGGCATGTTGGAGAGATAGATTCCTGTCCCAGAGACTTCCCATACTCTGAACCAAGCTACCCATCTATGTCAAGCAAAGTTACTCATTAGCACTTTTCAAGAAAAATCTTTGAGTGGATGGGAGATAGGAAAATATACCCCGGGAATCACTTTTGTGGCTCTGCTCGACAGTGGCACTGGAATATAACTTTCTTGGGTGGCATAAGCCAGGGAAACATGTTGGCTAGGCTTACTTAGGCCCTTAGGCCGATAGCCTAGTACCTACCTATGAACCTATTATTAGACTAAATACAATATTATGTAGCATTGAAATGTGCTAACATTATAAGGGTGACAGTTCATTATTTAGCCATGAAGCAAATTTCAGAGTGGAAAAGTTCAAATAGTGGATAAAGAGGAGGAGGGGAAAAGAAGAAAGAGTGAGAAAAAGTATTTGTTAGAAGTAATAATTAGGGTAGATATGGGAGGCAGGAGAAAAAATGAGTAAAAGCAACATTACAAGTAAGATAAACGAAACCAAGGAAAAGAATAAATAACATGGACAACAAGATTTACTGTGTGTGTGTGTGTGTGTGTGTGTGTGTGTGTGTGTGCATGTGTGTGTGTGGTGTAAAACAACTATAAAACAAATCTGCACTGATACCTGCTTGCTGTCCTGCTGAGGGGGGCACTTGTGCAAGTGCAGTGGACTGGCTCCAGTAGGAAGGGATGGCAACATAACTCTCAACATTATAGAACAAGAAATCTGGACAAGGCCATAAATAATAGGGGACAAAGGCCCAAAAATGGGACAATTTATAAATATTGCACTTACAATCTTAGAAAGTTGGATAAAGCAGGGCTCCTTACGAAACGCTGTTTAATACTTGAAGTGCGGTAATTACAATACACTTTTTGTTGGGACAAACCCAACTTCTTCAGAAGGTAAAAAAGTCAATCAACTGTACCATAGTACACTGAGCAATTTATACACTCTGTTAAAAACTGAACACACCCTTCCTAAATCTTGATTGAGTAATTGGTGTGTTGCAAACATCAATTAACTAAAAATAATGAGTTAGTTTAACAAAACAAGTTTCACAATAAAATACTTAAAATTCCAAGGATGGTTGTCTTTATTACAAATACCCTAAACTAACACACAGTTCTAGGTGCCAATTGTTGCATGTAAATATATGTGTCCCTGTCGATCCTTGCCTCAATGTATAGCTCCTCAATAAACGTCTTGACCCTGGTGTGGGCTCTGTTCATTTCATTAAGTGATGACCTTGTATATGTGTCACCACTTAAGATACTCTGCATTCTGTTGTTGTAGTCACTACATGTCATTATGGTAATCCCACCCCCTTTGTCTGGTTTCATCAGCCGCAAGGGTGCCTCTCTGAGAAGTGACAGTTCAAATCTCTCTGATAGCGTATACCAGCTACTTTAAAACAACCTTAGGGAAAACTGTATGTATTAAACTTCCCATTATAGTACAACAGTGGTCAACGTTACTATTTATAAGCAGGGAACTGCAACCACTAATGTCAGGTATGCCTCGGTGACCAACTGGTATTGACAACGATACCAAACTTGGTCTCAACACTTTACATAGGACACAGTCTACTGGTCCCCATCTTTTCAACTTATGCCTCAAATATTAGAAAGAGGAACGTTTTAAAAACACACACACGTACACTACTTACAATTTGTTACTACTTTTGTGGTTTAAACATGCAAAAATAGGTCGTTTTGGTACAGACCTATGTCATATTTTTATTTTCACTCACTTATTTTATTTTGTCATTTACACCTCCCTTCAACCACAAATGTGTGTTAGTTTAGGGTATTTGTAATAAAGACAACCATCCTTGGAATTTTAAGTATTTTATTGTGAAACTTGTTTTGTTAAACTAACTCACTATTTTTAGTTAACTGATGTTTGCAACACACCAATTACTCAATCAAGATTTAGGAAGGGTGTGTTCAGTTTTTTAACAGAGTGTATAAATTGCTCAGTGTACTATGGTACAGTTGATTGACTTTTTTACCTTCTGAAGAAGTTGGGTTTGTCCCAACGAAAAGTGTATTGTAATTACCGCACTTCAAGTATTAAAGAGCGTTTCGTAAGGAGCCCTGCTTTATCCGTTTTTCTTAGTTTGCTTGTCTTGGTTTTAGTAATCTTAGAAAGTTGATAAACAGGTTTTGCGTTAGAGTGAATTTTCTTAAGGATATGAAGTCTGAAAATGAAATGCCTGTCAATTTTCTGACTTCAGTGTTCAATGATTTGACAGTGATTTGACAGAAAACTGCAGTTTTATGAAAAACAGACAAAAAAATCTGAACTTTCTGCAAAAATCTGTACTGTTGAGAGATATTGATGGGAGTCTTGAACCAACACCCATCAATCATTTTCATTTGTTTGCTAAAGCCATTACAGCAGTGTTTTGCAGCGAGATGGGAAAAGCCTTAAATTTGACTGTATGTTGTGTGGGTAGCTGTGTTTGTGGAAGGTGGAGGTGTGCCTTTGTAAGTGTGGTGCGAATGTTATGGATTATGAAATGGTGAGATTAAGAGTAAAATTGTGCTCAGTGAAGTCCCCAGCAGTTTCATCACTGCTTGATTCAGACATATAAATTCCCCTGTGTTTGTCAGTACTATGTTTGAGTGCGTTGTTTTGGAGTGTAGTTTCACTGCTACTCTTTCAATACAAGTTATATGCTTTGGAAGTTTTCTCCAGGAGTCTGTTGCTGAGAGGATGAGAGATATGCTACAGGTATACAACTAAGACAAACTAGATAAAGCAATAGTAAGAAAAAGTACTAGGTCACATCAGAGGCTTGGGAGGTCATTGTTAAGAAATTGAGAACTGTTGTAAAATTTATCATTAAATACCGTAAGTTCAGGTTATACTATAAGAGAATAACTATGTAAAGATAACCATGTCAGCAGCCAAAATGTATTATAAGTTGAATATTTTACTGTGCACATTTTAAATGAATAGACTGGCCTAAACTCTGGACTGATGCGTTTGCTTTTTTTTTTTTTTTTTATTTTTTTATTTTATTCCTGGGAAATGCTATTCAGAAGTGAAGAGACATAGAGACATACAAGGGAACAGATTTAGTGGCACACCAGGCTGTGATTTTTTTTTATGTCTATTGTCATGCAAAGCTGACTAAATAGTTGAATCTAGTAAAGCTGGAAATGTGAGACTGTAGCCCACTGAAGGAGGGGAGATGGGAGGAGTAACCTGGCCAGGAACTGAAACTTGCAAAACTGCTCCTTGTGAAAAGTCTTTTTTATCTCAGTAATTTGTTGACACTTTTGCAAGTTTCTTTCAGAGAATGTGTAGTACATCAGTAGGAACAACATTTGTAAAACTCAGCGCATACTAGTCAATGACACATGAGCTGCAGACTCTCAAACTTGGCAGTTTTTTTCAGGTGTTCCATTCTAAGTGAATGGATGTCTAGTCTGACAACAAATGGTAGGGCTATTTGTTCTCGGTCTGTGCATTATGGGACAGATTTCGCTTTCCAAAGGAATCACGGTCTGCCCCCATGAGGGCAGAAAAGAGTAAAAACAAAATAAAATTAGGAATGAGTACTTATTTTGCTGCAGGCAGCTTTGGGAGGTGTAGTAAATCATGGCAAGATAAAAAATATATGTTTTCTTCATCATTTGCCCGTAATGGTCCTTTAAGACATATTTTAGGCAGGAGGTAGTGCATAATGGTCATAGGTTTTAATATATAATAGATGTTATTGTTTCTTGAGCTTATGTGTTTTGTAATACACACACATATGCATATTTATGTTTACATGCTTTTACAAAACATTTTTATGAAAATTGCTTTACAAAATTGTTTTAACATGAGTTTTTACATGATATTTCTGGTAGAGAAATAGATTAATTGTTTTAGGTACATAGTATTTGTATAAATGTAGCACTGTTATTTTAAGCAGTAAAAAGTCGATTATGTATATTTAATGAGTTAATTGATGTATTGGGTGGGTATTTAAATGGTCGTCCTCAGGGAGTTTCATTGTTCTGATGAAGTCCTGATAAAGTGGATGAAACCTAGGTCAACAGTGTGTTTGGTTATATTGCATTGAGCATTGAATAAACCAGGAATTTGTGTGATCTTCTTCTTGCTTTTATCATTTGTTCAGTGGAACGGTTTGTAGCTCTCCAGCTGCTTTTTACCATTTTTATAGCAGGTCTGTTTGCTTGTCAGTCATATCCTGTGTGTTCGTGGCTGTGAGTGTATAGCCACTGGATGTGTTGGGGAGCGTGTTTTGTAGTTTCCTATATACTGGCCATATATGTCACATTCAGACAAGTGACTGGGTTGGCGAGACATACCCATACATTTGGCAATAGGCCTGGTGAGTAACATCAGCAACCCTATTATTACCCAGCCTACAGTCTGAACCCATGTGTCAGACAGGAACACACTTGCCTTGGGATTAACACCAGTACATAATACAGGAGCTGCAGGTGTTTTCCTTTCCATTCTTTTCTAATGCTTTGGTGTCAAGAGGTTTGTTCTTGGGATATATAATCTATATCTATGTGTATATATATATATATATATATATATATATATATATATATATATATAGATAGATAGATATATATAGATAATCTATGTATATATATATATATATATATATATATATATATATATATATATATATATACACATTACACTGCGGTGGTGGTGCTGCGGTAGCATTGTCGCCTCATAGCAACACGTTGTCCCGTTCGATTCTCAGCTAGAGCATCTTCTGTGTGGAGGCATACGTGAATGGGGCATGCCTTCGTTGAAGGTTGTGCATCACGGCTGGTAACCCGGTACGTAAAAATCCACTACCAATCATTAGCGGACTGTAATTCTGCTGTGGTGACCCCTAACCGGGAAAAGCCGAAAGACACAAACAAATATATATGGACATTAACACACATACATCTACGTACTTGAATACATGCGCTATACTGTTGAATGGGTACATTTCCGTTATCGGGGCAACATTATTAATGCAATCATTCAGGTGTAATGCAGCTCATTAACATGCCTGTTGAGTACATGTCAGTTTAAAATGCTTGTGTTAATAATTAAATGTTTAACCAAGTGACTAGTCTAATGTACACGTCTGCCTGACAGACGTGTTAAGGTACTGCATTACAGCGGAGCAATTGATTTAAAGTGTTGCCCTGGTAAGTCGCACAGACAGGAAATCAGTAATGTGGAAATACTTGCAAATAACATGACATTCCTTTCTTCTGTTAATTAGTCATGACATGGTGATATGTACACTACATGAAATGCCTAACATGAAGTAACTGTCTGTGCTTACATTTTACAAAGACATAGTCATGCTGACCATTTGTAATCAGTTTCAGTCCTCTGTGAGGCCTGTAAAATGACGATTAAAAGACAGTGAAATTGCTATGTATATGTTTGCCGTGAAAGGCTTACAAGACACAAGTTGTTAGGATTAGGCTTCAACTTGGATTAATTATGTAAACCCCTTGTACATTAGCAACAAATGTAAACATCATAAACACAGTTATTTCCAGGCTCAGCGATGCCTTCCTAAATCCATGCCTGACACTCTTAACAAATAAACAATCGCTCTTTACTGATTGTAATTGCATCATCACGGCTTAAAGAAGCCGAGTTAGTATAATTAGAGATGTTGAGGATGGGTATTTGACAATGAAAACATTTTGTACAATGCCTGCTTTCCCTATAATGGCTAGACTGCTGTAATAGTAGGCCTTTGTCTTTGTTTATGCACTATGCTGCTTTCGGGCAAACACTTTCAATGCGGGTGCTCAGCTTCGACTCCAGACTCAAGCCATGTGGTTTGAATGTTAATGTTAACAGTTGTGTGTAAATCAGTTAAACGGATAAAATGTAAACACAAACTGAGAACAACTGTAATATCTACATTTTACACACACATGTTAAGACTAACACAAATACATGGTTTGACACTAGATTCGGAGGTCAGCAACCGCATTAACAGTGTTGCCCATTAATGGACATATACCCCCGCACAAACGCACTTAAACATGCTGACTGGTGCTTAGATATGTTTACTACTGCATATTTGTGCTTACACCTGCTTAATAGCAACTTATTCAATATGTCACTAACACTGAGATTGAATGACATTAATTACACATTTCATGCAGTACTCTAGTTCACATGTACATGTTCTTATGTAGGTTGTACAGCAATATGATTTGTAAATATGTTTATATACACATTCCATATGGTAAATGATATGTGCTAGTGTGGTACTCGGACCGTGAATGCCTGTCCGTTAGGCGAATGCTCTGACCAATACACTATTGCTGTGCTGCTTCAGTTGCATATATTAGGTTCATAGGTTCATAGGTTCATACTAGGCTATCTGCCCAAGGGCATTTATAAGCCTAGCCCATAGTTATGTGGCTTTCGCCACCCCTTTAGTTTGAATAAAAACTATGCCTATCATTTTGCTGTGCCTCTGTCAAGCAGTGACACTGAAGTAATCCCTGGGGTATATCTGCAATCTCCCATCCATTGGTCAAGATTCCTCTTGAACAAGGCCAGAGAGGTGCTCTGCCTCACATGTACCGGGATTTTGTTCCACAGCATAGGGAGTCTCTGGGTGATGAATCTGTCCCTCCAGCACGTTCTATTTATAACCGTGTCAAGGTTTAAGTCTCCCGCCCTTGTGGTTCTGAGGGATCTAGATTTTTGAGGTGAAGCATATTCATCAAATCTGGGTTTGACATGGCCTTATATGTCAGGCACAGGTCACCTCTGAGCAAGCGGTATGAGACTGAATAGAGCTGGAGTTCTTTCAGTCGGGCAGCATAAGACATATTTTTGAGACCCTTTATCCTTTTGGTGAGGAACTTTTGGGGCCTTTCAAGCTGCAGCAGGTGTCTGGTCAGATACATTCGAACGGGCATTGTACTCAATCATAGGTCTAATAAGTGATGAGTACAGGGGGACGATGACCTCCCTTGATCTAGATGTGAATCCCTTCATGATCAGGTGGGTGATGTAGAAGGTTTTCCTAACTACTTTAGCAACATGAGTGTCAAACGAAAGGCTACTGTCAACCTGGGTCCCCAGATCTCTGATGACTTTTTCTGTGCTCAGTGGATTGCCACCTATATGGTAGCTAGGGGTAACCTTGTTTTTCCCGAAGGGTATGACTATGCATTTTTTGGCGTTTAACTTCAGGCCATGGCTCTGGCACCAGTTATCCATTTCTGTGAGGCCCTTCTGGAGGATATCTGTGTATATATACCCATATACCCATGTCTCCTACTTCCCCAGTCACCCACACCAACACTTCACTAACACTGCAGTCATCCATTCTCCAGTTGGATTCACGGTGTATCCACACCAGTACACATTGGCAGCTCCCTACCCCTGTAGACCCATCCCATAAGTTGACTCACTACACGTATCCTCAGGAATCCCTAACGTTTAATCCACAAACATTGGTGACATGAGTGAACAATAGGACACTAATCACAATATTTGCGTTATCCAACATGGGACACAGTTGTCTTTATGTCAAGATTAGACTCTTACTTCCTTACGTACTTACTCCTGTTAACATGACACTACAATGAAATAATTAGTCTGACTATACGGTAATATACACGTTACACATAAGAACTAATTATGTTTGTGTTCAGCATGTTTCATTTACAAATAGACCGGTTTAGTATTTGGAGTTGCCATTCCAGGCAGATCACAGGGATAATTCCCTGTGTGAGACAGTCCTCACATTTGATTTATTCAGCACAGCACTGACTTCGGACATTGTACACACGTCTGCGTTTTAGCAATTTCGGCCCTTCCCTCTTATGCACTACTTATTATTCTATCTACTGTCGAGGTTTGTAAGGGCACACTCATGTGTTTATGTCTGCAAATGGAATAGATATGTTACAGGGAATGTACATCTACATATAGATGTATGCATGTGTGTATGCATATGTACTTATAACTGACTCGCTGGCCTCCACGAGGCTATCCAATTAGAACCAGGCCATCCAACCATGACACGCCTGGATCCATAATCACATACCCATGGTTCCCTGACCCCACCCGAGTTCGACGTACATGCAATCCATCCATTATCCAGTTGCTTTCACGGCCATGACACACCTCCACACATTGCCCTCCTCCCAGCATTAGGGGCCCTAAACGTATGTTGTTCCAACACATGTATTACCATACTCTTCTACCATTCAGTCCTTGAATATACCAGCCCTTGCTTGTGTAATGGACGAAGATCCAAATATGCTGTCAATTTTTGGTAGTCCCACTGGGAACTACCCTCTGATTGTTTGTAAAGTAGACTTAGCAGATCAACAATGTTACTCCCAGTGGTAAATCCCTGCCTGTGGCGTGAGTAGCAGTGCTTTGCTCACTCCTGGCCAGCTTGATATATGACATACGCTGACAGCGCTATGTAATACTATAGTTGCTGTTGATTCCCTTCTTATTCCTTTTCTATGCTTTATTGTTACAATGTTCATTCTTCATAGATATATATATATGTGTGTTTGTGTGTATATGTATATATGTGTGTGTGTGGATATGTATATATATATATATATATATATATATATATATATATATATATATATATATATATGTGTGTGTGTGTGTATGGTTCCACTTCATATCATCGAATTATCATTTCATCAAATATCAAATCATCAAGACCAAATTGTCGAAAACTCATATCATCTACTCTCAAATCATTGAAAACTATAAAGCAGCTAGAAATAGCATCCCAGACACTGTTTACTATGTTTATGCAGGGGGGCAAGCCCCTGCACCACCCGTAAATTAAATATACCAACTCCAAGGTCGCACTACAGTGGGGTAGGAAATTACCTCTTTTTCCCACTGTAGTGTGACCTTGGAGTTGGTATATTTAAATTACGGGGAGTGTGGGGGTGCAGGGGGAATTTCCCCCCCCTGCATAAACATAGTAAAAACTCTGTGGCATGTTATTTCTAGTTGCTTTATAGTTTTCAATGATTTGAGATTCGATGATATGAGTTTTCGACTAAATGAGTTTTCGACGATTTGGTCCCGATGATTTGAAATTCGATGAAATGATAATTCGATGATATGATGTGGAATCATTCATATATATATATATATATATATATATATATATATATATATGTATAGATTTTATATATATATATATATATATATATATATATATATATATATATATATATATATATATATTTATATATATATATTACATCTGTACATACTTATATACATTCCCTATGCTGGGCACTGCTTACACCCATGCAAGTGCACTCAGATTTGTTTACTGTTTGTTATATATGTTTACTGCTGCTTATTTGTGCTTACTTGTGCCTTATTCGTTATGACAGTACCACTTTGATTGAACGGATTTGGATAAAAGTCCCATGCGAGACTTAAGTTCACTTGTACATGTTATTATGTCGGTTTTACAGCAGATCTACATTCATTCCACATGGAAAATGATATGTGCTATAGTTGAACTTGAACCGTGAATGCCTGTTCATTAGGTGGATGCCCTAACCACTACACTATTGGTGTGCTGCTTTGTTTTGATGTATACCCATGGTTCATAGGTACCCGAACACACGCTTCAACACTTCACAAACACAACAGTCATCCATTCTCCAGTTGGAAAAACTACACCACTACACATGCACCACTCCCTACCGCTCTAGACCCGTCTCGCATGTTGATTCACTCCAAGTATATTCAGATGTCCCAAGCTTATAGTCCTGGAACATACATTCATATAATGGTCAGGGTGTTCAAATAGTCTCACAGTTTTCTGCTCGTCTGAGTGGCAACTGGGACTGCCCTGTACCTGTTTGACAGTCAGACTTAGCACATGGACAAAGTTAGTCCCACTGTTAGCATCCTACCTGTGGTTGTAGATGCAGGGGGTTTGCTCATCTCTGGCCAGCTTGATATGACAGCACTAAATAATATGGGATTTTCGCTGCTGTTTTCCTTCGCATTCATTATGAATGCTTTATTGTGACCATGTTCATTCTTTACAGATAATATATCTATATATATATATATATATATATATATATATATATATATCTGTACGCATGCATATACATTTACATGATTATTTACTTTGATCAGACTGTTGAATGACTTTGTTGTCTGCTATGTTTGTGATAACATCAGAGGTAAGTATAACTGCCGTGGCTTAGTGGTAAATCACATTGGTTGTGGTGTGTAGGGTCCTGGCGTCGAGTCTTGCTGAGGCAGTTTATTGTGTTGCTGGCCAGACAAAGGGTCATTGGACAAAGGATGGGTACAACACTTTTCAGCAGTGGTTTTCTGTTTCACCATATTTCACCACCGCTTCCTGTCACACAAACACCTTCGCCATTCTTACTGTGATACGTCACTCCAGTTCACATTTCAATGGTGTTATATCGTTATGCAGCATAAAATGTCAGAATATGATCGTATACGGATTCCACATCGTAAATGGTGCATGCTTCTTTTGAACTGGCAACATCTGCTTGTTAGGCGAATGCTCTAACCACTACATTATTGCTGTGCTGCTTCATTTGCATGTATACCCATGGTTCATAGTTACCCGAACACACGCCACAACACTTCACTAATACAGCAGTCATCCATTCTCCAGCTGAAAAAAATCACACCACTACACATGCGCCACTCCCTACCACTCTAGACCTGTCCCGCATGTTGACTCACTCCAAGTATATTCAGACATCCCAAGCTTATAGTCCTGGAACATACAGTCATATAATGGTCAGGGTGTTCAAATAGTTTTCTGGTTTTTGGCTTGTCCGACTGGAGACTGGGACTGACCTGTACCTGTTTGAAAGTCAGACTTAGCATGTGGATGAAGATAGTCCCACTGTTAGCATCCTATCTGTGGTTGGAGATGCAGGAGGTTGCTCACCTCTGGCCAGCTTGATATGACATCACTAATTAATACAACGGTTCCACTGCTGTTTTCCTTTGCATTGGTTATTATAGCAATAACCCACGCCTGGGTGTGGGTAATGCTAAATTTACCCACGGTTGGCGTGGTTTGGTCCCGAGGCTAAGCCCGAGGAAACAAAGCCAACCGTGGTAAATTTACCATTACCCACACCCAGAAGTGGGTTATTGCTATTATACCATGACATTATTTAAGAAAAGAAACTATTCCTTTTCTTAAATAATGGCATAGTATAATGCCTGTTTACTGCCCTTCTGCAGATGCCTGGCATCCGGCAGTTCTGATGTACTTGGCGCCTGCGCAGTACATCAGAGTTGAGCAAAAGCAACGGAGAAAGCAAGATCTCCGTTGCTTTTAGTGTCTCGCTATGTTAAATGAGTTTAACATGGCGAGACATAAAGCAACGGAGATCTTGCTTTCTCCGCTGTTTTTAAACACTGTCTGCTATGTTAAATGGGTTTAACATGGCGAGACAGCTTTAAAATAAGCAACGGAGATCTCCGTTGCTTATTTTAAAGCTGTCTCGCCATGTTAAACCCATTTAACATAGCGATAGTAGATATACTAATGGAAAAAGTCCGGCGACCGGACCTTTTTCCATTAGTATAACTCGATTTACAATGGGCACGCTGGCCAATCAGCGTGCACGTTTTGGGGGGATCATGGTATAATAATGCTTTATTGTGACCATGTTCATTCTTCATGGAGATAGATATATATATATATATCAGTATATCTGTCTGTACATACTCATGCATATACACCTACATGCTTATTTACATTTCCCATACTTCATAGGTTGGTACTAGGCTATCAGCCCTAGGGCCTATACAAGCCCAGCCATAACAATTCCTTGGCTATTTCTTCCCACATTATTTACTTTCCTGGACCCCTGTCTAGCAGGGTGACCGACGTGATCCCTGGGGTGAATTTCCTTTCTCCCATCCAATCGTCAAGGTTCCTCTTGAAGAGGTCCAAAGAGGCACTCTGCTTGACATGTATGGGCAATCTATTCTAGAGTCTGGGGAGTCTCTGGGTCAGGAACCTATCCCTCCAGCATGTTTTATTTATTGTGATGACAAGGTTTAGATCCCTGGAGCATGTAGCTCTGAGGGAATGGGATTTCTTTAAGTGTAGCATGTCCAACAGCTCCGGGTTTGACATGGCCTTGTATGTTAAGCAGAGATCGCCTCTGAGTAGACAATATGTGACAGAGTATAGCTGGAGTTTTTTAAGGCGGTCAGCGTAGGGCATCTGCTTTAGGCCTGTGATTTTTTTAGTGAGGTATTTCTGAGGCCTTTTCAGTTGTTACAGATGTCTTGAGAGGTACATACCAAATGGGGTGTTGTATTCTATAATGGGTCTAATGAGGGATGAGTACAGTGGGACAATGACCTCCTTTTTTCTGGATGAAAAACCCTTCGTGATGAGGTGTGCCACATAGAAGGATTTCCTGACTGTTGTGGCGATGTGGTTATCGAAGGTGAGACCACTGTCCACCTGTGTCCCTAAGTCTCTTATCACACTTTCTGTGTTTAGTGTACTGCCACCTATATGGTAATTCATGGATTCATGTTTTTTTCCCAAAGGGGATAACAATACATTTCTTGGCATTGAGCTTGAGCCCATGGCTCTGGCACCAAGCATCTGTTTCTGTAAGGCCCTTTTGTAGAGTATCCACATCATTTGGGGATTCAATAATGGCTCCCAGTTTGCAGTCATCTGCAAACTTTGTTAGCCAGAATCCCTTAGTGTTGACCTATACTTCAGAGAAGTAGATGCCAAACAAGAGTGGCCCCAGGACTGAACCCTGAGGTGCTCCACTTGTCACTTGTCTGGAGCTGGATTTGGAATCGGCTACTTTTACAGTGTGGGTTCTATCAGTAAGCCATTTAGCAACCCATTGGGTGACATAGGGATTAATGCCCAACTTAGTAAGTTTATCTATGATTCCAGAGTGGGGGGTGGTGTCAAAGGCCTTGGCAAGGTCTAGATAGGCTGTGTGGACCACCTTACTCTTGTCCATGGCTCTGGAGACTGATTCAAAGAAGTCAATCAGGTTCAGGAGACAAGATCGGCCCTTCACAAACCCAAACTGGGTGGGGTCCAGTGTTTGAAGGTTGCCAATGTCTTTGTTTATAAGTTCCATGATAATACGCTCCATGGCCTTG
The DNA here is from genome assembly GCF_019279795.1 of Protopterus annectens. Lineage (NCBI taxonomy): Eukaryota > Metazoa > Chordata > Ceratodontiformes > Protopteridae > Protopterus > Protopterus annectens. The sequence continues at coordinate 355,960,039 of NC_056736.1, forward strand.
CAGATAGGGCTTGTCAGACTGATGGGATGGTAGTTTCCGGAATCCAAGGTGGATCCCCCCTTGTGGATTGGGATAACTGTAGCTCTGCGCCACTCAGTGGGCACGAAACCTGAGGTGAGGCTATGATTAAACATGACACTTAGGTGAGGTGCCAGTTCATATTGTAGTTCATGTAGTACACAGCCCGGGATGTCATCTGGTCCCATGGATGCTGTATTCTTGGCTTTAGAGAGTGCGTTTTGTACCTGTGTGGCCGTTATTACTGGAGTTTGGCAATCTTCCGGTATTGAGATGGGCCATTTAGGGGGTGAGAGGGGGGTGAAGTTGGCACTGAATCGATCTGCCAGGATATTGGCAATATCCTTCGGATCAGTATGTTTAATGCCATTCTGTTTTAGCTCAGAGCAGATCTGAGCATTGCCATTTAGATTCTTGACATAGTTATAGAATGCTTTGTGGTTGTCTTTGGAATCTTTGGCAATTTTATTTTCGTAACTAGCTTTGGAGGATTTTATGAGGCATCTCAGTTTCTTACTGAGGCTAGTAAGGGAGTTTTTTGCATCCTGGGATTTTCCTCTTTTCTGCAAAAGTTTCTTCCTTTTGTTATAAAGTTTGTTTATGGCAGGGGACCACCAGATTGGCTTTCTTTTTTTGGATGAGAGCATTTTGGCTCTATTTGGGATGGCACGATTCATGCATGAGTGGATGTGCTCGTACAGTGCCTTAGTGTAGGATTCAGCTGTTGAACTTTCAGTTCCCGTCTGCATGGGTATCGTAAAGTTTGTCACTTCTGACTTGAGTAGCATGAAATTGGCTTTGGAGAAGTTTTTTATGGTGATTTCTTTACTGGGGGGTGGGGGTGGGATGTGGATGTTAAGGGTGATTAGCTTATGATCAGACCTGACTAACGAGGGGGTGACCATAGGTATGGAGCATTGATTTCCCATGTTGGTAATGACCAGGTCTAGGATATTGGAGCCCCTGGTGGGACTATGGATTAGTTGATCCAGGGCATTGGAATTTATGAATTCCAAGAACCGCTGTGCAAAGGTGTTGGGACATGAGTAGTTTTCCCAGTTAATGGCAGGGTAGTTAAAATCTAGCAGTATTAGGGTGTTTGGTTCTATATTAATATTTTCCAGTATGTTTAGAAAGGTGCAGTGAGAATCTTGGGGTATGGTTGGGGATCTGTAGCAAGCTACAATTTGGATTGCAGTCTTACCTAGTGTTAGTTGCACTTGGAGAATTTCAGACACATTGTGTTGGCCAACTAGCCTGGTGGTGTGAATATCCTTGGTGAATACTGACACTCCTCCACCTTTAGTGTTTCGGTCCTGGTTTGGTGGCCAAAAAGTGTGGTAAGAGTTGTAGCCTGGTATTGCAGGGGTGCTCTCTGGAGCCTTGAACCAGTTCTCAGTTACTGCATAGATATCGATGTTCTCCATTTTTAGGAGTGTCTTGAGAGACTGCATTTTGAGGTTTAGACTTCTAGCATTGAGTAGCATTACCTTCAGATTTTGCATGCTTGTACCTGTTGCGGTGGTGGTTTTGTCCTTTGAAGTTTGCCTAAAAAAGGCACTATAGGGGTGGCAAGAGCCTTAGCCAGTAACCTGAATCCCAGGGGCGACAGGTGCAGACCATCTCTGGCAAAGCATCGTGGTCTGTCAATCATGTCATCCCAGGCAGACAGATACTGGATCCCCTTTGAATGACACCATAAGCTTAGCCAATTGTTGAAGTCAATCATTTTATCCTTATATTGTGGTATCATTCTGGGCGAAGGCAGGATGCTACTCAGGGCTAGGGTCATACCTGCCTGGGCCACATGATCCGAGAGCTCTTCCATGTCTCTTCCATGTAGTCCAGGGAAGTACGTCTCAAGTCATTCACTCCAACATGGACAATGACAGAGTCATATTTGTACTTGTTGTGGAGTGACTTGAGTGCATGCGTTATGTGGCGGATCCTGGCACCCGACAGGCAGCTGACTGTAATTTTCTCCTTATTCAACCTGGTGAGAGGGACATCAGTGTGCCGGACTATAGAGTCACCTATGACTAAAGTGTTAGGTACATTGTCTTGCCTTAGGGGCTGTTGCTGGGTGGCACACTGGTGTTGTGAACTATGTGACACATTGGTTGTGATTGCTGTTTGTTTGCGTTTCAGCTTCAGAGGTCTTTGTTGCTTGGGCAGGTTACAGTTAAGGGCCTCTGCATATGTGGATTTAGTGTTGCTATATGTGGGTGTTGGTGGTGCGGATTTAGAAGGGCTATGTGTTGCTTGAGGTGTAGTGTGGGTGTTAACCTTCTCCTCTTGACTGTTTAGCACAATCTTGGAGGGAGAGAGCTTTGCTTCCATTTTGGCTATGTAAGTGCATCTCACAGGTTGTAGTGTTGGGTGGTAGGAGAAGAGGGTTGTCTGTGTACATGAGGCAATTGCTGCATTGCCCCAGTATGCCCAGATTCACCAGGTGGACAGGAGAAATCACCGGAAGCTGACCCTTGGACATGCCTGGTTTGGGGCTTTTTTTCTTTGTAAAGTATAGGAGCTGTTTCCTGAATGACCTCCACTTACCGCCGTGCATACCCGCTTACGTCTGCTTGACTGTGTCTTACTCACCCTATATCCAACAGCCATTATTCTGGGCATCATATAAAATTAGCAGCCCTTGCATAGCTTGGACCCAGGAACAGAAACACCATAGTCACTGGTTTAACCACTAATCCATCCGTGATACATTCTGCATGGATGGTAGTTAGGATATATGACTTTACTACAGGCATTCCACACTACTGGCAAAAAATGTGACAGTCAGTTGCTGTACATATGTATAGTACATGCTAATGTTCATATGTTTCTGAGAGACATATGTATACATTTGCAAGTATACATATTTATGAATAGGACACATACTTTACAACTACTTATATGCATGTATGTGTGATGTGTAGCTATGCGAATATAAGTATGTACATTTATAGATTTATGACTTCATATCTGGGGTTATACATACCCATGTATATGAACACCCACATCCGGGAGGGACCTGTACCATTTGTATGCAGGGGTTGTGTGCATCATTACGACGTGGAGCCTGGACAGGGTATACAATTTGTGGACGTGTACTATTTGGAAGATGGCTATGGGGAAGCTTCTTGGGATTCATGCATGAGTGGATGTGCTCTTACAGTGCCTTAGTGTAGGATTCAGCTGTTGAACTTTCAGTTCCCGTCTGCATGGGTATCATAAAGTTTGTCACTTCTGACTTGAGTAGCATGAAATTGGCTTTGGAGAAGTTTTTTATGGTGATTTCTTTACTGGAGGGTGGGGGTGGGATGTGGATGTTAAGGGTGATTAGCTTATGATCAGACCTGACTAACGAGGGGGTGACCATAGGTATGGAGCATTGATTTCCCATGTTGGTAATGACCAGGTCTAGGATATTGGAGCCCCTGGTGGGACTATGGATTAGTTGATCCAGGGCATTGGAATTTATGAATTCCAAGAACCGCTGTGCAAAGGTGTTGGGACATGAGTAGTTTTCCCAGTTAATTGCAGGGTAGTTAAAATCTAGCAGTATTAGGATGTTTGGTTCTATATTAATATTTTCCAGTATGTTTAGAAAGGTGTAGTGAGAATCTTGGGGTATGGTTGGGGATCTGTAGCAAGCTACAATTTGGATTGCAGTCTTACCTAGTGTTAGTTGCACTTGGAGAATTTCAGACACATTGTGTTGGCCAACTAGCCTGGTGGTGTGAATATCCTTGGTGAATACTGACACTCCTCCACCTTTAGTGTTTCGGTCCTGGTTTGGTGGCCAAAAAGTGTGGTAAGAGTTGTAGCCTGGTATTGCAGGGGTGCTCTCTGGAGCCTTGAACCAGTTCTCAGTTACTGCATAGATATCGATGTTCTCCATTTTTAGGAGTGCCTTGAGAGACTGCATTTTGAGGTTTAGACTTCTAGCATTGAGTAGCATTACCTTCAGATTTTGCATGCTTGTACCTGTTGCGGTGGTGGTTTTGTCCTTTGAAGTTTGCCTAAAAAAGGCACTATAGGGGTGGCAAGAGCCTTAGCCAGTAACCTGAATCCCAGGGGCGACAGGTGCAGACCATCTCTGGCAAAGCATCGTGGTCTGTCAATCATGTCATCCCAGGCAGACAGATACTGGATCCCCTTTGAATGACACCATAAGCTTAGCCAATTGTTGAAGTCAATCATTTTATCCTTATATTGTGGTATCATTCTGGGCGAAGGCAGGATGCTACTCAGGGCTAGGGTCATACCTGCCTGGGCCACATGATCCGAGAGCTCTTCCATGTCTCTTTTCATGTAGTCCAGGGAAGTACGTCTCAAGTCATTCACTCCAACATGGACAATGACAGAGTCATATTTGTACTTGTTGTGGAGTGACTTGAGTGCATGCATTATGTGGCGGATCCTGGCACCCGACAGGCAGCTGACTGTAATTTTCTCCTTATTCAACCTGGTGAGAGGGACATCAGTGTGCCGGACTATAGAGTCACCTATGACTAAAGTGTTAGGTACATTGTCTTGCCTTAGGGGCTGTTGCTGGGTGGCACACTGGTGTTGTGAACTATGTGACACATTGGTTGTGATTGCTGTTTGTTTGCGTTTCAGCTTCAGAGGTCTTTGTTGCTTGGGCAGGTTACAGTTAAGGGCCTCTGCATATGTGGATTTAGTGTTGCTATATGTGGGTGTTGGTGGTGCGGATTTAGAAGGGCTATGTGTTGCTTGAGGTGTAGTGTGGGTGTTAACCTTCTCCTCTTGACTGTTTAGCACAATCTTGGAGGGAGAGAGCTTTGCTTCCATTTTGGCTATGTAAGTGCATCTCTCACAGGTTGTAGTGTTGGGTGGTAGGAGAAGAGGGTTGTCTGTGTACATGAGGCAATTGCTGCATTGCCCCAGTATGCCCAGATTCACCAGGTGGACAGGAGAAATCACCGGAAGCTGACCCTTGGACATGCCTGGTTTGGGGCTTTTTTTTTTCTTTGTAAAGTATAGGAGCTGTTTCCTGAATGACCTCCACTTACCGCCGTGCATACCCGCTTACGTCTGCTTGACTGTGTCTTACTCACCCTATATCCAACAGCCATTATTCTGGGCATCATATAAAATTAGCAGCCCTTGCATAGCTTGGACCCAGGAACAGAAACACCATAGTCACTGGTTTAACCACTAATCCATCCGTGATACATTCTGCATGGATGGTAGTTAGGATATATGACTTTACTACAGGCATTCCACACTACTGGCAAAAAATGTGACAGTCAGTTGCTGTACATATGTATAGTACATGCTAATGTTCATATGTTTCTGAGAGACATATGTATACATTTGCAAGTATACATATTTATGAATAGGACACATACTTTACAACTACTTATATGCATGTATGTGTGATGTGTAGCTATGCAAATATAAGTATGTACATTTATAGATTTATGACTTCATATCTGGGGTTATACATACCCATGTATATGAACACCCACATCCGGGAGGGACCTGTACCATTTGTATGCAGGGGTTGTGTGCATCATTACGACGTGGAGCCTGGACAGGGTATACAATTTGTGGACGTGTACTATTTGGAAGATGGCTATGGGGAAGCTTCTTGGGATTCATGCATGAGTGGATGTGCTCTTACAGTGCCTTAGTGTAGGATTCAGCTGTTGAACTTTCAGTTCCCGTCTGCATGGGTATCATAAAGTTTGTCACTTCTGACTTGAGTAGCATGAAATTGGCTTTGGAGAAGTTTTTTATGGTGATTTCTTTACTGGAGGGTGGGGGTGGGATGTGGATGTTAAGGGTGATTAGCTTATGATCAGACCTGACTAACGAGGGGGTGACCATAGGTATGGAGCATTAATTTCCCATGTTGGTAATGACCAGGTCTAGGATATTGGAGCCCCTGGTGGGACTATGGATTAGTTGATCCAGGGCGTTGGAATTTATGAATTCCAAGAACCGTTGTGCAAAGGTGTTGGGACATGAGTAGTTTTCCCAGTTAATGGCAGGGTAGTTAAAATCTCCCAGTATTAGGGTGTTTGGTTCTATATTAATATTTTCCAGTATGTTTAGAAAGGTGTAGTGAGAATCTTGGGGTATGGTTGGGGATCTGTAGCAAGCTACAATTTGGATTGCAGTCTTACCTAGTGTTAGTTGCACTTGGAGAATTTCAGACACATTGTGTTGGCCAACTAGCCTGGTGGTGTGAATATCCTTGGTGAATACTGACACTCCTCCACCTTTAGTGTTTCGGTCCTGGTTTGGTGGCCAAAAAGTGTGGTAAGAGTTGTAGCCTGGTATTGCAGGGGTGCTCTCTGGAGCCTTGAACCAGTTCTCAGTTACTGCATAGATATCGATGTTCTCCATTTTTAGGAGTGCCTCGAGAGACTGCATTTTGAGGTTTAGACTTCTAGCATTGAGTAGCATTACCTTCAGATTTTGCATGCTTGTACCTGTTGAGGTGGTGGTTTTGTCCTTTGAAGTTTGCCTAAAAAAGGCACTATAGGGGTGGCAAGAGCCTTAGCCAGTAACCTGAATCCCAGGGGCGACAGGTGCAGACCATCTCTGGCAAAGCATCATGGTCTGTCAATCATGTCATTCCAGGCAGACAGATACTGGATCCCCTTTGAATGACATCATAAGCTTAGCCAATTGTTGAAGTCAATCATTTTATCCTTATATTGTGGTATGATTCTGGGCGAAGGCAGGATGCTACTCAGGGCTAGGGTCATACCTGCCTGGGCCACATGATCCGAGAGCTCTTCCATGTCTCTTTTCATGTAGTCCAGGGAGGTACATCTCAAGTCATTCACTCCAACATGGACAATGACAGAGTCATATTTGTACTTGTTGTGGAGTGACTTGAGTGTATGCGTTATGTGGCGGATCCTGGCACCCGATAGGCAGCTGACTGTAATTTTCTCCTTATTCAACCTGGTGAGAGGGACATCAGTGTGCCGGACTATAGAGTCCCCTATGACTAAAGTGTTAGGTACATTGTCTCGCCTTAGGGGCTGTTGCTGGGTGGCACACTGGTGTTGTGAACTATGTGACACATTGGTTGTGATTGCTGTTTGTTTGCGTTTCAGCTTCAGAGGTCTTTGTTGCTTGGGCAGGTTACAGTTAAGGGCCTCTGCATATGTGGATTTAGTGTTGCTATATGTGGGTGTTGGTGGTGTGGGTTTAGAAGGGCTATGTGTTGCTTGAGATGTAGTGTGGGTGTTAACCTTCTCCTCTTGACTGTTTAGCACAATCTTGGGGGGAGAGAGCTTTGCTTCCATTTTGGCTATGTAAGTGCATCTCTCACAGGTTGTAGTGTTGGGTGGTAGGCGAAGAGGGTTGTCTGTGTACATGAGGCAATTGCTGCATTGCCCCAGTATGCCCAGATTCACCAGGTGGACAGGAGAAATCACCGGAAGCTGACCCTTGGACATGCCTGGTTTGGGGCTTTTTTTTTTTCTTTGTAAAGTATAGGAGCTGTTTCCTGAATGACCTCCACTTACCACTGTGCATACCCGCTTACGTCTGCTTGACTGTGTCTTACTCACCCTATATCCAACAGCCATTATTCTGGGCATCATATAAAATTAGCAGCCCTTGCATAGCTTGGACCCAGGAACAGAAACACCATAGTCACTGGTTTAACCACTAATCCATCCGTGATACATTCTGCATGGATGGTAGTTAGGATATATGACTTTACTACAGGCATTCCACACTACTGGCAACAAATGTGACAGTCAGTTGCTGTACATATGTATAGTACATGCTAATGTTCATATGTTTCTGAGAGACATATGTATACATTTGCAAGTATACATATTTATGAATAGGACACATACTTTACAACTACTTATATGCATGTATGTGTGATGTGTAGCTATGCAAATATAAGTATGTACATTTATAGATTTATGACTTCATATCTGGGGTTATACATACCCATGTATATGAACACCCACATCCGGGAGGGACCTGTACCATTTGTATGCAGGGGTTGTGTGCATCATTACAACGTGGAGCCTGGACAGGGTATACAATTTGTGGACGTGTACTATTTGGAAGATGGCTATGGGGAAGCTTCTTGGGATTCATGCATGAGTGGATGTGCTCGTACAGTGCCTTAGTGTATGATTCAGCTGTTGAACTTTCAGTTCCCGTCTGCATGGGTATCATAAAGTTTGTCACTTCTGACTTGAGTAGCATGAAATTGGCTTTGGAGAAGTTTTTTATGGTGATTTCTTTACTGGGGGGTGGGGGTGGGATGTGGATGTTAAGGGTGATTAGCTTATGATCAGACCTGACTAACGAGGGGGTGACCATAGGTATGGAGCATTGATTTCCCATGTTGGTAATGACCAGGTCTAGGATATTGGAGCCCCTGGTGGGACTATGGATTAGTTGATCCAGGGCGTTGGAATTTATGAATTCCAAGAACCGTTGTGCAAAGGTGTTGGGACATGAGTAGTTTTCCCAGTTAATGGCAGGGTAGTTAAAATCTCCCAGTATTAGGGTGTTTGGTTCTATATTAATATTTTCCAGTATGTTTAGAAAGGTGTAGTGAGAATCTTGGGGTATGGTTGGGGATCTGTAGCAAGCTACAATTTGGATTGCAGTCTTACCTAGTGTTAGTTGCACTTGGAGAATTTCAGACACATTGTGTTGGCCAACTAGCCTGGTGGTGTGAATATCCTTGGTGAATACTGACACTCCTCCACCTTTAGTGTTTCGGTCCTGGTTTGGTGGCCAAAAAGTGTGGTAAGAGTTGTAGCCTGGTATTGCAGGGGTGCTCTCTGGAGCCTTGAACCAGTTCTCAGTTACTGCATAGATATCGATGTTCTCCATTTTTAGGAGTGCCTTGAGAGACTGCATTTTGAGGTTTAGACTTCTAGCATTGAGTAGCATTACCTTCAGATTTTGCATGCTTGTACCTGTTGCGGTGGTGGTTTTGTCCTTTGAAGTTTGCCTAAAAAAGGCACTATAGGGGTGGCAAGAGCCTTAGCCAGTAACCTGAATCCCAGGGGCGACAGGTGCAGACCATCTCTGGCAAAGCATCGTGGTCTGTCAATCATGTCATCCCAGGCAGACAGATACTGGATCCCCTTTGAATGACACCATAAGCTTAGCCAATTGTTGAAGTCAATCATTTTATCCTTATATTGTGGTATCATTCTGGGCGAAGGCAGGATGCTACTCAGGGCTAGGGTCATACCTGCCTGGGCCACATGATCAGAGAGCTCTTCCATGTCTCTTTTCATGTAGTCCAGGGAAGTACGTCTCAAGTCATTCACTCCAACATGGGCAATGACAGAGTCATATTTGTACTTGTTGTGGAGTGACTTGAGTGCATGCGTTATGTGGCGGATCCTGGCACCCGACAGGCAGCTGACTGTAATTTTCTCCTTATTCAACCTGGTGAGAGGGACATCAGTGTGCCGGACTATAGAGTCACCTATGACTAAAGTGTTAGGTACATTGTCTTGCCTTAGGGGCTGTTGCTGGGTGGCACACTGGTGTTGTGAACTATGTGACACATTGGTTGTGATTGCTGTTTGTTTGCGTTTCAGCTTCAGAGGTCTTTGTTGCTTGGGCAGGTTACAGTTAAGGGCCTCTGCATATGTGGATTTAATGTTGTTATATGTGGGTGTTGGTGGTGCGGGTTTAGAAGGGCTATGTGTTGCTTGAGGTGTAGTGTGGGTGTTAACCTTCTCCTCTTGACTGTTTAGCACAATCTTGGGGGGAGAGAGCTTTGCTTCCATTTTGGCTATGTAAGTGCATCTCTCACAGGTTGTAGTGTTGGGTGGTAGGAGAAGAGGGGTGTATGTGTACATGAGGCAATTGCTGCATTGCCCCAGTATGCCCAGATTCACCAGGTGGACAGGAGAAATCACCGGAAGCTGACCCTTGGACATGCCTGGTTTGGGGCTTTTTTTTTTCTTTGTAAAGTATAGGAGCTGTTTCCTGAATGACCTCCACTTACCGCCGTGCATACCAGCTTATGTCTGCTTGACTGTGTCTTACTCACCCTATATCCAACAGCCATTATTCTGGGCATCATATAAAATTAGCAGCCCTTGCATAGCTTGGACCCAGGAACAGAAACACCATAGTCACTGGTTTAACCACTAATCCATCCGTGATACATTCTGCATGGATGGTAGTTAGGATGTATGACTTTACTACAGGCATTCCACACTACTGGCAACAAATGTGACAGTCAGTTGGTGTACATATGTATAGTACATGCTAATGTTCATATGTTTCTGAGAGACATATGTATACCTTTGCAAGTATACATATTTATGAATAGGACACATACTTTACAACTACTTATATGCATGTATGTGTGATGTGTAGCTATGCGAATATAAGTATGTACATTTATCGATTTATGACTTCATATCTGGGGTTATACATACTCATGTATATGAACACCCACATCCGGGAGGGACCTGTACCATTTGTATGCAGGGGTTGTGTGCATCATTACGACGTGGAGCCTGGACAGAGTATACAATTTGTGGATGTGTACTATTTGGAAGATGACTATGGGGAATCATCTTGGGAACATGTGAAAGGTATATATTCCTGATAATGCACGTGGGGAGACGTGCATCACGGTTAGGTGCTTAATCCCGGGTCATAGGTTCTGCAGGACCAGGTGGAGGCTGAGCAGGGTTGTGGACAAGTACTTCTAATCTGACTTGTGTCCGGATGTCAATGGGGGTGGGCATTGTATTGTGCCACCATGTCTAATCTTGAGAACAGACACTTATCCCACGAGGGATGTCCAAAAATTGTGAATGCCATTGACACCATTCTTTTGGCTATATGAAAATGAAGGAGAGTTATACATGCATGGGATGCCTAGTTTGCAGGCCTGGGACTGCTTAGGGTGAGACTGCCTACTAGGTGTGGGTAGGGGACACTATGTGCAGATAAGGCTGGCTCAAGCTAGCAGCCCGAGTATGGGTGGTTTTGGTGGATGTTTAGCAAGGGGGGGGTGCTATGGAGGAGACAATGGGTATTCAATTATGTATGCAGGTGTGTAGGGGTTGGATGGTTCAGTTCAGGCCAAACCATTATGTGATGTGAGCCAGTACCATTTTTGTACATGTGTATCGTACATTTTAATGTTCATATGTTTGTGGGATTGTGTTCTGCAATATTACCTGACAGGGTGTATTGGGGATGTGAATGTATGTTCTTTAGTTTCCTCTTGGATTCTCCCAATGCACCCTCGTATACCTTCAGTTCACCTATTATACATCTGATCCAGTCTCCCCTTGATGGATTATTACATTACCCATCACCCCCCCAAAATCCACATACACACCATCCATCCCTTCTCTGGTTGTTAGCCCATGGCACAGGCAGCGGTACACATTGCCTACTCTACATATCTCTGGTACCAATAAGGTTTTGAGGCCAACCCTAGCATATATGATCTTCCACATGCTGTACTTCATGCACATAGGTACATGCAAATACTTATCTTTCATGCCATGGTAGGTTGACCCAGGTTATACCCATTCATTTTTGGGCCGTCCAGACAAGGACAACTCATATCATGAATGAGCAGTTATTAAGCGAATGCTCTGACCATTGGGCTAGGCTTAGGAAAGGGCAGTGGCGCGCATACACGCTGCATTAAGCTTCCACTTGGTATAAAAATCAACACTAAAATGAAATACAGATACGGGGTTTTAAATGTAATTGTTCGAGGGATGGGGCTCAACATTCAGCTACGTGCTTGTGAGTTTACTCCTGTGATTTTATTTTGGTGTTCATGGAACTCTCTTGTATGCTTTGCATGCATTTCAGTATCCACGGACACTGACAGGAGTGATTATCATTAGAGGCAGGCTGTACTAGTCAGCAATTTAGGTTGTGCGACTGTAGCCGACATGTTCCCGCCTTCGTGCAGTGCTTAAACATCCCCCCCTGCACTCGCGCACGTTTCCTGTGCACGTGGACGGTGCGGCAGCGCACCTTCATTAATATGCATATGGTGCTGCTGCTCCATCTCTACGCTGCATGCTCTGTGCAAGGCTAACGCTGTCCTTGCACCAAGCTTCATGAATCCCAACATCCCCCCCTGCACTTGCGCACGTTTCCTGTGCACGTGGACGGTGCGGCAGCGCGCCTTCATTAATATGCATATGGTGCTGCTGCTCCATCTCTACGCTGCATGCTCAGTGCAAGGCTAACGCTGTCCTTGCACCAAGCTTCATGAATCCCAACATCCCCCCCTGCACTCCAAGACGCTTCCTGTGCATCGTGATCAGCGCAGCGCACCTTCATTAATATGCATATGGTGCTGCTGCTCCATCTCTACGCTGCATGCTCTGTGCAAGGCTAACGCTGTCCTTGCACCAAGCTTCATGAATCCCGGGGATTATTTAAAAAAATGTCCTGTCCTTTTTAAATTGTGCAATCTATTGCTTTTTGTGTCGCTATGCACTACTTTGATTCGCAGAGAATGACTGATTCATGTACTTTGCATGCTTATCTGCTTATTTTTGAGGGTGGCTATCTAGCAATTTTTAATGGGTTTTAGTTTTACAAATTATGCAACTTTGCTGTCACCCAGTTGATTGATGGAGACACATTAAAATTTAATTACTAGTTTTGCATTTTTTTATCAGTAAATAAATAATGTTCTCACAGTGTCTAAAGTTTGGGCTAGTAGCAGATGTGAAGGGGCAGGCTTTGAGAAGCTGTACTGATCTTTTTATAGGTGATATCATTCTTCTGACTAGTTATACTTTAAACATGGAGCCTGCAGGGGTATTTGTGATGACTCCTCTAAAGTACTCCCCTTTGTGTACAAGACTTTTTTTGTGCAAAATAAAGGAGTTGTTGCATTTTCAGGTCAGTACTACTGACAGCATAGCAGTTAAACATTAATATGTATTTTGTATTTTGGAGCTGGATATGTTCGTATGAGAAATACTCAGTTTATAATGTGCATGGATTCATGAACAAACAGTCATTGTTCATATTTTCAAATATCAATGGCCTTCTATTGTATAAATACTTCTTGAATGTAAAAATACAAATTAGACTAACACAAACTGAAGCATAAAACAAAAAATTTGTAGGCAAAGGAAGTTCGTCACAAAAGTTATATCACGTATATCATTTATTATACACTCATAAGTGCTTTCATCTATTTGTTATAGTATGAATGTTATCAGATAACCACTTTTCGAATGTACACTGTTGTGTAGAACAATTACAGTACAGTTCCTACACTTGCTCTTCTGGATTTTTTCTTGAAAAGTTCACAAATTGCATTTTTTTCTCTAGTAGCATGATACCAGCTATATGTTTCCTCACCGACAAAGAGATGCCTTGAATGCAGATTATACTTCCTGAGTAAAACTTACTCTCAGACCTTGCATATGAAGCTTACAGCACAGATATGGCTCGGTAGTGCGAATCACTGAATGAGTATTCCCTCAACAGCTAGGTGTGCTATTTATTGCACAAAGGCATGCAAAATTCCTGTATGCATTCCACTACCTCAGGACTGCTGAAATCTTCAATAAACACCCCAGTGTATTTTTCCAGGACCGTTGCCAAGTATTTGAGAAATGTCACATATTGTTACAACTTTATAAGCCATTCCTTTTATATCATGAATGCTGTGCTGTATAGCTGTCCTCTGACATTCCTGTTCTCCTGCAGCATACCATATTTAAGAATTATATGTAACACAACTGTGAACTGCAATTTTAGTGACTGACTAACTCATAAGAGGAATATGGAGACATGCTTTTCAGAATATGTCTGATGTGTTGCATCCACATCACAGTGTGCCGGAAGTGTAAATACGTGAAAATACATGCTTTTCATATAACTCAGTCATGCCATGATGTCTACAGTGACTGCAGACTGTATGGCTTGTGCATAACATAGCTGTGTGATGGCCACTGTGACTGAGTATCCTGCATAAATGGACGGAGCTGTTTCTGTCACAGGACAGTACTTTTAAGTTTGTGTACCATGGCGAATTTGAAGGTGAATCCAGTCTCTGCCCATTCACTGTAATAGTGTCTCTGTCTTCTTAATAAGTTGTTATAACTCCTCCTACTCAATGGACAGACGATTTCCCCCCCTGGTATGTACAACACATGTAGTTTGAATGTTTTATTTCAAAGGCAGTTACAAAATCCTGGATGAAGTGACGATTCATGAAGCCCTCCTATTATCTCTGCCATGCTGGAGATGCATTTCAGAAGCAGCAGAACGCTGATTGTATACATAATGGGGAAACATCAACTCTAGATTTATTGCACAGAAATATTTTCACAGGTTGTTAGTCTCTGCCTAACCTAGAAATCTGCATTATGTAAAAGTACTGAAGCTGCCTATCCTTTTGAGCTAACAAACCATTAATTTAGACAGGCGGGTGTGTGAGCAGTAGTTTTGTCTTTAACTACAGTATCTACATTTTGGTATAGTGCATTGTAAACTTAGTTATTTGGCTGATGTGCACGTCTATTTATTTATTTATTAACATTTGTTGACCGGGAAAGTCCACGGAGTCCGAAACCCATTTTCAGTGGAGGCCTGGGGAGAAAAGCTCCACAAGTATTACAAAGCTGACAAATTTTTTACATAAATTGTTCAAAACTTTTAACATATATTTAACAGATCTTACAGGTAAAGAGACAAAAACATAGTTCAACACTTTATAGAGTTTACAAGAATATGCATTAGGAGTCTTTAAAAATAGGTAGAAAAAGTTACATATGTGAAAGAGTATGAACTTTAAAAGAGTATTATCTGTACTCAGAGTAAAGTAAAATGGATAGTGGGTATATTGAAGGTATTAAAGAATGGTTATTATAAGTTCCGCCAACCTAATATTTAGTTAATCTGCTGTTTTAAGGTGGTTTGCTTGTATGGCCGGTACAGGATGGATTACTTAGATAATGTGATTTTAGAGCTATGTTAAAAGATTTTGAGTGGTCAATTTGGGTTATTTCAGATGGTAGGTTGTTCCATAGTTTGGCTATAGTATGGGAATGCAGGCATTGTCCAGCTGTTTTACTGGGTTCTGTTACAGTTAGCATGAATCTAGAAGAGGACCTTAGTGCTCTTGTAGGGGTATATGTTTGTAGGATTGAGTTCAGTGCTGGCAGTCATTAGGTTTGGAGACTAATTTGTGGGCTAAGGTTAGTTGGGTATATTGGAGAGTGTGGGAAAACTCTAGCCATTTCAGCACAGTGAGGGCCTGGAAGTGATGAGAATGGTATGGTTTACTAGTGGGGAATTTGGCTATTTTATAGTAGCAGGATTGTAGTTTGTTGCTACAAAAAGGGAGGAGGGCAGGGATATGCCCTGGATAGAACCCATGTTGAGTAGGGGATAGAAGAGCATTATCTGAGAGGTGTTTAAGTAGTTGTGTGTGAACACATTTTTCTAGGATTTTTGATAGTGGAGAGAGTATAGAGATAGGGCGATAGTTAGAGAGGCCATGGGAGTTTCCACCTTTGTGTAGTGGTGTAATAATGGATCTTTTCCATAGATGGGGAACATAAGATTCAGAAAGGGAGCAATTTATGAGAATGCTAACTGGGTATGCAATTCCAGTAGCTGCTAGTAACAGATATTCTGGGGGAAGATTATCTGCAGAAAGTGAGCAAGGTTTGAGTTTTTTTAAGAATTTCAAGGTCAGAGAGGTGGGCACAGGTTGGAGTGTAAAGGAGTTGGCTGATGGAGTATTGGTATTATCTATAGTGGAGGGGGTGTGTTTGGTGGGTAGTGGGTAGTTTGAGTTTGGGTCAGGTGGGGAGTCTCTGAGTAACTTTTGAATAGTAGAGATGAAATGGATGTTAAAGTCTTCAGAAATTTGTTGTGGAGTCTTTTCTGGTGCAGGGGATGGATTTTGTAAGGTGCCTGGATTGAGTAGAGTGGAGACAGACCTCCAGAACTTATTTGGATTGTTATATGAGGTAGTTATTTTCGAGGAAAAATAATCCTTTTTATCCTGTATCGTTAGCTTTTTTTGCTTTGTTACGGAGTTGTTTGTAGTGGAGTTCGCTGTGTTTTGTTCTATCATTCAGCCATAATTTCCAGGCTTTGTTTCTAACCAGGGTGCATGATTAGTTTTAGTCCATTTAATACACATTGGAGCTAAGCTGTGGTGAGTGTCTAAAAAGAGTTTGTTGAAATAGTCAACAGCCTCATCTATGGGGAGTGTGTTTAGTGGGTTCCAGTTTTGATATTTTAAGATTCTTATAAATTTATTTTGGTCAAAGTGGGCAAGATTCTTGGAGGTTCTATATGAGTGTGTTTTGATTGTTTGAGTGCGAGTCCTATAAGTATATGCTGGGAGGTGGTCACTTGAAAAGGTGTTGATACAATACAATATTGTAAAAACCTCGGTGGCACCAATAAGTGTTGAAAAGTCACCAGCGACCACAAAATATGAAGACAATCCGTTTAATATATCCACATAACGCCACAGGTAACAAACTTAGATGACTGACAGATATACAATACTTGCAGAACACAGCGACAACTAAACTAAACGATAAACTGCACATAAAATGAGAAAAATCCTTTAGATAGTGGACAAAAACGCCAAATAAATCCAACAGTTGAGCACTTTCAACCAGCGTATCTGGTCTTCATCAGAACTGTTGAAAATTAGATAGAATCAGTTTAAATAAATTCTTTGGCACCAAAACATAATATCCAGTCTTAAAGGGATATAACAACATCTTGGAATACATATAAAAAGATACATTTTCAATATAATCAAGATTAACTTCAATCACCTATGTGTTTCACTAAGTGTACCATATATGATTTCCCTATACATAATATACCTATATTATATTCAAAAAATATTTGAAAAATATTTAATCAATATTTAAAAGTTTTTAAAAGTTATAAGTTAATGCATCGCTAATACTACAAAATCTATAACAACTTTTCCATAAAATACAGTGTCACTACATATTCTAATACAATTTTTTACTCAGTAACCAGTTCATATATATCGTGTTTTGTCATTTAAAACCTTGAACCTGTTGATAATTTGTTTATGCGTAAAATTACATAACTGCATAAAGTATGTCTGCTTGTTTATATGCTTTCCAACTACATTATTAAAACATTTCTTAGCATATAATTACATTATAAAATGAAACATTTTTAGTTTAATGAAACAATTTTGTATAACTTGTGCTAAAATGGAAGCTATTTAAAATACTAATTAATGTAATATAATATTGCCCATTCAGATATACTATTAGTTTTTTACCAAGTTATCTATTATATTATTTATAAATCAGCTGATAATAACAATGAATAGAGGTTGTGACAAATGTGTGATAAATACTATTATATAATTAAAATATGATTTATTAAATCATAAAAAAATTCAATTATTGACATATATTTGATAGAAGTATGTACATGAATATATAATAATAATATTGAGTAAGGCTAAGTATACAATATAAATTTATAATTCATAAAAATTCATAAAAATATATAAAAATGTAACTATTTATACCCTTAAAACTGAATTGACTAAGTACATAAAATTTCTAGATAATTATTATGCTATATATTTTGGTTCATGTTGACTGATTGTTAACGATGTAAACATAAATATATAAAATATATGTTCCCCATATCAAAATAGTAATGATTTTGTAGATATAAACTCATTTAACCCCAGTGGACTAGTGGCATCAAGATATAATTGCCACCAGGTTTCACGAAAAGCCAACAAGCCTTTAAGGTCACCACCCCTTGGGTCATTGTGTATAACTTCCAATATTATAAATTTAAAGGTGTGTTTCTCTCCATATGAATCAACATGCCTAAACAAGGCGTTAGTTCTATCCCTGGTCCTAATGCAATATATGTGATTGTAAATACGTTTTTTCAAGCATCGCTCAGTTCTACCAACATAAAAAGCCGTGCAGACTGCACACTTGGCCAAATAAATCACTTGTTTTGTATTGTAGTTACCGTCCTTATTAATAATTCGGCTCTTGTGCCCATTTTGTAATATAATTTTATTTTCCGTTGACATGTAACTGCACTGATTACAAGAACCACATTTCCTACTTTTAAATCTAGTAAATTTTCTAACTTTCTGTTGTTCAAACAATTTCTTTAAATTATTGCCCATTCTATGAACAAATCTCGGTTTGGTTCCTAATATTTTAACCAACGCTGGTTCACTACTGATCAAATACCAAAACTTGCAAATAATCTGCTTTATCCGGTCCACCCCCAAATTGTATGTTACAATACATGCTCTTTGGAAATTAGAATTAACTCCTTCCAATATCAAATTAGGATCTCTTTCAATTGAAAAATTATGTATTTCACCCGATTCTAGTAAGGGTTTATATTTCATACCCCAATTGCCAATAATATAAGACTAAACATCATCCATCATCTCTATAGGGTAACCTCTTTGTTCAAAGAGTTTTTTAATATAGTCCAGTTCAATTAACAATTGGTCATAATCAGATACCATTCTAGCTGCTCGAATACACTGACCCTTGAAGACATTATATCTCACTTTAGGGGGGTGACAACTAGTATAATCTAGATAATTGTTGGAAAAAGTTGTTTTCCTATAGATATTAGAAGACACTTTTCCTGCATCATGTACTATATATGTGTCTAAATATGGCAATCCTTTAGAATCATATGAATGCGTGAATTTCAAATATTCGCTACTATTATTTAAGTAATCCATAAATTCCAACAATTCAACTTCGTCACCCTGCCATAAAATGTATATGTCATCCAAGAATCTAGAATAGTACGTAACCTTCTTGAAATATTTGCTCATAAATAACGTACTATCTTCCCAGTTCAACATAACCAGATTGGCGTAGATGGGGGCACATGCTGCCCCCATTGCTACGCCTCTGGTTTGTCTGAACAACTCACCTTCAAAATATATGAAATTATTATCTAAAACTATGGACATCATTTCAGATATCAAGCAAATAGTATCCCAATCTAGATCTGTATGTCTCATCAAGCTGTTTGTAAATGCTTCCACCCTTCCACTTTGGGGATGCATGAAAAAAGGTCAATCACATCAATTGTGACAATATACAGGGAGCGATCACTCATTAATTCATTTACTGGATATTTGGAGAGAAAACACCGCAAATCTTTCACCAAATGATGAATTATATTATAAATATTTTTTAATTTAATATCTATAAATTTACCCATTCGAAAAGTTTTAGAAAAGCTACCAGACACAATAGGCCTCAAGGGGGGGGTCGTATGAATCTTTGTGTGTTTTAGGTATGCCTACCAATGTGGCCACCTTAGGATGTGTAACTTTTATAAATTTGTATATTTCATCAGATATTCTACCTTCTAATAAATACTCTTCAATATACGAATCGATTCATTGATAGGCTATATTTAATTCATTTTTAGAAATAGTTTCGTAATTACCTATTGAATACAATATATCATGAATTTTCTGAGTATAAATCATGTTGTCATAAATAGCAATGCCTCCTCCTTTATCTGGTTTCATTATATGAATAGTAGGGTCCTCTCTTAATGCAAGCAATAATATTGATTCTTCTTGTGTCAAATTTTCAATATTTGTAGCTCTTTTCAAATTCTCATATTCACAATATATTTCCTTTGTTACCACCTTATCAAGCGTATCAATAATCGGATGATTGATGGGTGTAAAATTACTTTTAACCATAAGAGAAGATCCTACGTATTTGTCTCCACAGGAGTTATTCTTAATTTTCCTATCTTTAAAGAAAACATCCAAATTAATTTTTCTAATATATTTCTTAAAATCAATCAAGACTTCTGCTAGTTGAAATGTAGGATTAGGTATATACTTCATGCCTTTCTCAAATAAATCAAAATGTACTTTATCTATACTAATATTAGAATAATTAAAAATGTTAAAATTACGGTAGGAATAGACATTCCCATTGACAGTAATTCCTTGATTAACTGAATTAGTCAAATGAGTAATGTTGCCTCCTACCATGTTTGTGGGAGTAATAGCCTTATTTATGTCAACGTTAGTGTCATCAATTAATACCGGTTGTATGTGTTCCTGATCCAATTTCACCTTGGGTATGTTTTCTGATAAGTATCCTGGTATGGTGGATGTTTGTTCTTTGGATACCTCTGAAAATCCTGTATCTTAGGGTATCTTTTTACATCCTCATATTCATTGTATTCTCCCCCTTCATACTCATCCTGATATCTATTGAAATTTCCTTTACTATTATAGTTATCATCAGATGAGGGACGTTGCTTAGGCCAAATATAGGCCATTTGTTTCTGATACTGCTCTCTGTCCCTCATCAATTTATTATTTTTCCGTTGACATAATGTTAAAGCCCACTTTTCAGCTTCTACATATTGTTTATTATACAACTTCTCACAATCTTTAAATAATAAATCATTAACTGTACTGGTATTTAATTTATCCACCTCCTGAATTAATAAACATAATCTTTCATCATAAAACTTCATTAATAATCTAATATAGTTAAATCCACATTCATCAAATAATGTATTAAATTCACCTCTACCCACATCCGTCAACTCAATTCCCAAAGGTAATTTAAAAAACCTTAACCCTTTGGGGACTATCTTGGCTTCTAAACATTTATGCAAATACATATTGTCCACCTTTAAACCATTAATACTCTTCAATTTCTTTCCCAACAAATAAATCGATGACTTCAAACTACCATTCTCGGTTCTTTTTCCTTCTTGTATGTGAACTGTTTTGTTAGAACTGTCATCTTTGTCAATAGCAAAATCAAAAGTTAAAAATTGGTTAAGTAAACTCTGACCATCTTTCCCCTTATTCAAAGGGTCAGAAAATAATATAGGTTGGGAACGTTGAGAAAAATCCTTGCCCATAAGGTTGTTGGTCATATCAGTTACCGCTGAATAAGTCCTGGTAGGTAACACCCATTTGGGTTTGGTACCTATCCTTTTAGCTTCCATGTCCAAGTCATACAACGAAAAGTCAAAGGTAAAATCAGAAATATTGATGTTACTACTAGATAAGGGTGTAGTAATGTCTAGCCCCTGTGTTCTACTATTTTGTCGTGATCTTTGTCCATTAGGTATCTCGGGGCTGACATTAGTATGTTCACCCTCGCTATCCCCACCATTGACTTCACTGTGACAAACACCATTAGTCGGATTTGAGGCAGTCAAAACCTTCAAGGAAGTGTTCAGTTTAGTGCCAACAATACCTCCAATGTTAGGATTAGAACTGGTAGAAAAACTAGTACCTGGAGGTTGAAGTCTAGTACCATTGACGAATGGCTTAGCAGTCTTAGTGTTAGCATGCACGTCCGCCGATAACAATCTGCATACTAACGCTGTTAAATGTGATATTTCTCCCTTAAGAGACTGGATGTCAGCATGGATACTATCTAGGTCTGTGACCCCAGAGTGTACGCTGACTGATTCAGTACCTGGCGCTGGATATCCTGTTCCCATTGGATTACTGGTAACCTCGCCGGTGTCGTCCGAAGTGGAGTTCGACATCTGAAAAGGTGTTGATACAATACAATATTGTAAAAACCTCGGTGGCACCAATAAGCGTTGAAAAGTCACCAGCGACCACAAAATATGAAGACAATCCGTTTAATATATCCACATAACGCCACAGGTAACAAACTTAGACGAGTGACAGATATACAATACTTGCAGAACACAGCGACAACTAAACTAAACGATAAACTGCACATAAAATGAGAAAAATCCTTTAGATAGTGGACAAAAATGCCAAATAAATCCAACAGTTGAGCGCTTTCAACCAGCGTATCTGGTCTTCATCAGAACTGTTGAAAATTAGATAGAATCAGTTTAAATAAATTCTTTGGCGCCAAAACATAATATCCAGTCTTAAAGGGATATAACAACATCTTGGAATACATATAAAAAGATCCATTTTCAATATAATCAAGATTAACTTCAATCACCTATGTGTTTCACTAAGTGTACCATATATGATTTCCCTATACATAATATACCTATATTATATTCAAAAAATATTTGAAAATTATTTAATAAATATTTAAAAGTTTTTAAAAGTTATAAGTTAATGCATCGCTAATACTACAAAATCTATAACAACTTTTCCATAAAATACAGTGTCACTACATATTCTAATACAATTTTTTACTCAGTAACCAGTTCATATATATCGTGTTTTGTCATTTAAAACCTTGAACCTGTTGATAATTTGTTTATGCGTAAAATTACATAACTGCATAAAGTATGTCTGCTTGTTTATATGCTTTCCAACTACATTATTAAAACATTTCTTAGCATATAATTACATTATAAAATGAAACATTTTTAGTTTAATGAAACAATTTTGTATAACTTGTGCTAAAATGGAAGCTATTTAAAATACTAATTAATGTAATATAATATTGCCCATTCAGATATACTATTAGTTTTTTACCAAGTTATCTATTATATTATTTATAAATCAGCTGATAATAACAATGAATAGAGGTTGTGACAAATGTGTGATAAATACTATTATATAATTAAAATATGATTTATTAAATCATAAAAAAATTCAATTATTGACATATATTTGATAGAAGTATGTACATGAATATATAATAATAATATTGAGAAAGGCTAAGTATACAATATAAATTTATAATTCATAAAAATTCATAAAAATATATAAAAATGTAACTATTTATACCCTTAAAATTGAATTGAGTAAGTACATAAAATTTCTAGATAATTATTATGCTATATATTTTGGTTCATGTTGACTGATTGTTAACGATGTAAACATAAATATATAAAATATATGTTCCCCATATCAAAATAGTAATGATTTTGTAGATATAAACTCATTTAACCCCGGTGGACTAGTGGCATCAAGATATAATTGCCACCAGGTTTCACGAAAAGCCAACAAGCCTTTAAGGTCACCACCCCTTGGGTCATTGTGTATAACTTCCAATATTATAAATTTAAAGGTGTGTTTCTCTCCATATGAATCAACATGCCTAAACAAGGCGTTAGTTAGTTCTATCCCTGGTCCTAATGCAATATATGTGATTGTAAATACGTTTTTTCAAGCATCGCTCAGTTCTACCAACATAAAAAGCCGTGCAGACTGCACACTTGGCCAAATAAATCACTTGTTTTGTATTGCAGTTACCGTCCTTATTAATAATTCGGCTCTTGTGCCCATTTTGTAATATAATTTTATTTTCCGTTGACATGTAACTGCACTGATTACAAGAACCACATTTCCTACTTTTAAATCTAGTAAATTTTCTAACTTTCTGTTGTTCAAACAATTTCTTTAAATTATTGCCCATTCTATGAACAAATCTCGGTTTGGTTCCTAATATTTTAACCAACGCTGGTTCACTACTGATCAAATACCAAAACTTGCAAATAATCTGCTTTATCCAGTCCACCCCCAAATTGTATGTTACAATACATGCTCTTTGGAAATTAGAATTAACTCCTTCCAATATCAAATTAGGATCTCTTTCAATTGAAAAATTATGTATTTCACCCGAACCTAGTAAGGGTTTATATTTCATACCCCAATTGCCAATAATATAAGACTGAACATCATCCATCATCTCTATAGGGTAACCTCTTTGTTCAAAGAGTTTTTTAATATAGTCCAGTTCAATTAACAATTGGTCATAATCAGATACCATTCTAGCTGCTCGAATACACTGACCCTTGAAGACATTATATCTCACTTTAGGGGGGTGACAACTAGTATAATCTAGATAATTGTTGGAAAAAGTTGTTTTCCTATAGATATTAGAAGACACTTTTCCTGCATCATGTACTATATATGTGTCTAAATATGGCAATCCTTTAGAATCATATGAATGCGTGAATTTCAAATATTCGCTACTATTATTTAAGTAATCCATAAATTCCAACAATTCAACTTCGTCACCCTGCCATAAAATGTATATGTCATCCAAGAATCTTTAACAACATTACTCATTTGACTAATTCAGTTAATCAAGGAATTACTGTCAATGGGAATGTCTATTCCTACCGTAATTTTAACATTTTTAATTATTCTAATATTAGTATAGATAAAGTACATTTTGATTTATTTGAGAAAGGCATGAAGTATATACCTAATCCTAAATTTCAACTAGCAGAAGTCTTGATTGATTTTAAGAAATATATTAGAAAAATTAATTTGGATGTTTTCTTTAAAGATAGGAAAATTAAGAATAACTCCTGTGGAGACGAATACGTAGGATCTTCTCTTATGGTTAAAAGTAATTTTACACCCATCAATCATCCGATTATTGATACGTTTGATAAGGTGGTAACAAAGGAAATATATTGTGAATATGAGAATTTGAAAAGAGCTACAAATATTGAAAATTTGACACAAGAAGAATCAATATTATTGCTTGCATTAAGAGAGGACCCTACTATTCATATAATGAAACCAGATAAAGGAGGAGGCATTGCTATTTATGACAACATGATTTATACTCAGAAAATTCATGATATATTGTATTCAATAGGTAATTACAAAACTATTTCTAAAAATGAATTAAATATAGCCTATCAATGAATCGATTCGTATATTGAAGAGTATTTATTAGAAGGTAGAATATCTGATGAAATATACAAATTTATAAAAGGTACACATCCTAAGGTGGCCACATTGGTAGGCATACCTAAAACACACAAAGATTCATATGACCCCCCCATGAGGCCTATTGTGTCTGGTAGCTTTTCTAAAACTTTTCGAATGGGTAAATTTATAGATATTAAATTAAAAAATATTTATAATATAATTCATCATTTGGTGAAAGATTCGTGGTGTTTTCTCTCCAAATATCCAGTAAATGAATTAATGAGTGATCGCTCCCTGTATATTGTCACAATTGATGTGATTGACCTTTTTTCATGCATCCCCAAAGTGGAAGGGTTGGAAGCATTTACAAACAGCTTGATGAGACATACAGATCTAGATTGGGATACTATTTGCTTGATATCTGAAATGATGTCCATAGTTTTAGATAATAATTTCATATATTTTGAAGGTGAGTTGTTCAGACAAACCAGAGGCGTAGCAATGGGGGCAGCATGTGCCCCCATCTACGCCAATCTGGTTATGTTGAATTGGGAAGATAGTACGTTATTTATGAGCAAATATTTCAAAAAGGTTACGTACTATTCTAGATTCTTGGATGACATATACATTTTATGGCAGGGTGACGAAGTTGAATTGTTGGAATTTATGGATTACTTAAATAATAGTAGCGGATATTTGAAATTCATGCATTCATATGATTCTAAAGGATTGCCATATTTAGACACATATATAGTACATGATGCAGGAAAAGTGTCTTCTAATATCTATAGGAAAACAACTTTTTCCAACAATTATCTAGATTATACTAGTTGTCACCCCCTAAAGTGAGATATAATGTCTTCAAGGGTCAGTGTATTCGAGCAGCTAGAATGGTATCTGATTATGACCAATTGTTAATTGAACTGGACTATATTAAAAAACTCTTTGAACAAAGAGGTTACCCTATAGAGATGATGGATGATGTTCAGTCTTATATTATTGGCAATTGGGGTATGAAATATAAACCCTTACTAGGTTCGGGTGAAATACATAATTTTTCAATTGAAAGAGGTCCTAATTTGATATTGGAAGGAGTTAATTCTAATTTCCAAAGAGCATGTATTGTAACATACAATTTGGGGGTGGACCGGATAAAGCAGATTATTTGCAAGTTTTGGTATTTGATCAGTAGTGAACCAGCGTTGGTTAAAATATTAGGAACCAAACCGAGATTTGTTCATAGAATGGGCAATAATTTAAAGAAATTGTTTGAACAACAGAAAGTTAGAAAATTTACTAGATCTAAAAGTAGGAAATGTGGTTCTTGTAATCAGTGCAGTTACATGTCAACGGAAAATACAATTATATTACAAAATGGGCACAAGAGCCGAATTATTAATAAGGACGGTAACTGCAATACAAAACAAGTGATTTATTTGGCCAAGTGTGCAGTCTGCACGGCTTTTTATGTTGGTAGAACTGAGCGATGCTTGAAAAAACGTATTTGCAATCACATATATTGCATTAGGACCAGGGATAGAACTAACGCCTTGTTTAGGCATGTTGATTCATATGGAGAGAAACACACCTTTAAATTTATAATATTGGAAGTTATACACAATGACCCAAGGGGTGGTGACCTTAAAAGCTTGTTGGCTTTTCGTGAAACCTGGTGGCAATTATATCTTGATGCCACTAGTCCACTGGGGTTAAATGAGTTTATATCTACAAAATCATTACTATTTTGATATGGGGAACATATATTTTATATATTTATGTTTACATCGTTAACAATCAGTCAACATGAACCAAAATATATAGCATAATAATTATCTAGAAATTTTATGTACTTAGTCAATTCAATTTTAAGGGTATAAATAGTTACATTTTTATATATTTTTATGAATTTTTATGAATTATAAATTTATATTGTATACTTAGCTTTTTTCAATATTATTATTATATATTCATGTACATACTTCTATCAAATATATGTCAATAATTGAATTTTTTTATGATTTAATAAATCATATTTTAATTATATAATAGTATTTATCACACATTTGTCACAACCTCTATTCATTGTTATTATCAGCTGATTTATAAATAATATAATAGATAACTTGGTAAAAAAACTAATAGTATATCTGAATGGGCAATATTATATTACATTAATTAGTATTTTAAATAGCTTCCATTTTAGCACAAGTTATACAAAATTGTTTCATTAAACTAAAAATGTTTCATTTTATAATGTAATTATATGCTAAGAAATGTTTTAATAATGTAGTTGGAAAGCATATAAACAAGCAGACATACTTTATGCAGTTATGTAATTTTACGCATAAACAAATTATCAACAGGTTCAAGGTTTTAAATGACAAAACACGATATATATGAACTGGTTACTGAGTAAAAAATTGTATTAGAATATGTAGTGACACTGTATTTTATGGAAAAGTTGTTATAGATTTTGTAGTATTAGCGATGCATTAACTTATAACTTTTAAAAACTTTTAAATATTTATTAAATATTTTTCAAATATTTTTTGAATATAATATAGGTATATTATGTATAGGAAAATCATATATGGTACACTTAGTGAAACACATAGGTGATTGAAGTTAATCTTGATTATATTGAAAATGGATCTTTTTATATGTATTCCAAGATGTTGTTATATCCCTTTAAGACTGGATATCATGTTTTGGCGCCAAAGAATTTATTTAAACTGATTCTATCTAATTTTCAACAGTTCTGATGAAGACCAGATACGCTGGTTGAAAGCGCTCAACTGTTGGATTTATTTGGCGTTTTTGTCCACTATCTAAAGGATTTTTCTCATTTTATGTGCAGTTTATCGTTTAGTTTAGTTGTCGCTGTGTTCTGCAAGTATTGTATATCTGTCAGTCGTCTAAGTTTGTTACCTGTGGCGTTATGTGGATATATTATACGGATTGTCTTCATATTTTGTGGTCGCTGGTGACTTTTCAATGCTTATTGGTGCCAGGGAGGTGGTCACTTAGTATATTTGGTAGGGTGTCTGAGTTTGTGTAATTCTGAGGGTGGGTTACTAGTATCTAGTCAAAGGTTGATTCAGATTCTGTTGACAGATTGTGGGTAGGAGTGGTGATGAGTTGTGTGAGACTATGTATGTTTATACTATTTGCTGGAGAGGGGGAGACTAATTTAACCAATTAATGTTGGTGTCTCCTAGAATTATAGTTTCCTGTGATATATTATGATTAATCCAGGATAAAAAGTCTTTGAGTATGTGGCTATTTTGGCCTGGAGAAATGTAAATTACTGCTATGCATATGTGTTTGTTGCTATTTATGTGGAGGGATGTGAGAAGTAGTTCTAGGTTTCCAAATGTGGGGAGGGGTTTTGTATGGGTTGTTATCTGCAGTAAGTTTTGATAGATTAATGCTACATTGCCACATTTGTTGTGAATTCTATCAAAAAGAATGATGTTATATCCTGGAGGGAGAATTTCGGTATCAGCAATGTGTGGTTTTAGCCATGTTTCGGTTATTGCAATAATATTTGGGGTGTGAGTAGTTAGCCAGGCATGAAATTCAATAATTTTATTGCAAATACTGTGTGCGTTTATTGTAATTAGGTGGAGTGCTTGGTCAGTTGGGTTAGTGCTGGATGTAGGAGGGTTTGTTCGTCCTGGATTTGGGTGGATATCTCCACATTGTATTAGTGAGTGAAGTAGATAAAATATTGTGTGAGTTTGCTGTCTATAGAAAATGGGCTTATTAGGTTGTAGCAGACATAATTTAAATTTGGGGGTAGGAGGTAGTAGTTTTAGTCTGTCTGAAGTAATTGTACAAGATACTAGTAGAGAGGGAGCAATGTTTGAGTAACTATGTTTGTTTAGATTTAAAGGAAGGGTTTGTGTGCAGGAGGAAGTTGGTGAGGGGAATATGATACCATGTATGGAGGTGGATTGTATTAATAGGATTAGAATTAATATATGGGTCATGCAGGAAATAAAGCATAAGTGTTGAGTTGTGTTGATTGATGAGGCCATAATGAGAGAGGATTTGCATGGGTGAGAATGATTGGGTGGGTCTTTCCATTTGTTAATGGTGGAGGGAGTTAATTGGATGATGAGGGAATGGGAGAGGCTAGGCCATACTCTGTAAATATCAGTTTTATTTGAGTATGGTAATGTGGCAGGCCAGTCATATTATTCCATCTTACCTCAGATGTATGCTATCTTGCTGAACTGACTGTATATTTTATGGATAACCTTTATGATCTTCTTTGATTTTAAGCTCTTAGGCTTTGTATATTGGGATTGACAGCTTATTACTTTTCTGATGTGCCCATCTAGCTATCAGAGTTTGCTTTCTTCTCTTTTCAAACTCTGTATTTTTATCACTACTTACACAACTAATGTTAATCAAGTTGGACTGTCTTGTTTTTCATTCTGTCCCCTAATATGGTAAAAGCACTCCCATGTTCTCCCCTAATATGATGAGAATACCCATAGCTGGCCTTAAGCATAGGCCAACTAGGCGGCTGCCTAGGGCACCACTCTAGCAGGGGTGCTTTTCCAGTAATCTGATTGCTATTAGGCCTTTCTTTTGCCCTGTCCTTTTGCTGAAAGCTTTACTACTTCTTTTCATTTATGACCTCATCTTGTTTACTCTTTGATTCTTCCACCCAGGTTGTCATATTTTCTTGTTCATCTATGGAAACAAATCACATCTTTATCTCTAAATATTCTTTATCTCTAAATACATATGAATTGGCCCAACCTTAGAACTCAAAACATTGTTTAATAATCAATGACAAAACTGCTAAATATTGCTCAGAAATATCTTAAGTCCACAAACCAGTTTCACTACTTATTATGAAGTTTCTTCCATATATAATGAAAAACAAAGTTGTAAGCATTTTGCATTTATAAAAAAAAAAATCACATGAAACAACAATCACATAAGTGACCACGTGATAGATAATCCCCCATCAACAAGTATTTGTCAATAATTAGTGCATTTATATACAAATATTAGAAACATATTAAAGTGAATACCTTCTATTACAGCAGTAATGCACAAATAGCTTGTGAATTACAACAAAATATATGTTCATAGCTGCTGGTTTAAACCTCATGGATGTAAAGTCCCATTTTAAATAATCAATTTTTCTTACGGTTAAATAACTGAGACAGATACGAATCAGTGCTTGAGAAGAAAGTATCACGCTCCCATTTGCAATCAAGGTACATTACTGCCCCAGTGTGAATAATAGTGTTAAAGTGCACTGCACATCTTTTTACATTTAGTATCTATCACCCAGTTGTGATCTAATACATGTCTTGAAGTCCTTTTTTTCTCACATGCAAGCTACCACATCTACACAATAAGGAATATATTATCCATCGTGTGAGACAAGTAACATGGCATCAAACATCAAATGATTTATAAAAATTAGTGAAGTAAAGTGTGTAGTAGGCAGAATGTAGTTATAAAACTGCATATGTGATAAATACAGCAACCATGAATCTTTGAATTTTTGGAATCCATCGGCTTTTGAAAGAGCTAGAAATGTTCTGCCAGATTTCTCTTTTGTTGAAAGCTGAATCTGTATTCTGATATAAGATACAATAAAATAAGCTTGCTTAACAGTACTGGCTAGTATATATTAATTAATTACTACCTATGTCTGACTGGTATTACTTCAATAGGCAGTCATGAAGTGAATTGATGGTATCTGTGAGGGACTTCTCAGTTTGTAAGTTAAATTAGTTTTGGGAATTTTGCCAACTTCAGATTTCTCTTATGTCAGACATTGTTTCTGGTATCCCCTTTTTCAGAAGAGTTCCACTTGCCCTCATGAAATGAAAATTTTGAATATTTCTAGTAATATGGGAGGATGATATCTGTCATGAGGATGAACAATATTTTTCGAAAATTATTTATTGTAAATGTTGAAGGATAAAGAACCATTCATCAGTTTGAAAATTTTCCACATCCAGAAAATAAAAATTAAATTACTTAGCTCTCATAGAAAACAAAAATTACAAAACTCGCAGTTTAAGTAGTCCCTAAGTGCTAATCATCTAGGTAGCATCACCAAACTATTAATGCCTGAGGGCAGGAGCATTACCAAACCAACCAAACATCACCTAGGTAGCTTCACCATATGTTTATTGCCCTAGAGCAGAAGCCTTAAACATCATCAAAGTAGCATCACCACATGTTTATTGCCCTAGGCAGGAGCCTAAACATCACCTAGGTAGCTTCATCACATGTTTAATGCCCTAGAGCAGGAGCCTTAAATATCACCTAGGTAGCATCACCACATGTGTATTGCCCTAGGCAGGAGCCTTAAACAACACCAGCATCACCACATGTGTATTGCCCTAGGCAGGAGCCTTAAACAACACCTAGGTAGCTTCATCACATGTTTAATGCCCTAGAGCAGGAGCCTTAAACATCATCTAGGTAGTATCACCACATGTTTATTGCCCTAGAGCAGGAGCCTTAAACACTAGAGCAGGAGCCTTAAACATCATCTAGGTGGCATCACATGTTTATTGCCCTAGAGCAGGTGCCTTAAACATCATCTACGTAGCATCACCACATGTTTATTGTCCCTAGATGAGAGCATAACTGTATACAAGTGTACTTTATTTCAAAGTAACTCATGAGTAGGTCTGTGCACATGGGAACAAAGATGACACCCACTTTTGTACCCTTCAGTTGCATGTAATATTTTCAAAGAACAAATCTTTCAATGAGTTACAACAGAAAGTCATTTTTTCACTTATTTCTAAATTATGCTTAGGTTTTGATAGAGTACAAATATTTTCTGTTGATATACATTTTTGGATATAACCAATAATCTTTTGTTTAAGCTAGCAATGACTCATAGGTTTCCCAATGTAAGGTGAAACTCCACTGGCAAAGTAAACACACCAGACTCCTCCAGCAGACCACAACTGAAATGAACGGACTAGAAACAGCACAGTTGAATAACCAAGTATAATTTAATTTCTAAGTGCTTTCACTTTCAATAAAGGCATTATCATAGATAAAATCAGAAATGAAATAACACAGGAAACAAATCTGTTTAAATCTACCTCTCAGTAAATACTTAATCTATAAAAACCCTTATCAAGAACAAGTGTAGCAGCATTTAAAGGGACAGTGCATATATACTATGCCAAATACATATGAAACAGACATAAAAAAGCCATAAAAACAAAATATTATGCTACTTAAAAGTATAAAAATACTTAAATACTTATTTTAATGTATCAGCTCTTGCTTTTAAAATGCAGTTAAGAGATAATGTATCATTTAATCCGGCTTTATTTGTTGTATTTATCCGGATCTACAAGTTTAGTTCTTTCTGTTCTAATAACAGTTCACTATCTCCCCCCCTCTGTCCAACATACAAATTCTGTCAATAATGAAAAAAGAAATTTCCTGAAGTCTGGACAGTACATAGTATGATTAAAAGGAGCATTTATAGATTTTGATTTTTTTTATGTCTTATACGTGTTCATAAATTCATTCTCTAAGCTTTCTAGTAGTTTTACCTGGTGTAAGCCTATGATTCATTAATGCCTACACTAAGTGTACACGATCTGTGTTCAGGAACTTCCCTACCACATTGTTTATGCTTTCTAGTCACTCAGAAAGATTACACTAAGTGTATACATAGTGTACACTTTGTGGTAACTTTTATGAATCACCCTCAATATACAAGGCTGCAAGAAAATCAGTAGGAAAACTAAAATTAGGAGGAAGAAGGTGTGAGTTATGTTTGCATTGTCTGTTCACACTTGTACACCTAGTTTAGGCATTCATGAATCCAGCCTATTTATTATGTGAAAAGAATGCAGAATCCAGATATTTAAATAAGTTACTGATTCTGGCTATCTTTCTTGCAATGTTTAATGTGAGAGTATCAATTCCTCATTTTTCTGTAGTTAATTCATCTGTAACAATACTCATTAAGCTATAATTTCTGTAGTTATTTCATCCTTTTTATTCCCAAACACCTCTGTTGAATTATCACTGCCTTATTTGTACCTTCTAAGATAATGACTATTAACTTTACTGATGCTCTCAGTACTTAACCTCTCTTTGCCATGATTCTTCTTATTCAGCATTAATTATTCGTCAAAAACAGTTCCACAAGACTTGGGCAAGTCCCATTGCACAATAATTCACAAAGATAAAGTCCAAAACGATATCCAGTGCACACAGGAGATAAACTCATAAAAGCAGGCACGTTTTATTAACAAAAGATAAGCACTTTCATGAAATATTCAGTACTTCGCTTCATCAGATCAGTCATCATAGTCAATTAAAGCACCTTAAATACCACTGAATCCACCAATCAGCCCCAGTTACCTAAATACACCCACTGTGTAGCAAGCAGCCTAAAAATGCATAACTATACCCACAAATGAAGCATAATAAATATACAACTCAACCAAGACATTAAATATAAAAGGCATACACGCATCAAGACCTGCAAAAAGTCTAAAAATATAGCAAAATAAGTCTAGACATATTGATAGATCTACCTAAAAAGCCTGCGGTTTTTAATAACCGAGGTTATTAAAAAAACACTGGCCAGTACTACTCACCGATGAGAAGATCAGGAGTAGTGTGGGCGAGAAATCAGCTTTTGTATTTAAGAATAAGAGAAATATGAAGAGAACACTTTGTTATCTTGATAAAATGACTGGACATGATAGAGTTGAGGAACGTGTTGGAACTGTCCCATGTGGGAACTGTAGCTATTGCACTTATATAGAGACCAGTGATAGTTTTGTAAATTGGACACTGGTCATAGGCTCTGTTTTAGAATATGCACTGATTGCAATACTAAGGATGTTGTGTATCTGGCCCATTGTGTTGAATGTTCTTCATTCTACATGGGCAAGAGCAATTGTAAATTTAAGGAACGGATCAGGGAACATTTATTTCCATTAGTATTAAACATCATTCAAATGCTTTGGCCAAACATGTTATGGAGAAAGGAGGGGGACATCAGTTTAAATTCTGTGTGATAGACAGGTTTTATCAAACACCTAGGCTGGGTGATATTAGGAATTATACTGAGACTATAAACTTGAATGGATAGTTAGGATGCAAGCACATAAGGGATCAGGTCTAAATTAAAATGTCCCACTTAAGCCTGTTCTGAAAACATGCAGGCTTTTTAGGTAGATCTGTCAATACGTCTAGTCTTAATTTGCTATATTTTTAGAGTTTTTACAGGTCTTGATGTATATATGCCTTTTATATTTAATGTCTTGGTTGATTTGTATTTTTATTATGCTTCATTTGTGGGTATAGGTATGAGTTTTTATGCTGCTTGTTATAAGGTACAGGATTTTATTCTCACCTTTGAAAGGAAATTGGCTAGGCTTAAAATGGCCTGCCGAGACAGTTAGCCTAGTACTTACTTCTGAACCTACCTACACATATTCTTGATGCTGTCATAGTAAGTTAAACAATACAATTCTTACTGGAGCTTTATTTCTCACTGTGACTCCACTAAATCCAGACTTTGCCAAGTTGGGCATTTCCACTTTAAATTCAAATACCTAAAATTAATCCATCGTGAGATGAAAACATAGCTAGACAGACAGATAGACAGATTAGACAGATGATTAAATACTTAGAGTAATTTCAAAGTTTGATGCTACAGAAGCTTGAAATTTTGATCCTGGAATTGTGTATTTGTTGCTACAGAAGCTTGAAATGTTGATCCTGGAACTGTCTATGAGGCTCAAGACAATAAAAAGATTGTGAATTGCCTCCAACCATGTCACAATTTTCATTTATTTATTTTTATTTATTTATTTTATTTGAAAATTGGCAGCCAGGTAAGTGGCCTGGTCAATTGACTGTTTTCAGCCATGATAGTATAACCAAACTCGACCAGCATAGCTGAAAGGTATGAAAGTTTAATAGCAAAATAATAAAAGCGACAGAAAAAAAAGAGGCTGTTGCTTTCATGGCATATAACTGCTTCTTCAGACCATAAAACATCATTAACAATTATTTTGTACTTAAAGTCCAATCTAGCCAATCAAAATACAAACCAAATCACATGTCCAACTACTATAAATGATGTAGCAAAACTCATTCACAAAAAGAACCTTCATTCATGTAAAGTCATCCAATAAAATCAATGCCTCAACCCACATGCTCTTAATATTGGTTTGATCATTAAAGTGTCATTCAAACCTGGAGGCAAATCAGATTTCAATAGTACGATTCACCTAAGCTCAACATATTCCATTTGTTTTTAATGTCACCACCTCTAATACTTTGCTCTGCAATCTCTAAAACAATAAATCTAAAGTAATGTTCATGGCCAAAGTCAATGACATGCCTAGCTAAAACATTTGTGGCTTTTTTGTTCTGAATATCACCCACATGTTCCAAAACTCTTTCCTTTAGCAACTGATTAGTCTTTCTGACATAAAAACAATCATATGCTTGGCATTTAGCATAATAAATAACATATTTATTTTATTTAACATTTGTTGACCGGGAAAGTCCGAGTAGGTTCCACAGATCCTGTTTTCAGCGGAGGCCCGGGGAGAAATGCTCCAGAAGCATGTCTTTAGAATGTGGGAGGAAACCAGAGTACCTGGAGGAAACCCACTTGAATGCAGGGAGAACATGCAAACTCCACACAGAAGGCACCCCAGCCGAGAATCAAACCAGAGAACCTCTTGCTGTGAGGTGACAACATTAACCGCTGCACCACTGCGCCGCCCATATGAGCTTCTACAATCTGTGTACTAATTAAAATAAATGTTATAATTCAAAGAAGGATGTTTAATAAAACTTGTGACCCAAATATATTTACATGACATTACATTGACACGGTTGACATGGATAAGTGTCAGTGCGATATGAATAAGTAAATTTAATACATCCAGAACATTATAACATAGTTCCCACTTCAGTGATTTATTATTGCAGAAAGAAAACTTGGGTTCAGGCCCTAACACTCTTTTGATAGTTTCATCTGTCATGAGCACTGGCCAGTTTTTCTTAATGATCTCACAGATCACCCCTATATCACTAGAATAAGTCAACACTATGTGAGGATTGGGGAATGGTCTAACAGACGTTGTGGTTTAAACTTCAGTATGTTCTTTAAAATATGCCTGTGCAACAGTGTCTCTTATCAGGCTTATTTCAGTGGCTGCATTGAATACCTCAGTATGTGAGTATACCCTGGAAATAAAATTATCAGACATCATTTCCAAAGCTTCAAATGCACTACTGTCTTTATGAAGCCTCAATATTTTAAGGAACTGCCCCTTCATTACATTCTGGGTCACATGCTTGGGGTGTATACTATTTTTATGTAAGATGTTATTTCTCTTACATGGATTTTTGTAAATCTTGGTTTCAAATCTGCCAAGTAAATCCTTCCTAACTATAACATCTAAAAACTCCATAGACTCCCTAGAAAAGTTATAAGCAAATCGTAGGAAAGTAGTAATACTCAATAAAAGATAAGAGACTCTCAGACATTACTCTCCATACCAAGAAGATATCATCCGCAAAATGTCTAAGGAGGAGGCATGTCCATATTTGTTAGGGCTATCCACACCTCCAGGCTAGTTGCTCAACATAATGCATCCAAAATTATTCAAGTGCAACTAACACTGGGCAAGACTGCAATCCAGGTTGTAGCTTGTTACAGATCCCCCACCATGCCCCAAGATGCCCACTCCACGTTTCTTGATATATGGGACACCATTAAGGTACAGCCCAATACTCTAATAATGAGAGATTTCAACAACCCCACCATCAACTAGGAAAACTACTCATGCACTAACTCATTTGCTCAACATTTTCTGGAATTCATAAATTCCAACACCCTGGATCTCCTTGTCCATACCCCCATCAGGGGCAGCAATATCCTGGACCTGGTCAATACCAACATGGGTAACCGATGTTTCACACCAGTGGTCAACTACTCATTGGTCAGATCTGACCACAAGCTAATCACCCTAGACATCCATATCCTTCCCCTACCCCCCCATTAAGGAAACCACTGTAAAAATCTTCTCCAAAGCCAGCTTCATACTTCTTAAGACAGAAATGGCAAATGTCATGATGCCCATTCAGACGGGAAGCAGTGGTACAACTGCTGAATCGTGTTCAAATATACTGTATAAGCATATACACAAGTGCATGGATTGTGCCATTCTCAACAGAACCAAGACGCTATCCTCCAAAAAAAGGAAGCCAATCTGGTGGTCTCCTGCCACAAATAAACTCTACAACAGAAGGAAGAAGCTGTTACAAAAAAAGAGTAAAAATCCCATGATTGCAGGAACTCCCTGGTCAGCTTCAGCAAGAAGCTGAGATCCCCTCGTAAAATCCTCCAAAACTAGTTACGAAAATAAAATCACCACTGAGTCTAATGACAACTACAAAGCATTCTACAGCTATGTCAAGAATCTCAATGGCAACACTCAGATCTGCTCTGAGCAACAGCACAATAGCACTAGATATACAGAACTAACTGATATCGCCAACTTCCTGGCTGATAGATTCAGTGCAAACTTTACCCCCCCCCAACAACCCCCCAAAGGGCCCATCTCTATACCAGAAGAATGCAAAGGCCCTGTAATCACAGATGCACAAGTAAAGACTGCACTCTCCAAAACCAAGAACACAGCATCCATGGGACCAGACAACATCCTAGGCTGCGTCCTGCATGAACTACATAACGAACTGGCACCCAACCTAAGTACCATGTTCAGTCATAGCCTACTAAATGGCGCACAGTGATGGTTACCCCACTCCACAAAGGGGGTGCCACCATGGACCCCGGGAACTACCACCCCATTAGCCTGATGAGCCTGGTCTGCAAGACCATGGAATGTATCAACATGGAGCTTATAAACAAAGACATAGCTAACCTCCAAACTCTGGCCCCACTCAGTTTGCATTTGTAAAAGGTAGATCATGTCTTCTAAACATGATTGACTTCTTTGAAGCAGTCACCAGAGCGGTGGATGAGGGTATCTTGATCTCGACAAGGCTTTTGACACCATCCCAACTCTGGAATTATAGATAAACTCACTAGACTGGACATAACTCCTTATGTCACAAGATGGGTGGCCAACTGGCTCACTGACAGAACCCACACAGTGAAAGTAACCGACTCCAAATTTGACTTCAAGCCACTGACAAGTGGAGTACCACAGGGTTCATTCCTGGGTCCTCTCCTGTTTGGTATTTACTTCTCAGAAGTCCAGGCTAATACAGCAGGTCTTTGGCTAACAAAGTTCACAGATAACTGCAAACTAGGAGCCATGATAGAATTACCCAATGATGTGGACAGTCTTCAAAGGGGCCTCACTAAGACTGATGCTTGGTGTCAAGGTCATGGCCTCAAGCTCAATGCCAAGAAATGCATTGTCATCCCCTTTGGGAAAAACACTGTACCCATGAACTACCACATAGGCGGTAGCCTACTAAACACCAAAAGTGTGATAAGAGACTTTGGGATACAGGTGACAGTAGCCTCTCCTTTGATAATCACATCGCCACAGTAGTCTGGAAATCCTTCTACGTGACACACGTCATCACAAAGGGGTTTTCCTCCAGAAAAAAAGAGGTAATTGTTCCTCTCTACTTATCCCTCATCAGACCCATTATAGAGTACAACATTCCATTTGGCATGTACCTCGCAAGACACCTACAACAGCTAGAAAGGCCACAGAAATACCTCACTAAGAGGATTATCAGCCTCAAACATATACCATACACAGACCATCTCAAAAAACTCCAGCTCTGCTCCGTCGCATATCGACTACTCAGAGGCGACCTCTGCCTAATATACAAAGCCATGTCAAACCCATATCTGTTGGACATGCTACACTTAAAGAAACCCCAATCTCTCTGAGCCATAGGCTCCAGGGACCTAAACCTTGTCACTACAATAAACAGAACATGCTGGAGTGCTAGATTCCTGTTCTAGAGACTTTCCATGTTCTGGAACAAACTATCCATTCATGTCAAACAAAGCTCCTTATTGGTCCTCTTTAAGAAAAATCTTGACAGTTGGATGGGAAATAGGAAATTCACACCGTGGATCACTTCTGTGGCTCTGCTCGACTGGGGCACAGGAAAATAAATTCTTAGGTGGCGAAAGCCAGGGAACTTTTTGGCTAGACTTCTATAGGCCCTAGGGCCAATAACCTAGTACCTACCTATGAACCTGTGAACCTATACCATATGTTATCAATAAAAGGATTACTGGAATGCATGTTGTCGCACTCCTATTGCACTAAATCTAAATTTGCATAAGAATTCGCACAGGCCATGCCCATTGCTACACCAACACACTGAAGATAAAATGCATTCTCAAAGATAAACACATTATTGAATACTGATTTACAGTATTTTTTAGTATGCATATATGTCTTTAAGGCTTTGTAATGAGTGAGTTGCTCTGATTGGTTCAGTGTACTATTTAAGTTGCCTGATTATGCTTTTACTGATGTTTGAGTCTGAAGAAGCAATCGTGTGGCCGTGAAAGTGATTACTCTTTTGTTTCTTTTATAATAAAGTTTATTACACCGTCCGTGATTGGTCCACACTTGGTTATTTTTTAAAAATTAAAGTTTGCTGTACATTTGGAGGACCATTACCCAGGAACCATACTCCTCTTTTTTTGCGTGCTTGTTGACTTCTTTAGTATTGGAACTGGGATATGGCAGAAAGTGGTTTTATTGACTTGGACTACAACCCTACCTCAGCTAAAGGATGTATGGAAAGGCTGAGTAAAGTTCTCTGTTCTGATATGAACCCATTACTTGTTGCTCTAGGTGATTATGTAGACCAATGAGGTACTACTGATGAGGGTACTCATTTGCATCTAATGAAATGCCTTAGAGACCTGAAAAATAAGCTATTCAAGTATAAATGCCTCCAGTGGCAAAGGTTTCATATGGAGGTATCTATACATCATAACGTTGTGCCAAGAGGCCTTAGAATTCTAAAAATGCCGACCTATGAGAACACATATCCGGGTCCGTTAAAAGATTGGCAATCCCTGAATCTTAAAACTAGTGTTGAGTATATGCAGCTGTTACTAAGCTTTTTCCTACCTCAAGAGACAGAACTGTTGGTAGAGACTAAACACTTGCAATCCAGTATTGTCAATGATTTTTCTACTGAAATGATTGGAGACAGGCTAGAATGTATGTATGAAAACATTTTGGCCTTTGAGAAGAAACTTTAGGTGCCTAAATTAAAGAAACTACAGTGCGATATGTTGGATTTTCAAAAAGGTGCTGTTTTCTCTTGGCCCAAGGAACGAACAGTGACTGTGACCAAAGATCTGTTGCTAGGAGCTGATTCACAACATGCTGAAACTCCTGCCATCACAGAGATACAAGCCATGCCCTCATGTACATCTACTCTGCCTCCTGAATCTACAAATGGGAACTTGCAAATGGCTGAGAGTCCTTTGGAAGCTATTGGGGCTGCCACTTTATCTAATTCTGATAACACTTTTGTATTAGAGCAGCCGCTACCAATAAATCCCAAAAACAGATCAAGGAGCAGAGTGAGTGGGGGAAGAACCATCAAACAACAGAGTGTAGTGAGACAATGGAATGACCCAAGGTCAGGCAGCAGACAGTAAACTGGTTAGTTGTTAATACTTCCTCATTTGCTTTGACAACAACACAAATTTCATTGTTAAACAAGGGTTTGTCTTTTATTCTGGCCAAAAGATCAGATATGATTGATGTTCTGATGGATATGAAAGTTTTTGCCAGAAATTTAACATTGAAAACTATGTTTCCCCAGCTGAGTACTGTATGAAGTAATGAGGTTTTTAAGAAAACTAGTACGTTCATCCCTAAGCCGCATCCGGTGATTGAGACTTTTGTGCTGGTTTGTGAGAATAAGATTAAATGTACGTTTGAGTCAGACCATGCTTCTAATTTGTATAATTTGACTGTAGATGAGCATAGAGCACTTTTTGAGCTGAAAGGGATGAACTCACTGGAAATTAGACCTGCTGATAAAGGTGGGGTATAGTAGTTATGGACAAGGATTTTTACCATATGCAGATTTGGAAAATGTTAGAGAATGGAGAGACTTATGTGCAGATCTCAGACAGGACTGTGACAGGGGTTTTGGAGAAAGTTTCTTTCTTTGTTCTTGACCTTTTCATGACCAATATGATTACAGAGGAATTGTTTAAATATTTTAATGTTTCACATCCCATGGTCCCAGTACTCATTGGTCTACTGAAAGTTCACAAAAACTTGGAGTTTTCACCAATGAGACCAATAGTTTCCGGTAAAGGCTGGGCAACTGAACCCTTGTCTATTTATATAGAAAAAAACATTAAATCATGTGTTAGAGAATAATAAGACTGTATTAAAAGACATAAAATCATTCCTGCAAGATTTTTATGATGTGGAAAAAGGTTTGCTGCTGATAGTTTTTTTTGTTTGTTACTATGGATATTGAGTCACTCTTTACTGTAATCCCCAATTCATGGGGAATAGAAGATATGAGGGAATATTTAGTGACTAGAAGGTGTTTAACATTTTATAAGATTGATCTTGTGTGTACGTTGCTTGGAATGGATTTAGAAAATAAGGTTTTTGTTTTTAATAATAATTTCTTTTTACAAAAGCCTGGAGTGGCTATGGGCACAGTGTATGCAAATAGCTACACCAACTTGGCACTGCTACAATGGGAAAAGATGTGTGTGTGTTGCACGGTATGTCAGATTTGTGGATGACATATTTTTTCTATGGAATTCCATCAAGTGAAATGTTGATGGAATTCATAGATTATTTGAGCAATACTACACCGTTTCTTATGATTTTGTTTTAAATTTTCTAGGGAACAGATAGCTTTTTTAGATGTGACAGGAAAGAAATCAGAGCTAGGACATTTACAAACAAGTCTGTACAGGAAACCAAGTAGGAAGAATTTGTTATTACACAAGAATAGCATGCACCCTAGACATGTTCCTAAAAATGTCTTGAAAGGACAAGTGTTAAGGATTACATTAAGATTAAGAATTAAGATTACATAATGAAGAACATTCTTTGATGGAAGCACTTGATGAGTTGAAGAAAGACTTTTTTACTGAGGGGGGAACTCAGATGAAGAGACAAATGAATGTATTTCTCATCTCCTATAAGTAAGAGGGACAAAAGGGAGACTCAATTTTTTTGGAATGTTGTTTAGAGGACAGGGTAAGTCGTACTTAGAGAGGTGAAGGTCATATTAGAATCCCCATGACTTTCTCTAGTAATGTAAATACCTTTAGTAACATTATAAAAAGAAATTGGAACATTTTAAAAGCTTCAGATGAGTTGAGTGGTATAATTAATGACAGGCCTCTTTTTTTTGTTTAAGGATAATTTGTCATTGAAGAGGCAATTATGTTCCAGGGCAAAAGTAGATAGACTGCTGGTCACTTCACAGAGACAAGGAACATATCCCTGCAGGAATTGTAGTGCATCTAGGTTTATTTATGGAGGCCTATGCTTTTAGACACACAGACAGGGGTTAGTTTGGAATGTAAGTTTTATGCAAATTGTGCTTCTAGGAATGTTGTCTACTACCGTTTTTTGTATAAAATGCAAAGCATTCTATATAGGAAAATTGGAATCGCTCCATAAGAGAGCATATTATTGAACATATGAGGGATATCAGGAATAACAAAGAGAATAATGCACTGGCAAGACACACAAAGGTGCATGGCTTATACCATGAGTTTAGGTTTCTTGTGCTTGAGATTATAAAAGAGACTGTTAGAGGGGGTGACATTAGGAATAGAATGGAATTGTCGGAATTAAGATGGATTTTGTATTTTAATGCAGATAAGGCATCATGTATTAATGAAGCTGTCTCTTTGAAACCAGTGTTACTTGCGTGCACACTCCCCCACTGAATTGCAATATTTTTGAGTATGCATATATGTCTTTAAGGCTTTGTAATGAGTGAGTTGCTTTGATTGGTACAGCATACTGTTTAAGTTGTGTGAGTTGCTTTGATTGGTACAGTATACCGTTTAAGTTGTGTGAGTTGCTTTGATTGGTACAGTATACTGTTTAAGTTGTGTGAGTTGCTTTGATTGGTACAGTATACTGTTTAAGTTGTGTGAGTTGCTTTGATTGGTACAGTATACTGTTTAAATTGTCTGATTATGCTTTTACTATGTTTGAGTCTGAAGAAGTGACCATGCGGTCGTGAAAGCGCTTACTCTTTTGTTTCTTTTATAATAAAGTTTATTATACCAGCTGTGGCTGGTCCTCACTTGGTTATTTTTTGGAATAAACACATAATTCTGTAGGATAAGTTCAAGGAGTGTACATGTCAACATCACTTTGTTTGTAGAAAAATCATGGTATTTTTATAAAAACATTTCAACATTTTCAATTCCAACATCATTAGGTATAACTGTAAATAATGCAGTAATGTCAAGAGTAACAAAGAGAAGCTGTTCCACATCCTCCAAATCTTTATACCAAACATACAGATCACTTAAGAAATGTTTGATGTCTTTCAGGACACTGGGTATTCCTTCTAAAATGAGATGCAGTGTTTTCTCTAGAAAAATTGATGGTGACTCAGTCACCCAGCATCTGCTAGAAACAAGACAATGCATAGGGAGGTCATACAAATTCTTGAGCACCTTAGACAGAACATACAAGACAGGTACAACTGGATGTTCAATTGAAAAATATTTGTGCAAGTCTAAAGAGATAAGCCAGTCATATGTAAATCATACACATAAAAATCAACTTTGTTAATTATGACTTCTACTTGATATCTGTGAAGAAGTGTATACACAACAGAATCCCCAAGTATTTCACACATTTTAGTTAAATAATGCTGTCTATCCATTAGGACAACCCCCCCACCGGGTGTATTTTCATATATGGATTGTCACTCAGTATTCACCTGGAGTCATATTAAAAAGAGGCTTTATTGTTG
Source organism: Protopterus annectens (assembly GCF_019279795.1). Lineage (NCBI taxonomy): Eukaryota > Metazoa > Chordata > Ceratodontiformes > Protopteridae > Protopterus > Protopterus annectens. Next base: position 356,003,693 of record NC_056736.1, read on the forward strand.
TGTGCAAAGTTTTTTCAAAGATCATACAAAAACTAATAAATGCATCAATACGTGGGTGTGTACAAGGTGTAAAAGAGTTCAGTTTCTTAAAGGGATTCATTGTAAGGGCATCTTGTTGAGGAAACATTGCGCTTAGGCTAGCATTTCTAGCAAAAACTTTCAAATCAATAATCATATTTGACTTCCTAGCCAGTACAAAAGTTAACCCTTTGTTTAATAAATTAATTTGATCATGAGTTATTTCAAAAGACAAAATATTTATAATTAAGTTGGTTGATTCTTGTTTCTTGTGTTCATCTTGGGTGCTCTGCTGCCATTATTCAGGGAATGAATGAGTCCCCTTCTGGCTTGACTTCGCGACCACTCCCTCCCGTAATCTATCACTATAGGTAATGGCTCCTTCTAGGAAAAATGTGGAGCATTAGATGGAGCATTGAGCATGGCCATATCAGATAATTGCAAGGAAAGAGAAATACTGCTATTAGCTGCTTCAGTAACATTGTGTACATGTGCAGTGTTCTCTGGTATTACAGCCTCTCTTTCAACTTTGCGGTTAGTTGTTACACCAACGTTGTCTGATCTCTCACGAGGCCAAGAAAACACATTGCTCTTACTAAAATCAAATAAATCCCTTTGTAGCTTCTTCCTTTTTGCCATCTGCAGTCTCGCTAAAGCATTATCAAAGAACTCATCCAAACCAGTCTTTTAATGATCAGAAGTGAATTTGTTTATTATCACAGTTTGCAGTGTCGTAATCCTGCATAACAGCGGCTCTTCCTCTGCTGTGGTGGTTGAATTTGGTTATACTATTTTACTTGTTTTTTGTACTTTCTCTGCCTTCACTCATTAGAATTACTTCTGTTTATATGTGTTTTCAGCCATGACCCAGGCTTAAACAGGGCAAAGTATGTAATACAATAAAAATACATCATACCAAAAGTAAATGCAAAACAAAAAAAAAAAAAAAACAATTGCAAGGATCAAGACTATTCACAATATTTTATGGAAATGTGTACACTTTTTATAGTATTTGCAGTGTGGATGGAGTTCTGTGAGCAGGGTGTTATATATATGTAGTACTTGTATACTGAATACTGTCAAGTGGAAGAAAGCCGAATTAAGTATATGTCAGTCATGTGATTTAACTGGATGGATGCTATCTTGTACAGTTTTACTTATGTGATGAAAATGTGGATCAGCATTCAACAGTGCACCTTATTGTATCCTAAAAGGATACATCTCCAGCCAGCCTCATTTCAGCACATAGCATACCAGTATCGCAACTGTAGCTCATATATAGTTTAGTCTCACTAGAAATGGTTGTATTATCAGCTGATTGCAAACAGTTTTAGCAGGAAAAGGATACACTGCATTCCTGAAAGTGCTAAAAGGCAAGGTGAGGGAGTGCAAGGCTGGGAAATATTGTGAGATCAATGCGAATCAGTGCAGACCAATACATTCTCTTTACTTTTGACAAGCTATTTAAACAGATCAATAAGCACAATATTTCAGAAGATGACAGGTATTCTTTCTTTCTTTCCAGAAACATGTGCAGTTACCAGTCTGTCTGTCTCTGTCTCTGACTCATTATGATTACAGTAACTTCATTAACTTAACAGTTCATCCTGTTAGTTGAAGATAAGATTCTTACTGTATATAGAGTTAAAGATGCAGCATACACACTCACTGGCAAGAGGTTTTTTTCTTGTTAAACAAATTCAGCTTTCTTGATAATGGACCTGATTAATTCTTAGAGAAAGTTCACTACAAATCTGAAGCACCAAATAACGTATCAATAAGTCTTTTTAAAATACATCAGTCTTTATTGTAGAACATTAAAATGCTTTTCGATGTCACTATCTGTCTAAGAGTGCCCTTTCTAACTCTGTAGTGCAAGGAAAGGGTACACAGGTATGGTGTCTTACCCCATATCCTTTATGTCTAAGCCAAACAGAGATACTGAAGAAATATTTCCCTAACCTTTATGAGAGAAAACATTTTTCAGGCATCCTTTGAGTCAGAAAAGCAAAGGTCTGCTCCAGGATAAGTTTGTAAAGCAGTATGCCAAGCAACAGGGGCAACAGAGGCAACAGGGTAGTCTTGGAATATGGGTAGCCATCTAGCTTTGCTGAAGGTAGTATTTGCTGAAGGTAGTATTTGCTGAGGGTAGTATTTGCTGAGGACAGTATTTGCTGAAGGTAGTATTTGCTGAGGGCAGTATTTGCTGAAGGTAGTATTTGCTAAGGGTAGTATTTACTGAGGGTAGTATCTGCTAAAGCTAGTATTTGCTGAGGGTAGTATCTGGGTGATATTATAGTTGAGGGCCTCACCAGATGCGCAATAGCAAGCCCCGCCCAAAACCCACCACCGTGATATGGCATTCATGAATATGCATTCCCTCCGAATGTACAACCAAAGAAAAAGTGCACTGACATGTAATATGACAGTAAATATAACAAACTGTTACCAACATCTGTAATTGACAAGTTTTATTGCACTATAATATATACTATAATCAGCAAAGAAACAAAACCGTCAAAACACGTCATCAGGCTTTTTACTGTGTAGCATTATAGTTCTCTTTGTCAGAGTCAGAATGCGATGGTTCACTGTCCCAATTAATGTCCAAACTGACTCTTTTTTGGTGCAGGTGTCACAGCCGACTCTTCCTCAGTATCATTGACAGGACCTTTACTAA
>NC_056736.1:356011390-356013890 GCF_019279795.1 Protopterus annectens
TTAAGAAAACACACCAAAAACCTGGCATTCTCTACCAGCACAAACATTTCCTTGACCCACTCACAAAACTCACTCTGGCCACCTCCTACCTCCTCCCCCTCTCTTATATGGTGTCCCTGTTCATACTACAAACTAACCTCAAAACTAAGCTTGGAACTTGATACAATAAAGCTGCAAAAATGCGTCACTGATTCACAATACTCCACACATCACTGCATACCCCTTCGCTCTCTCAGTTGGCTCGAACTTCCACAATATCTAACCTTCCAACAACTTAAAACAGCTCACAGGATCATTCATAAACCCTCGTACTGACCAAATCACAACAATATCTTCCATAACTACACACCCACTATATCTCTTGGGTCAGAAAACAAGCAACTTTTAGTCGAACACCAATCCAGGATATCTGCTAGACAAAATCTGTACTCTTGCTCCATAGCAAAAATCTGGACACCCTCCCCTTAACTATCAGATCCAACCACATATCTTCAGCCTTTAAACACTCACTTAAGGAACACCTCTCTAAATTCTGGACCTGCTCCTGTTCAACCCCAGGCTGATAAGATGTATACTAAATAACTCGTCTACCTCTTTATCAATCTCACACTCAGTCTCCTACCTGACTTATTCTCGCCTTCCTTCTTCACTCTACAATTCCATCTCCCCTTTCTTCTTTAATTCCTATCTCACCCTTCAAAATTCTCTCAAATAAGACCTCTTAATGAATTCACCCACGTATTCCATGCATCTTGAGTGTTTTTACTAGGAACTTTCTTGCATTTGTAATTATAGTATGCAATTCACTTTTTTAAAAGTTGAATGTTTTTATTTTCCATGCAAACCAGATTTGTAATACTGTGTATATTGTTCAGCTAAAAAGAAAATACTTTTTGTAACTTTTCTAACTATTGTAATTCTTACATGGTGGAGCTTTTCTCCCCAGGCCTCCACTGAAAATGGGTTCTCTTAGGCCCAGTGGAGTTTACCGGCAAACAAATGTCAAATAAATAAAACAAATAAAAGCTGTCTCATGTTGTGGGGCCCTAACAGAAGTAAAACATTGGGTGGAAAATAAAAAAAATCACTTCAAATTGACTTATTCTACATTCCATAAATTATAAAATAGTAAATATTGACCAATTAGACTGATGCTTGGGCAATAGCATTCCATCTTCTTCTTTCAGCTTTTCCTAATTAGGGGTTGCCACAGTGGATCACCTCTCCGCTCATGATTGGAAGTGGAGTTTTACAGTGTCGAGTTGCCAGCCTGGCACCCAACCTTTCACAGAAGGCACACACACAAATGCACTCACATCTAGGGCCAATTTAGAGTGTCCAGTCCACCTGCAGCATGTCTTTGGGATGTGGTAGGAAACCGGAGCACCCGGAGGAAACCCACATGACCACAGGGAGGACATGCAGACTCTGCACAGTAGGCACCCCAGCCGAGGATCGAACCAGAGAACCTCTTGTTGTGAGGTGACAATGCTAACCACTGCACCACCGTGGCCGCCCGGGCAATAGCATTCCATAAAAGATCAAAATATGAAAATGTTTTTTTTTCCTCTGTCCATAGGTGTCCCTAAACATGATTATTGAACCTGACACTGATATCATTTCTGCAACTTGTTTTGCTTTCTGGTATTGAGGATACAATTGTCTGCAATATTACAGCAATCTTTCCCTTATCAGATCATCATAAACAGGCAGACAAAACATCACGGGCATAGAATGGAATTGTAATTGCAAAGTCAGTAACATTCATGTCTGAGTCTAGACAGAATACAGCTACTGGACTTATTTTACTAAGTTTACTGCTATGAAATGCTGACTTCCTGAAAGCTGATGTTCCAAAAGGATGAAAAAATGCCTGAAATCCAAAAGACTAAGAAGCTCCCTTTTTCTTGTTTTTTGTAGGGGTCAAACTTCCCACAACCCCCAAGCTATACCAACTCCACAGTTGTGCCAAGTCAAAGAATGGAGAAACCTCCCTAAAGAAGTGAGTCATTGTTGGCACAAAAAAAATTGCACCAGCAATGATTTACTTTGGGAAAAAGTGTTTGCCATTATGTCATTTGCCATTTTTTTTTCTGGGGGCTACTGACACTTGTGCAATTTCACCTTGAGCATGTATAAGAAAGCCATTTTACCAAAAGGCAGGCATTACTAGGAAACCTTTTTGCATAAAGGTGTGGTGTATTCTCATGAGTAAACCTGACGTACTGTGTCATAAATGCAGTTTTCCAATTTCATTCTTTCAAGTATTAATGTATGAAGTAACTACTTTTATTCATTCACTCAACTCATTCATTCATTCATTTTCCCTTTATATCATTAATCCAGTTTATATTTTCAAGAAAGTCAAAGGCTATTGCAGCACTCAGAAAAGACAACTCGCCACAAACATGCAGAGGTATAAGCAGTTAAACTCAAATACAAGTAAACTGCTTACACTGTCCTTGCTCACACCTGCAAAATTAACCTGCACAGATTCCTG
>NC_056736.1:356016390-356026390 GCF_019279795.1 Protopterus annectens
ACAGTAGAGTTATAACATCCCTTGACTTGGATGTTATGTTGCTGCTTATGAAGTGCTCTACAAAGGCTTTTCTTACCACTGTGGAAACTCGGTTGTCAAAGTTCAGATTTCTATCAACCTATGTTCCAAGTATCGCACCATTGGGGTGGAAATCAGGGGAGTGCTGTCAATACTGTAATTTGTAGGGAATTCCATTTTACCAAATTGAATAATAATGCATTTTTTTTTTTTGCATTTAGTTTTAGACCATGGCTTTGGCACCAGTCATTTGTTTGTGCTAGCCCTACTTGTAATATGTTGACATCATTGGGAGACTCAATGATTGCTCCCATTTTGCAATCATCAGTGAATGTGGTGAGCCAAAGGCTGTCTACTTTGGCCTGGACTTCTGAGAAATAGATGCCAAACAGTAAGGCACCCAGCACAGGACCCTGTGGTACTCCACTGGTGGAGGTGGAGTCACTAATTTTAACAGAGTGTGGTCTGTTGGTAAGACATCTGGTTACCCATCTAGTAATGTAAGGGTTAATTCTTATCTGGGAGAGTTTCTAAACAATGCCAGAGTGGGAAGTTGTGTCAAAAGCCTTGGCAAGGTCGAGACAGGCAGTGTGCACTGTCTTACCTTCTTCCATGGCTTTGGTGACATTCTCTAAGTAGTCCCCCAGGTTTAATAAGCATGATGTACCCTTAATGAAGCCAAACTGGATTGGGTCCAGTGCTTGAAGGTTGCTTATGTCCTTGTTGATAAGGTCAGTAATAATTATTTCCATGGACTTGAAAATGAGGCTGGTTAGGCTTATGGGTCTGTAGTTCCCAGGGTCAGTTGATGGCCCCTTTTTGTGCTGCAGGAATATAACCAGTTCTCAAGCTATGATTAAACAGAATGCCAAGTGGATCCACTAGGTCTTGTTTTAGTCATCTGGTCCCATTGAGGCCATGTTTTGGCCTTGGTGACCTGTTCTCTAGAGATACTCGGCAGAAGGCTTGTGTCAGGTATGCTTTGGGATATGGTAGGTGGGGATGGGGGTGTGAAGTTTGTTCTGAATCTGTCAGCTAGCAGGTTGCTGATATTGTCCCGTCTAATATGAGTGATCCCTCCTACAACCAGTTCAGCACATAGCTGGGCATTCCCTTTTAGACTTCAGACATAGTTAAAGAATGTCTTATGGTTATCCTTGGCTATGGATGCGATTTTAGTTTTGTAATTTGCTTTAAAAGACTGTACAAGATTTCTGATTTTCCTGTTTAGGCTTAGGAGGAAACTCTTCCTCTGCAGAGTGATATCCCTCTTGCTTTTGGACAACAGTTTCTTCCTCTTTTTATTTAATCTGTTTATACTTGAGGTCCACCACAGTGGCTTGTTTTTGCGGGAAGACCTGGTTTTGATCCAGTCAGGTACAGCAGAGTTTACGCAGTCACTTAAGTGTTTGTACAGAGTATGTGCATAAACTTCTGCATAGTGATCATTAATGTCTGCCACTGGGGTCTACTTCACTTGAGTGAAAAACCTTTTGTTCAAGCACCTATTTGTTGAATCCTAATTGTTGAAATCTTGCTCCATCGAATGGCCGTTTTAGCAAATTTTTTCCTAGGGGAAAAATGCTTGGCCCTCATCAGGAATATGCCATTTTCCCCACTGTAGTGCTATCTTGGAGTTGGTATATTTAGCTGGGGGGGGCACAACCACTCACATTGCTGAGTTTTAAATTTTGTGAATTTTCTGATGTTTGTTAGGCTGGCCAGGCATTTTTTTCCCTAGGAAAAAATTCACTAAAACAGCTATTCGACAGAGCAAGCTTTTGACAATTAAGGTTCAACAAATAGGTGTTCTAATGGTTGCTCACTCAAATGATATAGACCCACCATTTTGGGTAGTATGAAGCTTTTTATCTGATTGCTTAGTAGGCTGTAGTTAACGTTGGTAAAGTTTTTTATAATTTTTGTTGCTGTGAGGGTGTCAGTTCCAACAGTTACTTCAAACAAGGTTGATTTGTGGCCTGACCTAACCAGGGAGGGCATCACATATGGGGAAGTACACTGACTCCCCCACCATGTTGGTGAGTACTATGTCCAGAACACTGGATCCACTAGTGGGAGTGCAGACTATCTGTTCCAAAGCATTCATGTTAACAAAGTCCAGGAACCTCTGGGCGAGAATGTTCTTGCTTGTGTATGTCCCCCAGTCTATGGAAAGATAACTGAAATCTCTCATAACTAAGGTGTTGGGATGTACAGTGAGGGATTCCAGTAAATCAAGGTCGGCAGTATGCTTATCCTGGTTCATGGTGGAGGATCTATAGCTAGCAATGATATGGTATGGTATGGTATGGTACGTTCCCAATAGTTAATTGGACATGGAGTAGTTTGAGAGAGTCATACTATCTGTCCAGTCTTAAAGTGTATTTGGTTTTAATGAAGATGGATATACATCCACTTTTAGTTTTTTCACACTCATTTTGAAGTCTGAATGTGTGGAGGGCATTGCAGCCTTGAGCCATGTGTCTCAGTAACTGCAAAGATGTCAACATCCTTTAAGGTGAGGAGTGCTTCCAGGGAGTGCAGTTTCATGTTTAAACTCCTAGCATTAAGCAGCATGACCCTGAGTTGCTCTCGATTAGATTTTGGTATATTGAAAAATGTGTTGTTTTGATATTGCCTAAAAAAAACACTATGGAGGAGACAAGGGCCTTTGCCAGTATCCAAAAGCCTGGGGGGGGGCAGGTGTAGACCATCTCTAGCAAAGCAGCAAGGTCTGTCTACCATATCCTCCCAGACTGACAGATATTGGAGCCCATTGGACTGACACCAGAAGTTTACCCAATTGCTGAAGTCAATATTTTTTTGTTTATATTGTGGCATCATCCTGGGTGAGGGTAGGATACTGCTTAGGGCTAGGGACATACGTCTCTGGGACACATAATCAGAGTTTCATCATGTCTCTCTTCATATAGTCCATAGAGGTACATCTCAAGTCATTCACTCCAACATGGACTATAACAGAGTCATAATAGTGATTGTTGTTGAGTAATTTGAGTGCATGCATGATTTGTCGGATCCTGGCACTTGATAGGCAGCTGACCATGACCTTCTCCTTGTCCAGTCTGGTGAGGGGGACATCTGTGTGTCTTACTATTAAGTCACCTAATAACAAGACATTTGATGTGTTTTGCCTTAGGGGCTTATTTGTAGAGACACGTGTGTGTGTTGATATATGTAGTGGTTTCTTTTTGCTTAGTGGTGAGTGTGGATGGTGTGTGTTTGGGAGGTCTCTGTTCTTTTGGTAGATTTTAGTGAGTACTATGTATGTAGGTTTATGTGTCATGCCCTTAATTTGTGTTAGAGGTGAGGTTTGTGTGAGAGGTGACGCGTGTGTGCTGGCAACCTGTTTATGTCTAGTTTGTTTTTATGTAAGAGAATTGACTCCAATTCCACATTGTATTCGCATCTCTCACATAGGATCATATGATCATAAGAAATTACCAGGCTATTGGCCCTGAGGCTCTTATAAGCCTAGCCAAGGGTTTAGCCCATGTTTAGACAAGGCAGCACCTAAAGCCCCTGTCCAGCAGGGACACAGCTAAAATCCCAGGGGTGTATTTTCTGTTTCACATCCAGTTATCCAGGTTGTGTTTGAAAAGGGATAATGAGGTACTCTGCATAATGTGGAAAGGGAGTCTATTCCACAGATGGGGGAGTCTCTGGGACACAAATCTGTCCTGCAAACAAGTCCTGTTGATGTCACAGACTAGGTTGAGGTCACGTGTGCGAGTTACTTGAGTGGAGCTTGACTTGCGGATATGCAGCAGTCCCATCAAGGTGGGGGTCTGAGATTGCTTTGTATGCCAGACAGAGGTCACCTCTGTGGAGTCTGTATGAAACTGACTAGAGGGACCGGGCTTTTAGCCTATCTGTGTAGGGTAGATGGCCCTGGATTCTTCTGGTGAGGAACCTCTGTTTTCTCTCCAGCTGCTGCATGTGATTTCCGAGGTACATGCTAAAGGGGGCATTGTACTCAATAATTGGCCTTATAAGGGAAGAATACAGGGATGTTATGACCTCCTTGTCACTGGATGGGATACCCTTACTTATGAGGTGCACCATATAAAAAGCTTTCCGTACAACGGAAGCAACGTGGTGGACAAAAGTCAGGTTGCTATCAACCTGGGTGCCCAAATCTCTCGTGACTGATTGCGTGCTTAGGACATTGTTACTAATGTGATAATATATGGGAACGTCACTCTCCCCAAAGGGGACGATGATGCATTTTTTGGCATTTAGCTTGAGGCCATGTTTCTGGCACCAGTCATTTGTTTGGGTGAGACCCTCTTGGAGGACATCCACATCACTTGGGGAATTGATGACCATGCCCAGCTTGCAGTCATCTGCAAACTTGGTCAGCCATAGCCCACTGGTTTTGGCCTGCACCTCAGAGAAGTATATCCTGAATAACAGAGGCCTCAAGACTGATCCCTGGGGTACGCCGCTCATTATGAGTCTACTGCTTGAGGTGGCTTCAACTATTTTGATTAGGTGGATTCAATCAGTGAGCCAGATTGCTATTCATCTGATAACATATGGATTGATGCCTAGTTGAGAGAGTTTATCTATTAAGCCTGATTGGGGAATAGTGTTGAAGGTCTTGGCCAGGTCAAGGTAGGCGGTGTGGACCATCTTCCCCTCGTCCATGGCTTTGGTGATTGTCTCAAAGAAGTCAACCAGATTTAACAGACATGACCTCCCCTTGACAAAGCCAAACTGTGTGCGGTCGAGTGTTTGGAGGTGCCAATGTCCCTGTTAATGAGATCCATGATAATCCATTCCATGGCCTTGCAGATTAGGCTGATGAGTCCATAATTTCCTGGATTGGTGGACGCTCCACCTTTGTGCAAAGGGATGACAGTGGCTGTTCTCCACTCACCTGAGACTCACCTGAGACAAAGCCAGTACTCAGGCTTTGGTTGAATAGGGTGCCTAATAGTGCTGCAAGTTCCTGCCTGAGTTCATGTAGGACACAGCTTGGAATGTTATCGGGTCCCATGGAGGCTGTATTTTTTGCCTTTGAGAGGACAGTAATGACCTGTTCCCTAGAGATAAGGGGAGGGGGGCAGGTACTGGGGATGTCCTGATTTACTGATGGGGGGACAAAGGGTGAAGTTTTCACTGAATCTGTTCATAGGTTCATAGATTCATAGGTTGGTACTAGGCTATCAGCCCTAGGGCCTATACAAGCCTAGCCATAACAATTCCCTGGCTATTTCTTCCCACACTATTTACTTCCCTAGACCCCTGTCTAGCAGGGTGACTGACATGATCCACGGGGTGAATTTCCTTTCTCCCATTCAATCATCAAGGTTCCTTTTGAAGAGGGCCAAAGAGGCACTCTGCTTGTCATGTATGGGCAATCTATTCCAGAGTCTGGGGAGTCTCTGGGTCAGGAACCTATCCCTCCAGCATGTTTTGTTTATTGTGATGACAAGGTTTAGATTCCTGGAGTGTGTGGCTCTGAGAGATTGGGATTTCTTTAAGTGTAGCATGTCCAACAGCTCTGTGTTTGACATGGCCTTGTATGTTAAGCAGAGATTGCCTCTGAGTAGACAATATGCGACAGAGTATAGCTGGAGTTTTTAAGGTGGTCAGAGTAGGGCATCTGCTTTAGGCCTGTAATTCTTTTAGTGAGGTATTTCTGTGGCCTTTCCAGTTGTTGCAGATGCAGATGTCTTGAGAGGTACATACCACATGGGGCATTGTATTCTATAGTGGGTCTAATGAGGGATGAGTACAGTGGGACAATGAACTCCTTTTTTTCCTGGATGAAAAGCCCTTAGTGATGAGGTGTGCCACATAGAAGGATTTCCTGACTGTTGTGGCGATGTGGTTATCAAAGGTGAGACCACTGTCCACCTGTGTCCCTAAGTCTCTTATCACACTTTCGGTGTTTAGTGTACTGCCACCTATATGGTAATTCACAGATACATGTTTTTTCCCAAAGGGGATAACTATACATTTCTTGGCATTGAGCTTGAGCCCATGGCTCTGTCACCAAGCATCTGTTTCTGTAAGGCCCTTTTGTAGAGTATCCACATCATTTGGAGATTCAATAATGGCTCCCAGTTTGCAGTCATCTGTGAACTTTGTTAGCCAGAGTTCCTTAGTGTTGGCCTGTACTTCAGAGAAGTAGATGCCAAACAAGAGCGGTCCCAGGACTGAACCCTGAGGTACTCCACTTGTCACTTGTCTGGAGCTGGATTTGGAGTCGGCTACTTTTACAGTGTGGGTTCTATCAGTAAGCCAGTTAGCAACCCATTGGGTGATGTAGGGATCAATGCCCAGCTTAGTAAGTTTATCTATGATTCCAGAGTGGGGGATGGTGTCAAAGGCCTTGCCAAGGTTTAGATAGGCTGTGTGGACCACCCTACCCTTGTCCATGGCTCTGGAGACTGATTCAAAGAAGTCAATCAGGTTCAGGAGACAAGATCGGCCCTTCACAAACCCAAACTGGGTGAGGTCCAGTGTTTCAAGGTTGCCAGTGTCTTTGTTTATAAGTTCCATGATAATATGCTCCATGGCCTTGCAGATAAAGCTCATCAGACTGATAGAATGGTAGTTTCCAGGATCCAAGGTGGATCCCCCCTTGTGGAGTGGGATAAATGTAGCTCTGCGCCACTCAGTGGGCATGAAACCTGAGGTGAGGCTATGATTAAACATGACACTTAGGTGAGGTGCCAGTTCATATTGTAGTTCATGTAGTACACAGCCCGGGATGTCATCTGGTCCCATGGATGCTGTATTCCTAGCTTTGGAAAGTGCGTTTTTTACCTGGGTGGCCGTTATTACCGGAATTTGGCATCTTCCAGTATTGAGATGGGTCATTTATTGGGTGAGAGGGGGGTGAAGTTGTCACTGAATCGATCTGCCAGGATATTGGCAATATCCTTGGGATCAGTATATTTAATGCCATTCTGTTTTAGCTCAGAGCAGATCTGAGCATTGCCATTTAGATTCTTGACATAGTTATAGAATGCCCTGTGGTTGTCTTTGGAATCTTTGGCAATTTTATTTTTGTAACTAGCTTTTGAGGATTTTATGAGGGATCTCAGTTTCTTACTGAGGCTGGTAAGGGAGTTTTTTGCATCCTGGGATTTTCCTCTTTTCTGCAACAGTTTCTTCCTTTTGTTGTAAAGTTTGTTTATGGCAGAGGACCACCAGATTGGCTTCCTTTTTTTGGATGAGAGCATCTTGGTTCTATTTGGGATGGCATGATTCATGCATGAGTGGATGTGCTCATACAGTGCCTTAGTGTAGGATTCAGCAGTTGAACTTTCAGTTCCCATCTGCATGGGTTTCATGAAGTTTGTCACTTCTGACTTGAGTAGCATGAAGTTGGCTTTGGAGACGTTTTTTATGGAGGTTTCCTTACTGGGGGGGGGGGGGATGTGGATGTTAAGGGTGATTAGCATATGGTCAGACTTGACTAATGAGGGGGTGACCATAGGTGTGGAGCATCGATTTCCCATGTTGGTAATGACCAGATCTAGGATATTGGAGCCCCTGGTGGGACTATGGATTAGTTGATCCAGGGTGTTGGAATTTATGAATTCCAAGAACTGCTGGGCAAAGGTGTTGGTACATGAGTAGTTTTCCCAGTTAATGGCAGGGTAGTTAAAATCACCCAGTATTAGGGTGTTTGGTTCTATCTTAATTTTTTCCAGTATGTTTAGAAAGGTGTAATGAGAATTTTGGGGTATGGTGGGGGATCTGTAGCAAGGTACAATTTGGATTGCAGTCTTACCTAGTGTTAGTTGCACCTGGAGAATTTCAGACGCATTGTGTTGGGCAACTAACCTGGTGGTGTGAATATCCTTGGTGAATATTGACACTCCTCCATCTTTAGTGTTTCGGTCCTGGTTTGGTGGCCGAAAAGTGTGGTAAGAGTTGTAGCCTGGTATTGCAGGGGTGCTCTCTGGAGCCTTGAACCAGGTCTCAGTTACTACACAGATATCTATGTTCTCCAGTAGGTTGGCTATATCTACAGCATTTGTGTATGTGGTGTCATTAACCACCAGTTTTGAACAGATCAGGGTGCTTCCTTTGAGATTGCAGACATATGTGAATAAGGCCTTATGATTGTCTCTAGTAGATGTGGCCAATTTGGACTCAGAGTTGGCTTTAGAGGATTTCACTAGTGCTCTTATTTGCTTGTTTAGGGTAAGGAGAGATTGCTTCTATGTGAACACCTGTTCCTTCTTGGACCTGGACAGCAATTTTTTCCTTTTGTTATATAGTTTATTTATTGCAGATGTCCACCAGACAGGTTTACTCTTCCTTGTGGAGGATGATTTTATCCTGTCAGGTATTCCTGATTCCATGCATCTATATAAGTGCTCATATAGTACTTCAGTGTAGATTTGGACATTGGTGCCAGTTCCCACAGAGGGGGAGGGGGCTGTGAAGCTGTTTATACCATCTCTCAGAAGGTTGTAATCAGCTTTAGAGAAGTTTTTTGTTTGACCCTAGCTAAAGGGAGGTCAGGGGAAATGCTGACTTCGAAAGTGACCACTTTATGGGTGGATCTTACCAGGGAGAATGATACTGTAGGGGTACTGCAGTGGTTACTCATGTTGGTTAAAACCAAGTCCAAGATATTATCATCTCTTGTGGGCGTATTGACTAGCTGATCCAAAGCATTTGCATTGATAAGATCAAGGAATCTCTGGGCATTTGCATTTTGGCATGAGTAGTTTTTCTAATCTATGGTTGGGTAGTTAAAGCCGCCCAGGATCAGGGTTGTTGTTTGTCTTTCGGCTTTTCCCGGTAATGGGTCGCCACAGCGGAACTCCAGTCTGCTAATGACTGGCAATAGATTTCTATGAAATGCTGAGGTGCCAGCTCGACGCCCAACCTTCAACGAAGGCACGCCCATTTACACACGCATGTCTTTCGAACGCTACCCAACCACGGGGAGAACATGCAGACTCCACACAGAAGGCACTCCCAAGCCCAGCTGAGAATTGAACGGGAGAACCTCTTGCTGTGAGGTAACAATGCTACCGCCATACCACCGTGGCATTTGACCCTTTACCCTGATCCCACCCAGGATCAGGGTAAAGGGTCAAATATTGATAGATTAAAAGACGTCCTGATAGGTGGAGTGGGCATTCTGAGTCAAATTTGGGGACCTATAGCTATGATTTGAATAGGGGTCTTGTCAATGGTTAACTGCACCTGGAGTGTCTCCTATGTGTCATACTGTCTGACCAGCCTGGAGGTGTGTGTGTCTTTAATATGCATTAAAACTCTACCTCCTTTGGCTTTTCTGCCCACAGTTTGGAGTCTGAATGTATGATAGGATGAGTAAGCAGGTAAGGCTGGGGTGCTGTCCTCATCTTTGAACCAGGTTTCTGTGACTGCACAAATGTCAGCATCTTCCAGGGTTAAGAATGCTTGCAATGAGTGCAGTTTCATGTTTAGACTCCTAGCATTTAGCAGCATGACATTTAATTTGCGTTTTGTTGAATTTTTTTATGTTGGTTTTATTCATCTCAGGACTTTTCCTAAAAAAGGCACAATGGGGGAGGCAAGGGCCTTTGCCAAAATCCTGAAGCCCGCGTGAGACAGATGCAGACCATCTCTAGCAAAGCATCATGGTCTGTTGATTATATCTTCCCAGGATGTCAGGTACTGGATCCCCCTAGAATGACACCAGAAACTAAGCCAATTGTTAAAGTCAATCATTTTCTGTTTGTATTGAGGCATCATTCTGGGTGATGGTAGAATGCTGCTTAAGGCTAGGGGCATACCTGCCTGGGACACATATTCAGTGAGCTCAATCATGTTTCTCTTCATATAGTCCATGGAGCTACATCTCAAGTCGTTCACACCAACATGGACTATGACAGAGTCATAACAGTATCTGTTGTTGAGATATTTGAGTGCGTGTGTGATATGGTGGATTCTGGTACCTTACAGACAACTAATTGTGACTTTCTCCTTAGCCAGCCTG
>NC_056736.1:356031390-356088890 GCF_019279795.1 Protopterus annectens
GAGAAGGACCGAATAAGCTACTAAGTCTAGGGAGCTAGAATAAACTATAGCCCATTAACAGAGCTACCACAATCATTTTGCCAGAGCTTATGAAAAGACAGGCAATGGATATTTCAGTCAGGGCTTATGAAAATATGGGATGTTTAGTTTATGCCAATGGATATTTGAGATGCAATGTTAATAATCCAAAGAAAACAGTGCGCCACATCCTCTGCCCAGTACTGAAGTTATTTTTGTATCCTTGGTGGTGGGATCAGGTGCTGATTTACAAACATTAAGTATCACAAATGAATAGAGAAATGGAAGAGACTTCTTAGAAATAATTAACAATAATACACACTGATTTCATTTCTGGCATGAGAGACAGTTTTGGTTTCCCCTGTCATGTGACAGTAACAGCTAACTTATCAGATGTGTAATGAATTTTTAATATACATTGTTGCTAAGACGTTACCCTGGTAACAGGGAAGAATAGTAATGGGAACCTGGATGACCTGGTAAGTGTCCCAGAGAAACTGAAAGAGTATAGGTTTAGTGTAAGCAGACACAATATAAGCTTTTCAAATACAAATGTACACATTGCCCATGTGACTGGCAAAATAGACTCCAGTCTCACAATAAGTTTTAGCTTGTGTTAGCACACATAGCCCTTAGAATGGCAATTTATCAGGAAGGTCAAGATGCCACATTCAGTGATACCCACAAGAATGAAACTGGTGTCAGCAAAATATAAAAGGAATGAACAAACACAGTTTTCTGGCAGTGGTCTTGACTTACCATACTTCCATGGAGAGAGCAAGAGAGATAAAGAAAGTGCTGCCCAAAATCCCTGCATTTAATTATTCAATATATGTTAGGGAAAGTGAAATCCTGATTGCAGCATCCTTAGTTGAAAAATACCATCTGACATGAGAGAAAGTAGGATTAAACATTTATGCATTGTAACGTGAAAGTATCACGTGTTAATGAATCTGTCTTTACTGTATACAGAAACACTGCCCTTCAGATTATATTACATTCAAGATTACAAGTTTCCACTAAACATCTTGACTGCATTTTAATCATTAATTGCATAGCAACAAACTGGATATAAAAGGAAATGGGTGAGGAATTGCAAATACATTTAAGGAGACAAAGAGGGTTGAGAGGATTGAGAGTTGGCAGAGGGTTGCTTGGGGGTTGTCATAATGGTTAAGGCATTTACCTCACAAACACAAAGCATGATTTTGATCTCACCTTTGGTTGTTGTCTGGCTATTGGCTAGGTGGGTGTGTAATAATCTACAGACTGATTGCCTGGTGTTTACCTATGAACTATTGCACTCAAAATTATAAAATTGCTAAATATACTGTCAGTGTTTTCAGTAAAATTTATTTCTGGGATTGGGAAGTATGTCCTTACCATATGTTTGTTTGATATCAGAGTTAGTGTTTAAAATTAGCTTCACTTCACCCTACATCTATGCATAAATCAGTGCTCACACTTCCCCCTACATCTATGCATAAATCAGTAGTCACACTTCACCCTAAATCCGAACATAACTCACTAATCGCACATCCCCTTACATCTATACAAAACTCAGGAGTTACACTTCCCCCAACATCTATACATAACTCTGTAGTCAAACTTCACCCACCATCTATAGATAACTATTTAGTCACACTTCACCCTACACCTATACATAACTCAGTAGTCACACTTCACCCTACACCTATACATAACTCAGTAGTCACACTTCACCCTACACCTATACATAACTCAGTAGTCACACTTCCCCCTACATCTATACATAACTCAGTAGTCACACATTACCCTACCACTATACATAACTCAGTAGTCACACATTTCACCCTACATCTACAGATAACTCTGTAGTCACACTTTACCCTACATCTATATATAACTATGTAGTGACACATCACCCGACATCTATACAAAACTCAGGAGTCACACTTTACCTAAATCTAAACATAAATCAGTACTCACACTTCACCCTAGACCTATGCATATCCCTGTAGTCACACTTCATCCTACATCTATATAAAACTCAGGAGTCACACTTCCCCGTGCATCTATACAAAACTCTGTAGTCTCCCTTCCCCTACATCTATACATAACTCTGTAGTCACCCTTCCCCTACATCTACACATAAATCAGTACTCACACGTCACCCTACATCTATACATAACTCTGTAGTCTCCCTTCCCCTACATCTATACATAACTCTGTAGTCACCCTTCCCCTACATCTACATATAAATCAGTACTCACACTTCACCCCATGTCTATACATAAATCAGAAGTGACACTTCACCTATATATAACTCTGTTGTCACACTTCAACCTACATCTATACATAACTCTGTAGTCACACTTCAACCTACATCTATACATAACTCTGTAGTCACATTTCACCCTACATCTATACGTAAATCAGTAGTCACACTTCACCCTACATCTGTACATAACTCTGTAGTCACACTTCACCCTACATCTGTACATAACTCAATAGTCACACTTCACCCTACATCTATACATAACTCAGTAATCACACTTCCCTCTACATCTATAAATAACTCAGTAGTCACACTTCACCCTACATCTATACATAACTCAGTAGTCACACATCACCCTACCACTATACATAACTCAGTAGTCACACATCACCTTACATCTATACATAACTCAGTAGTCACACTTCACCCTACATCTATACATAACTCTGTAGTCACACATCACCCTACATCTATACATAACTCAGTAGTCACACATAACCCTACATCTATACATAACTCAGTAGTCACACATCACCCTACATCTATACATAACTTAGTAGTCACACATCACCCTACAACTGTACATAACTCTGTAGTCACACTTCCCCCTACATCTGCACATAACTCAGTACTTACACATCACCTTACATCTATATGTAACTCAGTAGTCACACTTCACCCTACATCTATACATAACTCAGTAGTCACACTACCCCCTACATCTTTACATTACTCTGTAGCCACCAGTCCCCTACATCTATACATTACTCTGTAGTCTGACATCACCCTCCATCTATACAAAACTCAGGAGTCACACTTTACCTAAATCTAAACATAAATCAGTACTCACACTTCACCCTAGACCTATGCATAACTCTGTAGTCACACTTCATCCTACATCTATATAAAACTCAGGAGTCACACTTCCCCCTGCATCTATACAAAACTCTGTAGTCTCCCTTCCCCTACATCTATACATAACTCTGTAGTCACCCTTCCCCTACATCTACACATAAATCAGTACTCACACGTCACCCTACATCTATACATAACTCTGTAGTCTCCCTTCCCCTACATCTATACATAACTCTGTAGTCACCCTTCCCCTACATCTACATATAAATCAGTACTCACACATTATCCTATATCTATACATAACTCTGTAGTCTCCCTTCCCCTAGATTTATACATAACTCAGTAGTCACATTTCACCCTACATCTATACATAACTCTGTAGTCTCCCTTCCCCTACATCTATACATAACTCTGTAGTCACCCTCCCCTACATCTGTATATAAATCAGTACACACACTTCACCCTACATCTATGCATAACTCAGTAGTGGCAGTTCATCCCACCACTATACATAACTCAGTAGTCACACATCCCCTTACATCAATAAGAAATTCAAGAGTCACACTTCACCTACATTTATAGAACACTCAGGAGTCACACTTCACCCTATATCTATACATAACTCAGTAGTCACACTTCACCCTACATCTATACATAACTCAGTAGTCACACATCACCCTACAGCTATAGATAACTCAGTAGTGACACTTCACCCTACATCTATAGATAACTCTATAGTGACACTTCACCCTACCAGTATACATAACTCAGTAGTGACACTCACCCTACCACTATACATATCTCAGTAGTGACACTTCACCCTACCACTATACATAACTCGGTAGTGACACTTCACCCTGCCACTATACATCTATCAGTAGTGACACTTCACCCTACCACTATACATAACTCAGTAGTGACACTTCACCCTACCACTATACATAACTCAGTAGTGACACTTCACCCTACCACTATACATATATCAGTAGTGACACTTCACCCTACCACTATACATAACTCAGTAGTGACACTTCACCCTACCACTATACATAACTCGGTAGTGACACTTCACCCTACCACTATACATAACTCAGTAGTGACATTTCACCCTACCACTATGCATATATCAGTAGTGAGATTTCATGTTCTTGTTTCTGGAGTGAGAGATCTAGCTTATCTGTTTTTACAAACTTTCCCTTCATTGTTCTTACCCTTGGAAGATAATTATCTGATAATATACTTAGCTGGTACTGCTCAAGATCTCTCTTTTGTGTATGTCTGTCTGTTTTGGAAAATTTTGTCCTATATTACAGGATTGTAAGGTTTTGTTTTCATATAGACTTTTAGCCTTATTTTGTCATTGCACCCAATAATTTCAAATTAATCTTCTAAGCAAGCCTAAAGTCTTAATTTCCTACTCCTGTTTCTGCCATACTTCGGTTCTCTATGGTCATGTTTAAGTGTCAAAAACTGGTCTTCTTCTCTTAACTACCTTATCTGCCTGTCACTGTGGTCTGACCATATTTTTTGTAAATTTTGTAAAAAGTATAAATAATTATTTATATCACTTAGCACTGTTTATATACTAGTCTCTCTCTCTCTCTCTGTATATATATATATATATATGTGTGTGTGTGTGTGTGTGTGTGTGTGTGTGTGTGTGAATATATATATATATATATATATATATATATATATATATATAGACTCACTTCAGAGTCTCTAAAGCCCAAAATCTCAAATTTCAAAATCCTGAGGCAAAATTTCTAAAGCTCAAAATGTTGAAAATTCAAAACACTGAATCTCATAATGTCGAAAAAAACACAGGACACCAATACTTACTATATTCCAGAACAACTACATATGGAAGCAAATAAAAGACAAACCATATTACACTTCTCCAAATATTCTTCACTACACTAAGATGAGTTATGTTGTAGTATAGCAAGTTAGAAGGGAACATGACTAAGGTTACAACAGGCTGTCATGAATCACATAATGGTATGTTTGCCATTTTGCTCTGTGCAGTGCGATCTCAGAGTTGATATATTTAAGTAGCAGGGGGTGTTTAGGGCACAGCCCCCCACATGTGGGGTACAAGAAGACTTGCCCCCCCTGCTTATAGTTGGAGAAGTGTAATATGTTTCTGTATGTAGTTGTGCTGGAATATAGTAAGTGTTGGTGTCCTGTGTTTTTTTCAACATTATGAGATTCAGTATTTTGAGTTTTCAACATTTTGAGCTTTAGAGATTTTGGTCTCAAGAGTTTGAAATTCTAGATTTTGGGCTTTAGAGATTCTGAAGTGATTTTAATGTGTATTGTTACCCATACACTTGCCATTTTAATTTGATTATGTCTGTTTTCTCATCATTTAATATGCATTGTCCACAGCTTGTTTCACCCAAAATGAATTTGTTTCCACTATTATTGTTTATTTACACCTGTTTACCTAAATCGGGCTGCTAGGATTAGATTTCTACTCTATTAACCGATGCTAAATAAGTTGAATGTGTAATTTAGTTTAAAAGTAGATTTTTTTTGTTCAGTACGGTGTGTTATAATTCATTAAAAATTATTAGATTTTAACAGTTCAACTGAAACTGGAATACCACAAAACATGCAATAATGTATCTACATAATTATTGCAAAAATGCAGCATACTAGCAAGCAATACCTACAGGTCACAGAGTTCCAGGTGCTGAACTCACAAGATGTCAATGCTCGAAATAACAATGACAGTTTACAATTTCTATGTGTTGGCTGGCAACGATTTCATTGTTTTCGTTACTGCGACCACGGAGTTGGTATGTATACATTCAAGAGGTATGGGCAGGTGTTTCCTTCACATGGGGTCAGATTCTGTCCTGCAACAAAAGTTCAAGTGTTAGTTTTTACCTATTGAGTATTTTGGGCATTTGTGTTTGGTCATTTGTTTAGTCAGCATGTGGCCTTTCAGCTTTTCACAGAGGAGCTTAATGTCTGATTTAGTAAGGGTGCTGTTTAGTTGAAATGGCATTGAAAGTAATGGCTAGGCCTTTAACTGTGGCACATGGAATTAAGTCCTACATCATTCAAATTAGGTAGTCATTATTGATATAATACAGGAATACACCAAAAAAGGGGATAAGATATATTATTTCCTTCTCGTTGGCACTGGCACAAGAAAGCTGTGATTGTAAATGTAGTGTATTTGTGTGTGTGTGTGTATGTGCGCATGCATGTGTGAGTATGTCTGTAGTGTGGGCCTTGGTGTGTCTGCGCACGTGTGTGTGTGTGTGTGTGTGTGTGTGTGTGTGTGTGTGTGTGTGTGTGTGTGTGTGTGTGTGTGTGCGTGTGTGTGTGCACGCATGCATGTGCGTGTGTCTGTGTGTGTGTGTGTGTGTGTGTGTGTGTGTGTGTGTGTGTGTGTGTGTGTGTGTGTGTGTGTGTGTGTGTGTGTGTGTGTGTGTGTGTGTGTGTGTGTGTGTGTGTGTCTTTCTGAGTGCATGCATCTGTGTTCATGTGTATATACATATCTTCCTAATAAATGTGATGGCACTGATGATGACCCACATTGCTCATCCAGTAAATGGTAGCATTACTTCTGTGCTATAATGCTTCTATCTTCATGTAGCACATCAGATTGTCATTTGTTTTTTTCCCACTCATTTTAATTCATGGCTATTTTCTCTATGTATTCATATGCATAATAAATTGAAATTGCCGTGTGTGCAACATCATGCAGTCTCTGTAACTAGTTGCATATTTATATACATCTGTTGATAAAAACATGATTTGCAAAAGACAGTTGTTTGTGCACATAATTTTGTATACAAAGAGCAAACTCCTGTAATATAATCTTTTCTTCATCAGGCTTGCTAAGCTGTCATTTATGCTTGGCTGGTTGTACTTTTCTGAGCTTCATTATAGTTGGTAATGCACTTCCAGGAAGAAGTAAAATATGGTATATTTGGTTGTTAATATAGTTGTAATAATGGACTCAGCCAGCACTGCATACAACTTTATTGTAACAAGACTAGGAATTCTGGGTAACAATGTGTGCCTTGTACTTAATACTCTGTTCATCTTAATACAACTTACAAGGGCTGGTATTAAAATATTTGGAAATGAGTTCTGTTTTACCATATGTTGTGAAGTGGGAGGGCCAAACATAACGTTTTTGGGAAAAAAACATGAGTGTATGAACATAATATAAAACATTCCTGAATAAATGTGTAGAATTTAAAATTTCTAGTGCTTTGCAAGAGAATTGCACCCATATGAATGCAATCCGGGTTTATGTAATATCAGCCTAGTCTAAAAAGCTCTAAATGTAGAATTACAGGTTAAAAAGATTTTCTGAGTTAATTCCCTTATTCTATTACTAGGTGTATTTTACATAATACTATATAAGACCAGCTAGTTGTTCTCAGTACAGTAAATGAAAACTCAAAGTGCAGAAGCAAAAGAATAATATGACTTATAAGAAATGTGTGGAAATGTACGCTGCTCTGCTGTGCATTGAATAACTTCTCATACAATTTATATAATCAACAGTTGGTTATCCCATCTGCTTCATGTTAGTCATCACAACCGCCATCAAAACTGACAGCCATTTTATGACATCTGCATGTGTTTGTTTTTTTCCTTCATATTTTCACCATTATGGCAGCAGCGTTTAGATAGCTATCTATTTATTATTAGCTATATAGTAAGCATTTGCGTTAATCTGCACTATCTTGCTTTATGTCACAACTCCACTGCAGCAGTGTGTTAGCTGACAGAATGTGCTTATCTGTGTTTTAATACTACATGGTACATTTATATTTCTATATCATGCTATTAAAATGTCGCACCCCTGTCAGTCTCCTCATATATTACCCACTTAGTCAAAGAATACTGTGCAAATGCAAATTACTGCATGTAGTGTTGCTTTAAAATGTGCACTTTGCTGTTTAAAATCCACATCAGAATATTATACTTCCAGACAAGTACGAAAAGTGCTACAAAACCAAATATTGCTTTACAGAATTATTTTAAAACACTGTATGTTACTTCTTCACTGATATAAAGTGCAATACAAAATGTGGAAGCTTAATTCTGACTGCCCTACCCTAGTGTTACAGCTCTAGTCAGAGAAAAACAGTAGAATAGCTCTTTTTACCACTCAATAGGGCTACATTGGTAATATCTGATAGGGAACACAATATGGCTCAATAAATGTATAAACAAATCAGACACTGAAGTCCTTTGGTCCTTAAGGATGAGTGTGCTTCTGCATGTGTGGTAAGGAAGAACAACCATGACAGGACTAGCCACTCAATGGTGTGAACATTGGCTCTAGAAGGTCATCACTGTTGAAGTGACAACCCAACCACATGCTCAAAAATGGGAAATAGAGGTTGGTGGATGGATGGATGGGATAATGTTCTCTGTGGTGAGTATTATAGGGAAAAAATGGAAATATTAGTAGTAGAGAGACCCTCCAGTTATGCAAATGAGCTCCACATCACCATAGGAAGGTTCAATATTTCCCTGTAAAACCCAATGTCCTGAACATTATTGCTTCCGTAATTCATTGATAACTGAACTATTATTATTATTTATTTCCTTTTATTTACTGATTGTGCTTAAAGCTAGATGCACAGCTGGCCTGTTTGTGTGGGTTAGGCGGGGAATCCCACTGTCTGGTGTAGTACAATGAGTCTCCAGCTGTATTATGGGATTGTGAATCAAAGGCATTATATGGGCAAAAAAATGTCAATAGGAAAAGCGTTGCTGTCATTCATCTCCAAGTCTGGGGTTTGTTTCTAGACTAAGGCTGCAATCTGATGGCGTATGTTTTGTTTTAATTGCTGACAGTGATCTACACTGCTGTCACTACTTATGTCTGTCTGTCAGCAATGTAAGACCTGATAATGTCAGTCCTGGAACTCCTACATTTAAATTGTGATTTAACTGTCACAGCAGTTTGTTTCAGCACTTGCTGTTATGCTCTTTAAGTACTTTTTTGTGGTCTGGCATAAAGAGTAGGGCTCTACACACACGCTACGTTATATAACCTTTGAGATTGTTATATGTTGGAATAGGAGAAATGCTCGGAGATTCTGCAGTCCTGTAATTAGTATTTTCCCTGTTTGTACTTACATTTTCAGTCTTCTGAGGGTCTTGTTATGGTCCTTAAACATTCAGTGGGATCCGTTTTATTAGCTCCATGATGGCTGATATAGACAATTTTTGTTTTTCATCTGTGAACTTTTTTTTTGGCTTTAGAGGTTTTTTATTTTTTGTTGTTGTTTTTGCTATTTCATCTGCCTGGTATTAATATGGAATTATGTGAAGAGTCCCTTTTATATACAACATTACATTTGCTCATGATGATTACAAGGTTGCTGGTACCAAATGTTTTGTGCCATTGTAGAAACACCATGCCTTGTTTGCTCCTGCTAATGACTTGACTTCATTGAGTTGATGTAAGGATTGTGGGAAATAATTTTCTTTTCTTTTGAGACCTGTTTCCATCGAATTCCCCTTCTGATTCCTGCATAGTGGAGTTTTTAAAGTAGTGCTGGATATGTCATCTTGCTGGACTGTTATCTTGCAATGGTACAGTCTATTGTTTTCTCTTATTCTTTGGTGAACAATCTGCTTGGTATAAGTGGAGCTTTGCACTCTTTCCAGTCAGGTCTTTGAGATGGTCCTGTTGGAACTTAGGTTTTCCAATCAATTGTTTTTGGATAAATGTCAGTTAAAATGTTTCTGTTGCCTGAAAAAGATTTCCTAGAATTTCTTTTCAGTGTTGGATAATCTGTGGACTTTTTCAGTGTCCTATGAGTTTGACAAACTGAATCATGGAAGGTGTTAGTATATTTTGAGCATTCGCATTATTTTAATTTACAGTAAGCTGAACACTACAATAAATGGCATGAACATTTGTTAGATAATTGCTTAAACAAGCTCATGCTACATGGGTTCTGGACTGTTTTACATTTTTAGATGCTGTTTTTTTTTTCTTTTCTTTTAATTTTGATAGCATTTTACTCATTTTTATTAACTTTGCTGTGATCATTTTATTATTTTTACTCTCTCAGGAAACTGATGGCATTTGATAATGATTCATCTTTTCATATTTTTTTCTTTTTTTTCCCACTATGCATGTTTGCTCAAAGTTTTATTTCATGCTTATAAATAAAGCTCTTAAAAATGTCTATGTACTTCAGTTTTCAGATCTGCTCCAAAGATGTGCTGTTAAGGTGGATCGGTTACTCCAATAGACTACCCAGGCCTAAACAATGAAACCTTTCAGCCTGGGTGTGCCCATATTGGAAACTTTTTTTTCTGTGGGACTGAAGTCAATTTGTAAAGGGAATTAGATAACTATAAATCTGTTAAAAATCTGCATGCAGTGGCTATCACAGAGCCACCGTGCACATTTCTTGACTAAAGTGCAAAGATGATAATTTCTGACCAAAACAAAATTTACTTTAGAGTTGGCTTTGGACACTATACCACTTCTCTATGCAGAACCCATGTTGAACACATCACCTACACACTGTAACCTTAACTCTATGTTAAGTCAGGCAAACACTCTGACGAAATGACAATCTGCGGAATTAACTAGATGTGTGGTCCATACAAAATGAGTGGCTCATTGAAAATCAGCTTTCACAGCTGACTTCTGATACACTTTCATTAATGGTGTACTCCGTAGTTATGTGTTTTGTTACCTTGTCTAATTATTGACAAGTCCTCTGCAAACTGAATGTCCCAGCATGCACATGCTCTTTTGTACATCTAAGGATGAAATTCTCTGAAACATGAACTTTATACACAACTGTGACTGTCATAAAAATGTATAAATGTATGTGCTTCACAAAAGATTAGCTGCTTTTTCCAGGGCTGAGTCAAAGGTCCTCTGAGCAATTTTTGCTCATGGGGTACTATGGTGTCCTGGTAAATGAATGCTTATACCGTTTTGTGTTTGTCTTATTCCGTGCATAAAGGTTACTGCATTGGTATGCATGCTTAGTCCCTCAGGATGTAATCAATGCAGTATAAGTGTGTGGCTTTAACGTTGTGAGTTGATAGATTTTCATATTGTTAGTATTTGCATTCTGTTCAAACGTATTTCACTGATTGAGTGATACATGATTCAGCATTATGGTATTCACATCAAGCAAACATTATCCGATATAACAATACAAGTTTGAAAATGTGTCGACACAGTGCTGATGATTTCTATCTTTCTCCATTTCCTATAATCACAAGCCTACGCTGCAGAAACAGAATGTCACCCCTCCATGCCCTTACTCTTCCTGTCTGGCGACTGACCTTTATTTGTCATTTAAATAACATTTGCGTACCTATGCTTGTTCGGCAAATCATGCCAGTCTGACCATCTGCTCAGTTGTGCTATTTGCTAGCACTGTGTGATGTGAATATTAATTCCCAGAACCAATAAATAAATGCTTTATATGTACAGTACTTTGTGTTCCAGTAATTATATACTTCTATTCTGCTTGATGTATAGTAAAAACAGTGACATCAAACACTAAAACCCTATCATTTTCATCACCATGTATTTTCAAAGATTTCTTCCAATGCAGACATCCCTCAGTTAACTTCAGTTTTCACTTTTTTATCATACCAGCATTTTTTTCATAAAAATATGTTTCACTATTTATTCAGTTTCTAGACTTCATGTTAATGCATGGTATTTATGTAAATGTGATCTTGGTATTTTTGCCTCTACAATTTATATTTCTTTTACTCTTAACTGTAGCTCTGTCAGTATTATGTTAACTGATATATATGATGTGTAACAATGTTAATATATGATCCAGGAAAAATTACCAGAGCACCTGAAATAAAAAAATAAGTACTCAATAGGACAGCTGGCCAGCTATACCAGACTATGTTACACTGTTCCGTTTCTGAATAATTTTATAGAACAGAATGCCTGCCCTCTTTTCTCTTATGTTTGTGATCAGTGAGCATCTTTACAACCTTTTGCATACTCTTGACCTATGATATCACATATCAGTTGTAATTCTTTCATCTGTCATGCATTTGACCTGTCCAGTTAAACATAGGAAAAGAGAACATATCCATGCTGAGAAGCCATGACCTCCATGCTGAGGTACAAGTATCTAGATATGAGGCACATAATTATTTTTTATTTCTTCCCTTCTTCACTGAAATACATGGCATACAATGAAGATGTGTAGGGCATGGGATGCTGTACTCTATCACATGCTACTGTGATGGGCTTTCTGCCACACATTGCTCCTGAGACTATAGTTTTTGTTAACTTAACTCCTGACTTCCACTAGAAATCACCACAAAGGAATCCTATTCTTTAGTTTGCATACAGGTCTCCTCTGATGGAGGTAAAAGACATCATCTGCTTATCCTCCCTCCACTATCCTGCCATCCAGCACCTGAGTCACTTATCAGGCCTAGTCCACCAGCAACAAAGCAGAACACCACTTCTCTGTGGCACAGAGTTGGTGGACATATGCATTTACACCAACAGCAACAACACTATTACTTCTGTGCACTCTTATTCTTGCAGTCACATTTCATCTTTACCTGCACCTCTGTTATTGGCACCTATCCTTGCATTAGTATTTAAGTACTAATGTTTGGATTTGCACCACTTGTGTTTAGCAACTGCACCTGTCTTATATTTTTATAGATATATTTTACACTGTGACTGATTTTATAATCTTACTGGTTATTCTGTTAGTAACACGTTAGTTCAGTGAACACTCCTGTCAGCTCACAGCAAGAGGTTCTCTAGTCTGATTCTCACTTTGGGTGCCTTCTGTGTTGATTCTGGTGTTTTTATAACTCTGGTTAATTGCAAGGTGCCTTGTATGTTGAGTCTGCACATCCACTCTGTATCTGCGTGGGTATTCTCTGAATGCTTCATCTTTCTCATGCCTCCAAAAAGATGCAGTTGGTTGACTGTAATTTCTTCCAAAGTGACTGTAAGGTGAATCTAGTGAGCAAACAAGTGTGGGATAGCTCTAAAATAGACTTGTACCCAAGAATGAGCTTCAAATCTTTGTGTTCACTGGTGTCCTAAGATAGGGGACCCAATGTCTTCATTACCATATAAAAGCATAAATCGGGTCATTAGAAAATGAATAGATGGATGAGTACTTATTCTGTGTCTGTCAAATTTACTATGCCCTCGTGCCTTCATAATAAGTATTCCTGTCCATGAGGGAGATTCATGAATAGTTATTTTATAATGCAAAGAGGCCTAAAGCCATTTTTTACATTTGTGATTTGTATATCACAGTAGTATAGTTAATAGTGTAGTGTGATTCATAAAACGTCAAAATACCAATACGACTGCATAGATCAAATCAGAAATAAGAGATTTGTGCTAATATAGTTTAAGGTAGATGCATATTCCACTGCTAATAACTCTTCAGTGATTCTTTAAAGGATATGGCTGTATAGCACTGAGCAGGCTGGACACAAATACTGTATGTCAAAAAGCTTGAAACTGTGACAACCAGTATCTCAGCAACCTCTCTCCATATGTTCATCAAGAATATTTCTTTACTGTTGATTAGGTATGCAAGAATTGGGCTGGCCATGCAGGTAAAAGAAAAGAGGGAAATCTAAGAGAATGTGCAGTCTGATGAGAGAAGGAACAGTGTTACCCATCATCTGGATGATACCCATAAATGAAGCTGGGAGAGTATTTGCCCTTCAAGTACCATAGATGCCATAGATGCTGTCTCAAAAATAGTCTGTATAAGTCTGACCTGGGGTAGTCCCTGGCTGACATCATCACACACCTTCTCAGAGCTATGGACGGTATGACCTGTTGAGGTTGAAAGGATGGAAATTGCAGTGTGTCTTATGGAGGCACCAGTGGAGGCAACATTTTCCACCAGTGACCAGAACCTCAGTGTGTAGTTGGTATGCATTATTCCACAAGCCACTGAGCACACTGAGCATCTCCACATGCTATGGGCAACAGTGTTTTGTGTCTGGATCACTGACCAGAACATCTGTAGGTTAATGATAAGTGCCATAGCCATAGGAAGGATTGTTCTGGAGTCTTTGAGGCACCTACTCTCCCAATCTAGTCCTTCCCCATTGGTTGGTATATGCACCTCATAGACAGTGCAGAGTTTGAATGCTGTTTTCACTGGGGACACAGGTGGAGCATATGTACAGTTATAATATATGTTAACAGACATACATTGTTCTGTAGATTGTTGCACTTTAAGATCAGAGGTTCTTCTAGGTCTTTATCAGTTGTGTACTGTAGTAGACATTGCTAAGAAGATGTTTTCCTTACTGACACATGGGTGATTTGTACCAGTTCAGCTTACTCATTGAAATCACCCCTAGGAGTGAGGAGCATTTCCTGCCGGCATGCAATTAAGACTAAAACAGCTTAAACTTCAGTGACTCCTTTCACTGTTGATATTCTACCTTCCATGTTGGACCTGTCCATTGCAATGTGCCACATTTTTAGCTTTACACAGAGATCTTTAGTGACCCTTCAAAAAAAAAATGATTGTTAAGATCTAGTATTGGTAGCCATAACATTCACACTGTAGACCTTGATCAGGCCAAGGCATTTGACACAATACCCCATTCAGCCATTG
The DNA here is from genome assembly GCF_019279795.1 of Protopterus annectens. Classification (NCBI taxonomy): domain Eukaryota; kingdom Metazoa; phylum Chordata; order Ceratodontiformes; family Protopteridae; genus Protopterus; species Protopterus annectens. Next base: position 356,046,139 of record NC_056736.1, read on the forward strand.
TTCAGAAACTCAAGAGCTTAGGTATAAACACTTATGTTACCTGGAAGATAGCCAGCTGGCTCACAGACAGGACCCTAGAAGTTAGAACTGGAGAGTACACCTCTAGAAAGAGGCCAGTCACAAGTGGCGTCCCTCAGGGATCAGTACTAGGACAGCTCCTTTTTAGTATCTACTTCTCTCAAGTCAAGGTCAATATCAAGGGCTTCTGCCTGACCAAATTTGCAGACGATTGCAAATCAGGAACAGTCACTGAATCCTCCACCAACACTAATGTTCTCCAGGAAGGGCTGACACAGTCAAATAACTTGTGTCACAGCAATGGACTAAAACTAAGTACCAGGGAATGCATAATAGTATCCTTCCAGAAATATCCACCCTTGATAACTATCATGTTTATAGCTCACTCCTAAAAGTCAACCCAGGGACAGACATAGGCAATAATCGAGTCTTTGTCCACATGTGTATAGTAGTAAGGAAATCATTCTATGGAGTGCAACTTACAAACAAAGGTATGGCATCTTGGTCTAAGGAAGTCATTGTTCCACTGTATTTGGCTGAGTACAATGCCCCTTTGATACACACCTAATCAGGCACTTTCAACAGTTGGAATGTCCACAGAGGTAAAAGAATACAGGGTGTAGGTAAAATGTCCTATGCAGACCACCTGAAAGCACTATCCCTGTATTCTGTCTTCTATAGGCTGTTGAGGGGAGATCTATGTCTGGCATACATGGTAATGTTGGACCTCACCCTGATGGACGTCCTGCATAGCTGCAAAAAAAAAAACAGCACCAGAATTACCCTTTCATAAGACTTAAATCTTACCTGTGATATAAATAGGACATTTCTGGACAGACAGATATGTCTATCTCAGAGATTTCCCCTTTTTTACATAGAACAGGCTCTCCATCTATGTCAATCACAATTCCTCCCTAACCCAATTCAAGTGGGAAACAGGAAATTCATTCCCAATTTGTCATCTATGCTTCTAATGGACACAGGCCGCTTGTAAATGATTTATCTCCCAGGCCCCTTCTTGTAACTGTTTCATCTCCCAAGCCCCTGCTTACATTTATCAAAGGTACCAGAAAATGTCAAAGATATGGGATGCCTGACTAGGCTTAAACAAGCCCCAGTGGTCGTTAGCCTGGTATATATCTATGAAGCTGTGAACCTATTCACATCCTGGCATTTACCTCCTAAATCCAGTCCATATAATGCTTGTCTGTTGCACCGTTGCTCAGGAGGCACATGTGTGTGTGTGTGTGTGTGTGTGTGTGTGTGTGTGTGTGTGTGTGTGTGTGTGTGTGTGTGTGTTTATGTGTGTGTGAAGGGCCTGCAGTAGCACATCATTCTCCTTGATGGGTAGAGAACTTTTCCAAGCTTTGCCTTCCTTGGGTGTCCATAGAACCACATGTACATCTGTGTGGAAATCATATCACTTAGTGGTTGTGAATAGCATGGTATGGGATGCACATACACATGGCCACAACCACGCCCCATTATGGTTCTGGTTATCATCTGTAATTACTGCTGAACATGGCCTCCTCCCATTTATATATTATATGCCTTAACATATGACTTTGGAATCCCATATCGAATGCAGCTTGTCCTTCCTGAGATTCAGATGTACGTTGACAATAGACTGCATAGAACCATGTCAGAGTCATGGGTTCCCAGTTATACATAAAAGGTGACATTTTCTGCAAGATCTGTTGTTCATGCTGAGGTATTTTACCAGACAGGGCTTCTTCCTTAACTCTGTGAAGTGACAACTGGGAAGAACCTTTACAGAAAGGCCTCTATTTAGCAGATGTATGATATTTATTGACGTGTACAAGAACTTCGGTGCTTTATATTGTGCAAACAGCCAATTATTGTGTCAGCTATTCTAAAGATACTGATGAATGACATTGTCTGTAAAATGCTTCCTTTGCACAATATGCCACCCAAACATACCAGTGCTAACCATGCACATCACCATGACCACAAATCACATGACTAGAATACTCAAGTCTGTGATGTGTACACCCATAATACTACTGTGTAGAACTATGTATATGTATTGGCACCACATTGCAACAGTGTGTTGCTTGACCCATGAATCACAAACATATCAATGCACAAACATAATTACCATTTTGCTCCTCAAGCAGACATACCTGACTAGCCACTGACAATATTATTTTTACGTTATGAATTATCTAAATAAAAGAGATGGTGACAAGGAAAATTTGTTGGACGTAAAGGAATTTGACTTGCAGACATGACTCAATGCATGTATAAAGCATGGTTTTAATGACAATTTTAAATTTAATTTAAAGCACAGAAGCTTAAATTATTGAAGGTCATATGACTCTTAAGCCATGTGATTCATAAATAGGTGTATATACAATTTTAGTGTAATTTAATTTCAGTTTGACTAAGTATATACAAGATGAATGTGATTTACTCTGGTTTAAATAAAGCTGTTTTTAATATGTTGTTCAAGTATGTGATCCACTCTCCAGTTGTGGAGGAATATTTTATTAATATTTTTAGTTTTTTAATACTCTTCACAGGTTTTTGCACCAGTTATTTATTTATTTATTTATTTTTTAACTTGAGTGAGTGCCTTCTTGACAGTTATGGTGACCAGTTGCATAAAGGGAATGCCTGGCACAATCTTGCTGAAGTGATGAGTGATGCTACAGCTGCTATCCATTCTGGTGAGCTGTGCTGCTGATATGCGTGCAGTGACTTACATTTGTGCTGCCCCTTCCTACTTCATCAGTAGGAGGCAGAGGTTCAGGAGAGGAGCCTGAAAAATATTATAGTAATGTTTTTGAGTACAACTGACTTATACTGACATAACTGTGGTGCATGTATACTTAACATCACATGCTTTGTTTTTCAGTGGTGAAGAAGCTAGTGAGGAATATGGATGGTGATTTAGAAGTCAGGAGTGCTTTTTTCCAGCAATAGTGTGTGTATAACACCCATGTTAGACAATGTGACAATGACTAGTACAACCAGCAGACCCTGCCCATAACATCAGTGGGATGTGAAAGAGTCTGTGTAATTTTGTCCAGTTAAACGAGTGATGCCTGGGTTTGTTGCCTTCAGAGGTGGCTTGGCATCCTGCTATGCTATGTCACAACCCTTTTTCCATCCTGGTATCTTCCCTTCATTATATGTTATTCCCCATTTTCTGATCAGTGCCCAGCCCTCTCCATCACCGCTTATTTATCATCCAGGTCTGTGTTACTCCACTGTCCTCCTCACCTTTTGAGTGCATACCTCTACTGTCTGATTCTGCTTTCTGTTTGCCTGCCTGTTTGTCCCTGCTTCCTGCACTTCTCCCTCTGTCTCATACACAGCCATCCCTCACTAACTTTTCCATCAACCGTTCATTTGTATCTTAAAAAAGGGCTCTTTCTCTGCAAAATTAAAAAAAGACCCCCTCCCCCAGTTTTCATACATTTTATTTACCCGTGTGTGTCTACATCTGCTTGCTGTTCTCTAAATTCCTGATTTCATATCAACATCATTTTGTCCTCATTTATTTGCTAAACAGGGTTATTAGTTTGTTGTGTATACCTACATTGGTCTGTTGTGTACTGCTACAGTGCTGTTCTTGAGCCAGATGAGTGTGACAAGTACCTTGTACATGGAGCATGCGCTGACGTGGCCATGCTAGTTTGCTTTAGTTATCACTTCTGTGCATCGGTCATGTCCCATACTGCAGTGCTACTCTTGCTGTTCAGCAGCCTAGCACTGGTTTTTGATGTTTTTGATATGCCTGTCTTTACTTACGCAGTACTTTGATTGGTGTTGTTCCACGCCTCTTTAATGCCTGATGAACTGAGCAGCTCCTTGAAGATCACCACTGCATTCCTGTGCAGTACCTGTCAATGAATTTCAGTCACAGTTACCGTTGTGTATGGAATTTTAACTCCCAGTCACACCTCACCATGCAAAACTGGAGAGTCCTTAACCCTTTAAAGGTGTTTCACATCCAGTATGTATTTATTAACAAAGTCAGGGCTTCTGGAAGATATGGAAACTGAACAGTGAAGACTTCTTTTCTGTCCACTAGTGACTCAAAATAAATGGAAACATTTTAAAATGTATTTATAGACAGCACAGGAATTGCATGCCATAAAAAGATAAGACTTGTGTTCCTAAACAGCATTTTTAGAACAGTGACTGGCCAGGTACATTCATTATGTTTTGAAGTCCATGTTGTAATGTGTTCTTTAATTTTATTTTATTAATTCAGCTATCCATTTACTGCTGCTTAGTTGTCTAGTTTCTTCTAGTGTTTTCTGGCATTATAAAACCAAATAAAGAAAAGAAAAGCAAAAACAAAGATAAACAAAGAACATAAATAAGGCAGTCGTATAGTGGTCCATGCAATTGGTCATAGTACTTGTTTATCATTTTTTTTTTCTTGGATTCTTTAACAATGACAGCCATGTCCTGATATAACTTGTTTTGAGTTTTCGTGCTCACTGTGGTGAAATCTTTTGCTTGATTACATTTGCATTTCCTACGATCGAACTACTTCTGTGCAAAAATGTCATTATTCGGTTACCTATCATTTCATCAAAAGTTCATTTCAGCTAAAGTTCATTCCATCGAAAGTTCATTACATTGTAAAGCATATTTTTTGCCTGTTTCTCATAAAATTTGTGGTTCTCTGGCAAATCACTGAAGATTGAAGTCACTTGATAATGACATCCATTTGAGTTTCAGACTTTATAATCTTCTGAAAATGCTTGCTAACATAAATCCAGTTATTCTAGCAACTTTCTAAGTTTATAAGATTAGTATTTAAACTCTGTACCTATTTTGGGGCCTTTGTCACTCATTATTTTAGAAATTGTCCAGATTGTTTGCAATAAAAGGTTGAGAGGTATGCTTGGGATCTTTTACTTTCACCTGAACTACCAACAACTCAGGCAGCTAGGGTACAGTTTAACAGCTCATCTGAATTATGGTACACTTGGAAGTGCAGCACCCCCCTTGTGCTGCTTTGCAGTGTCAGCATTCAAAATTATTCAGTGAAGTTGGTGTGGGAATAAATCCAAGAGCCTTATGAAATTTCAACACCAAAGGCTAGTGGGCTACCTGTTGAATCACTGAGATAGCATCAGCTTCTTAATTATTGAAATGAACAAATTAATAATCTCTCTCACACACACATACACACACACACACACACACACACACACACACACACACACACACACACACACACACACACACACACTTGAGGAGGTGCAAACAGAGTTACAGTTTTTATGGGCAGTAATGCAATGGTTGCACTGTTGCTTCACAGCAAGAGGTTCTCCAGTTCGATTCTCAGCTGGGTGCTTTCTGTGCAGAGTCTACATGTCCTCCCTGCATTTGTGTGGGTTTCCTCCAGGTGCTCCGGTTTCCTCCCATGTTACAAAGACATGCGTCTGGAGCGTTTCTCTCTGGGCCTCCTCTGAAAATAAACTCATTCCAATTCAGACTTTCCCAGTAAACAAATAATAAATAAATAAATAAATGTGTACTTGGGTACCTTACAAATATGAATAACTATCAGTGTTTGACTGTGTTGCACTCTATTTGATTGAAAAATCTGCTCTTTAAGTATAAAAGGATACTTTCAGGGAACTTTGATCATCTGAACGCTGAGTGTATATTGGAGATTGCTACATAGCCTGTACTCTCCCCTTATTATATTACAAACTTCTGCTAAGGTTTTTCAATGATAGGACTATCAACATGATATCAAGGAGGCTATTACTTTAGGAGCCCAAGGAGAATATCATAGTAAGGTGCTATTTAGGATATGGCTTGAGCTGATGAGTTTCTTGATGGATTTCCTAAAGTGAGACGGGATGGGGCACAAAAAAAAAAAACAGCAGCTTTATTGTTTAGCTTTACCATTTCACAACAACATAGGCTTACAACTACAAGTAGAGGCAGTGAGCCCATACATTAGCACACACACACACACACACACACATATATCTATATCTATATATATATATATATATATATATATATACACATATTCATATATAAGCAGGAACAGAAGAAAGATATCTTTTGGTGAGTAAAGTTTGTTGTAGTTTTTCTACTAAGTTTGTCAAGCTGTGCCTCATTTTTCCAACGTTTTCATACTCCACAGGACACCTAGAACTCAAAATATATATTGGTCTCTGCTCTCTTCATCACTCCCCATGAAAATATATTTCTGACTTCATCAATCTTGTCTATAAAATAATATATTCTGATACCAGTTTTAAAATACCCCTTTTCAGACACCAGTTCTAGTCTATCTCATTAGCTCACAACCATGCTACCATTTTTTTGCTGATAGTTTGTACATCCATATCGTAATTCTCCTTTTGCTCACCTTTCCCATGTTCACATTCACAACACTATGAGATTTTCACTGTAGTCCATATCCCCCTTTTTTCTTTACATCTTGATAACCCTACATAGTGCAGTCTTATCCAGCCTGATGACACTTTGCCAAAACAGCATCCAGAACTGAAATAAATATTCCACTTGACCCATCAGCAGTGGTCCATATAGTGATAGGATAATATGCGGATGTCTAGAGACCACACCATTTACAGTACAGTCCAGCACTCTTTGGTTTTTGTCATTGTGTCTTCACCTTCTGGCATGTGGTTCTATAGGTGCATTATCAAAATGTGAAAAATCAAAACAATTTTCCACTTTTTGATCAAATTCATTTTCCGAATTTGGAATTACAATATTACCAAAATTATGGAAATGGTAACCATGAAATTGACATTCGAACACCAGAGGTTCAAGTGTTGAAATTCTGTTACTGGTAATGTTTTTGCAGTGGAACAAATGCCCCCCCCCCCGCACACACAGACCCCCTGCATATTATATATTCCAACTCCGACATCGCACTATAATGAGGAAAAGATTAAATTTCCCGATCCCCACTGCAGTGCGATCTGTTATCAGAACATCAGTCCCATATTAGTGAATGCACACAACCATTCGCTAATGATGATTTGAACATTTCCAGATCAGCATTACAGAAGCTGAAAAACATGCAATTGACTATCCCATTTTCATGTAAGTGATGTACCACATTTTGATAGTAAACTACTCTGTACTGTAATTATTATAATCATATTTGTTTCCTTTATCTGTCTGCAAACAGGGAAGTCCTAGAATTTAAACTAATTTTGCAGATTTTCAGAAACTTACTTATGTTAATTTGCAGCAACCTGTTAAATCTGAGATGTCACTTCAAAGTAATTTTACAGCAATGCACGATGAGTAGTCCTTGTATTAATCTGAATTATGTTTCACTAGAATAAATAACGGCTTCTCAGCAGCCTTAATGAAACTGCAATCTGTTATTTTGGCAATCTATGCAGTACAGCATGCTGGAACCAATGTTCTGAAAATGTGTTTCTGCAATGCTAAAGAGATGATTTGTTATTCTATGGAGATATATTTTACTCTCAGTTTTATTGCCTGCTACTAAGCTGAATACTATAAGCCACAGCCTGAAACCGCCTGCCAAAATGTAATACTGCATTTCTACATTTATAGTGGAAAGCTTAATATCTGAATGCAATCTTAAAAATAATAACAGGTCACAAACTGCACAGCTCTGAATTAATTTCATCCAGCAGAATCACAAAAATTCATCAGCTCTGTATGAGGATAAATATTGCTTCTGATGAAACATGCCTGTGAATGAATTTTAATTTAATGTTGTTTCTATTGTTTGATATATCAGTTAGACATCTCAGAATTAAGCAGAAAGTGGCTGTGCTATGCTAACAAAACAAAGCAGGAAATCAATATAGTTTTAAACTAAGAGAAAATGCTTTGTAAATCTGAAGTGTGGGACATACTATTGAACTATAACATGCCTCAAGAGACAATCTACCATTCAGCTTCACAATCATCCCTATTCTATTTTATGGTGATCTGTAACCTGTTCTTTGCTTAAACATTGCAACAAAATAATACTGAATGGAATTTGTGTTACAAGAGAGATATTCGTTGATTATTATCTGGGTATTCTTTGTACACATTCGCACATAATTTGGATTAGTACTAGTATGTGTGAAAATAGGTAAGTGGTGAAGGACAGGCAGTCAGCCATCACATAACTCCTACCCATTTGTTTCCAATGTTTCTAAGACATTACTTTTCTACTTCAAGCACATCAGAAATTAGATTGTTTAACTGACAGACACATTTAATAACAGTTGTAATGTTACTATCAACTTTAGCATTCATTACAGACTGCCATGGTAAACAAGTAGATTGTACAGAAGACCACTCAAGTGGCCAGACAGTAGTTTTTAACAATTCTGTAGGTGTTTTATTGATCTATTTAATTTTATTTACATTTATTAGCACTTTTTTGCTGAAATCCTCACTTTATCCATAAGTAAATAGAACTTTTCAGAATCTGATCCTATTAGCAAATATTCAGCAGAGTATGTAATATGCCTGATTCTGAACAAAAGTTAAGTTAACATATACAATGCCACACAAATAATTTAAAAACAGCTAGGAAGCAATCTGAGAAGAAATACAGTACTTGTACTGTATATCTAAGCTTTTTGAAGTCAGGTTTTTCCCCCTAATTATAACAAATCTGTGCTATAAAATTGTATTATGGTTTTTGGCATACTACAGCTGAGACTGTTATAACAAAACATAATAGAAAACATTAACAGATTGATAAATGGTTGTTACAGTAAACTGCTCAATATAAGAATCAGTTTCAACCTTTCACCTGCATAAATTTCAAGTGGTCTAGGTGATTAGATGTGCAGAAAGTGGATGAATCTGACTGTTTCTTCATAACCAAAACAAACATACACAAATACTAGAAAATTCTAATTTCTGCAGTAAGGTAAAAAAAAAAAGTTGATCTGATTCCTTCTACTTCATCAGTAAGTTATAGATCCACAATGTCATAATGGTCATTACATGCTTAGAAAAAGCCACATTTTATCTGAATCTGGTATAATTTGCAGAACAATTTTGTTTTCTATATGGGATGGAAAGATTCATCTGCAAAATGGCTATTGAAAAGATAAAATATATCAGAAGGTAGGGTATGAAATCTCCTTTCTCAATGAAGAGCAACAGTCATACATGAATGTTACAAGAGAATAAAAAAAATCAACTACATTCATTTACATTTTATTTTAGAAACATCAGGTATTAGCATTGCTGACATAGCTCTCTGTTATGATTACATCTCCTGTATTGTGGTCATGTGTTAAGTGTGATTTCTTTTTTTTTTTTTTGTAATATTTGGATTTTCGTAAATGGCTAAATAAAATATATTTCATGTCCACTGAATAATGAGTTTAATGAGTTTTAGACCTCACTAATTTGGAGTTAAAAATAAGTTTTATTCTTTTCTGACATAAGTGTTGTAGTTTTCTTCAATACAGTCATAATGAACACTATAATATTTGCAAGTTTGGAAGTTAGCCAACAAGGTGCAGTCTTGTATTTTTTTTTTTTTTTTTTGAGAATGGCTGGTAAATTATTATTATTGTATAATTATTAAGCAGGGATTAAGGTATGAATTTTGCAATATCAAAGGTTCACATTTAGATGTATTGGTACTTTATGATATGTGGTACCAGTATAAATATGGATACACATAGTTTAGTTTTTTACAATAGCTGCCATCTTAAGCATTTAAAAAATAGAACCCAGAGAAACAAAAATATGGGTGAGCTTTATTATTTTTATCACTTCAGATATACTTTGGCTAAGAAATGTTCTAATAAGGTCTACCAACTAGATGTTTATTCTCTTTTCCCTAACAAATATTCAGTACAGGTTTCAAAAAATACCCATTAGTAAGCAAGCAGGCTAATGATGATAATGTTTTGTGTTTTTTCAGCTGAGGTTCCTGACAATTCTTATGGCATTAATGAGCTATAAGAAAAATGCTGACTGCTATTGCAAGCTAATAGTTTCATTAAGTCTGTTGTTGATCCATATCCATACTTGGCATTCATAGGTTCATAGGTAAATACTAGGCTAGCTACCTTTGTGGGCCATTTTAAGCCTAACTAATTTCCATCAACATTGAGACTCAAACCCTGTACCTTGTGTTTTGTGAGGTAAACACCTTAACATTATGACAACTCCCAACCAGGAATGGAACATCAGTGCTAGAGAAATTCCAGGTATCATAGACCATTACATAAATGATTTACAAATGACTGGCACATGCTTGTTTGGCTCTTGCAAATATTATGAATGTGTTTTAAAGAAAGTAATGCATTCAGATATATAATGATTGGGTAGTTATTTCATTAATCAAAAATTTGTGGGCAGCATATTGGTAGAGGTGTGTTAGAAAAATATATAATAGTAATATGCATGCTTAGTGCACTCGAGGTTTAAAAAGGGTTAATACATTTATTCCGTTCACACTGCATGAATCTGCACAGCTATTAGAAACTTAACAAGAGACATTTCATTTCTGTTAATGTCATGAAAATAACAAGATACATTTCATTTCTGCTAATGTCATGAAACTTAACAAAGAGATCTTGCATTTCTGCTTATGCCATGGGAAAATATGCAGCTGCTAGAAGCTTTGATAAAGAAAACAATAGATGCTTGAAAGTATAAACCATAGTCAGCATTACTTGTACCAAAGCTAGAAATGTACCTTGAATCTACACAAAATGTAACACATGTATTAGGACTCTACAATTGAAGAATTGAAAAGTTAAGGTGGGCTAAAATAAGCCCAAGGCCAGGTTGTTTTCCTCAAAATGTTTTTGTAAGACAAATAATCTGACCATGTCAGCAAAATGTCTGGTAACATTTTCTGTGAAGCATACAGAAAGCTGTGTCCAACTATGTCAGCAATAGAATAGTAACATTTTCTGTATGACATGAAGAGAACTGTATAAGAATAATATACTGATCACCAAAGAGCCAGACAAATCCTGTACCTACATGCTTTGTCTCCTTGCTTCAAGTAATAAAGGGTGCCTTGCTTGAACCTAACGTGCATTGGTCTTTGAAGTTTTTTCCTTTTACAGATTGGTCCTTCGGACCGGAACCCTCTCTTCACCTCGGATCAGACGGCCAGGTGGTTGAAACCATACAGGGAAGAAACCAAATCGTTTCTTCTTATATGGAAAGTCCTCCGACTGAATTGTTGTTCAAAAGAGGCCAGCCACTTTCTGATCTGTGACTGAAGGACGGGTCTCCGCAAATCAGTGATCAATCACGTATGCTCAGGTAAGGTGAATCTACTTTTTTCTGTTTTCTGTTTTAGATCAGGGACTAGATGTGTATTGTTTTTGTCAGATTGTATTTTTGCAAGTCAGGGACAAAAAAGATTACTGTCTTGTCATAGATCAGGAGAAACAGAATAAGTAGGCAGTCATTCTGAAGAGACTATAACAAAATCCGTGGTACCACGTTAAAAATTAAGAGAAGTTATATAACGATCAAAGGGTAAAACAAAATGGGTAATAATTGCACAAAAAGACCCCAAAACCCACCATTAACGGAAGATGCAAAATATATGCAATCGCAGCATGCCGAAAATATTAGATATTATTCAAAATGGGTTAATAAATACGAATTTGATGGAAAATTAGAAAAATCCTCACTTATCAAACTTATCAAACAGCTCAAAAATTATTCCAAGGGTCGGGTAAAAAAGCAATGTCGATTAGGAATTCCTCAGGCACACAGGTGGCTGGAGGAAGTAAACCGTAGGGAACAAAAAAACAAAGATTCAAAAGCAATGTTTTTAGATAAGGAGGATAATAACTTAGTAATAGCATCAGCATCTCCGCCTCCCTTACCAGAATATGAAGCAAGTGAACAGGTTAGTCCACCCCCACTATATCCTGTGGCCACTGAAGATAGAGATATTGTGAAATTAAAACTGACTAAAATTAAAGATCCCATCGGGACCAGGTCCCGAACAAAGGCAGGTAATTCAGAAGAAGGTATCGAGTTATGGCAAATAGTTAAGAATTCACAATCTATAGGTGAAGAAGAAGAAATATGCCCGCTTACAGAAGTACCCAATCCTCAGGCAGGTCAAGACAATCAGGACCCAACTATCTTAGTGTATAGACCTTGGACTCCGGAAGATATCCAGAAAGCCACTGAGGGAATTCCCCATCCAAAGGTTAATTTCAGAAAATTCTCAGAAGATTTACAAGGAATGAGGTTGAGTTATAACCAAAATGGAGAAGAAATAGAAAAAGTAGTTAGACTAATTGTAGGGCCAGATTGGTACATGATTAGTGGGAATTGGAATCCCCGTGACGCTGCACAAAGATCCCTCCCACATAACAGCGCAGAATTAGACACCAGAGTAAAAGGTCTTACAGACCGCATCTCTGAAAAATGGAAACCTAGGGCAGACTGGACTTGCATTAATCAATGCATCCAACAAGAAGGTGAAACAGTTGATCGGTATTATGCCAGATTGTTAGAATGTTTTAATAACCACTGTGGAATGCAGGTTCCTAAAGATCAAACACAAGATTCCCCACATGAGCAGCAGTTAAAGAATGCATTTTTAAAAGGCAGTAGCACACCTATAAGCAGTTTTATTACAAAACACATGGTAGACCATCGTACAAGCAGGTTACAATCATCACTTGAATATGCTAGGCATGCCGAAAGGCATTTTAATAGCAAAAAGAAAAAGAAAGCTCAAGTATTTTCTGTAGAAGATGGAGCAGAAGTTTATGTAGTACAGTCTGGGAAAAAGGCCAAGAAAAACGCGCAGGGAAACAAACAATCTGATCAGCGATCAGAGGACTTCGAAGGGCGGAAAAAAAGGGGAGAATGTTTTAAATGCGGTAAAAAGGGACATTTGGCAAGGGATTACAAGAAAAACAAGAAGGCAACAACGGAAGACAAGGAGGGTGAGGACTGACTATATGGTAGTCAAGAATCACTAGAAGGGGCTAGCGAGAATGTGATAGAGGGAGTAGAGGAAGTGCAGGAAGTTAGTGAAAATGAAGAAAATTAAATATTAGACCTAGCTTTATTGAGCTTGGAGCTCTATTTAGCAGACACGAAACCAGAAGTTACACTCTTGGTAGAAGGGAGGGAGGTCAAATGTTTGTGTGACTCAGGGGCATCACGAACCCTGATACACCCCTCCAAACTGCCAGAAAACACAGAGTCACCTGATCACATACTGGTCAAAGCAGCTAATGGACAGCTGTATCGGGAGCCTCTCTCCCGTAACATTGCAATAACTGATCCAGTTTCAGGATTGACACAAAGAAGCAAAATTGTAGTTTCTACAAAATGCCCAGTAAACCTCTTGGGCAGAGACCTCATGCAGCTATTTGGTATAGCAGTAGTCCCAACCATGCAGGGTATGGAAGCACAGCGACAAATTAACACCTTTGTAGTACAATCAGAGGGTGAAATGTTTTATTGGTACAGCCAGGACTTGGTTACGACTGGTCCAGGGACTGTGACCAAAGAGTTAATGAACCTAGCCATCAGCAAGTTCCCCTCCCTTGACATTGATAAGCAACACCTGTTGCTACTGTACCCTGTATTATTGCAACATACCAGGACCTGATAAGGAATATGAGCAAGAATTATTTAAGAATCATGCAAACAGATTGATATTGCGTAACCTGTACTGGGACGCAGAAGGGAACAGTGTGGCTAGCTGTTCATTGCCCCAGGAGTTCTTTGCACTTTATAAATCTAATCGATTACCACATGTTAGCTTAACCAAAAACAGAAATATAGAATGGGCAGACCTAGGAGAAAAAGTCACGAGATGGGAGAAACAGACAGAATTAGAACTGTCAGAACAAGGAATACAAGTACAAAAGTTGAATTGGATAACTCAGACCAACCCAGCTGTGCACTTGCAGTCTAGCGAGGACAGCTGATTGACACACCTATTAAGGAGGAAGAGAATGCCTTATGAGACATACCAGAGACTCTCTGGTCAACAGGGAAATCAGATGTAGGACTCATTCGTATAGCAGGACCAGTTACTATCACGCCAAAGTCAGCATTCAGACCACAAAAAAGACAGTATCCCTTAAGAAAAGATGCAGAGGCAGGGATAAAGCCTATTATAGCAGCCTTACTTAAAGGAGGGATATTAGTAGAATCTCCTGATTCACCATGTAACACACCCTTATTTTCAGTTAAAAAGGCCAATGGAGAATGGCGTCCAGGATTTACAAGCCGTAAATGATACAGTAATACCAAGGGCACCCACGGTGCCAGACCCACACACCCTGTTAAATGATTTGAAACCTCAACAAAAGTATTTTTCTGTGGTAGATATTAGCAATGCGTTCTTTTCGATACTGATACACCCTGATAGCCAGTATTGGTTTGCATTTACATTTCAGGGGAAAAGGTATACATATACGCAACTACCACAGGGATATTGTGAAAGTCCAATGATATTCTCACAAGAAATAGCAAGTAACTTGGCAGGATTCACCCCACCAAGAGGCAGTCAGATTTTACTTTATGTTGATGACATCTTGCTGGCGGCCCCCCACCCTGCAGGATTGTAGAGAATATACCATAGCACTTCTATGATGTTTAGCCGCTGAGGGACATAAAGTAAATAAAAATAAACTGCAGCTTTGGAATAAACAGGTCAAATACCTAGGATATGTAATATCCAAGAAAGGTAGAACATTAGATGAGGACAGAAAAATAGCAATTTTGCAATCACCAAAACCCACTACCAAGAAGGAAATGATGTCCTTCCTGGGTACAACTAATTTTTGCCGCAGCTGGATTCCAAACTATGCCTTGGAATCTGCACCTCTGACTGACCTTATATATAAGAAGCCTATGGCAGCGCAGGATTTGTTACAATGGACACCAAAGGCAGAATCTGCCTTCTGTAAACTAAAGCAGTTAATAGCGCCCTCATTAGTTCTGGGATTGCCAAACTACCATAAACAATTTTTCCAAACTGTAGATTGTAAGCAGGGTTACATGACATCAGTGTTAACACAACAGCATGGGGATAAGCAACGCCCCATTGCTTACTACTCATCACAACTAGACCCAGTGGCACGGTCCTTACCCCACTGTGTACAAGCAGTAGTTGCAGCTGCAATGGCAGTACAGGCTTCAGCCTCAGTAGTCTTGTACCACCCTCTCACTTTGAGAGTACCTCATGCAGTCATGATTATTTTACTACAAGAAAAGGTGGCATATCTTTCCCCTGCTAGGCATCTTTCCTGTATGACTATATTATTGAGCCAACCTCATATGACAATTGAACGATGCATGACTTTAAACCCTTCTACTCTGCTCCCGACACCTGCAGATGGCACACCGCACTGCTGTCTGCAGGTAATTGAGCAAAAAACACTACTAGAAAAGATCTCACGGATGTCCCCTTGGATGATGCCAAGGTGACATACTATGTGGATGGCTCGTGCAAAAGGGGTCCTGCAGGACAGAACCTAGTAGGATATGCAGTAGTCTCTGATACTGGGATTATAGAAGCAAAACCTTTACCACACAACTTATCTGCACAGGCAGCATAATTGATTGCCCTGACACAGGCATGTACCTTAGCAAAGGGTAAATGTGTAAACATTTTTACTGATAGCCAGTATGCTTTTTCTGCTGTACATGTTTTTGCGCAACAGTGGAAAAACCAGGGAATGATAACATCTACTGGTGAACCTATAAATCATGCGCAGTTTATTTTAGATCTTTTAGAATCTATTCAGTTACCTCAGAAAGTAGCCATTTGTAAATGCACAGCTCACACCAAGCAACAAGATAGGATTTCAAAAGGTAATGCAAGAGCTGATACAGCTGCAAAACAAGCAGCCACAGAAGTATTTCTTTTAAATGAGGAATTACAACCCTCTGAAACTTTAGATCTCGATATGTTAAAAGCAATGCAGACACTCACTATGCAAGCTGAAAAGCAGCAATGGATAAAACGAAGAACAATCCTCGAAAAGGGGCTGTACGTCTCTAAAGAGGGAAAACTGATACTACCCTCTAATTTGTTTCGCTATGCAGCATTGTTGAGCCATGGGCAGTGCCATGTCTCAACAGGGGGGATGGTACAGCTGGTGAACCAGGCATTCACAACGTACGGATTTACAAACTACTCTAAAAAATTTTGTTTGATGTGTCAGATTTGTAACAAACATCATGCACAGGGAGCGATAAAGCCCAAGCAAGAGTTTCCCCACACCACCATATCTGTTTCACACTATTTGTATGGATTTCATAGAATTGAACTAATGTGAAAATAAGAAGTATTGTCTTGTCATTATAGATATGTTTTCCAGATGGGTGGAAGCCTTTCCAACCAAAAATCCAGATGCAGCTATGGTGGCAAAAGTACTTGTCAAGGAAATCATTCCTAGGTTTGGTATTCCGGAAAGAATCCACAGTGACAATGGTACACACTTTGTAAATCAAACCATACAGCAGTTGAGTAAGCATTTTGGTATTTCTTTAAAAAATCATTATGCATACTATCCGCAATCTGCAGGGCTAGTTGAAAGGTGTAATGGTATACTAAAAAACAAATTGAAAAAATTAATAGCTGAGACAGGAAAAACTTGGTTGTACTGTTTACCCCTGACACTGTTGAGCATGAGAACTGTCCCTACAGCAAAAGGATTGACTCCTTTTGAAAAACTATTTGGAAGGGCTTATTATACACCCCAGTGGAAACTTCTCATGTCATCAGATCAGGAAGCTGATTTTACACTAGCTGAATATATGAAAAAATTGTTGAATTCTAAACATCTGTTGCAGTCAAATTCTGTTTCAGATAGAAAACAAACCGAAACATCAGAAGTGGCAGTGACGCCAGGAGACTGGGTGTGGATCAAAATCATCAAGCGAAAAACTGGGCATCACCAAGGTGGGAAGGTCCCTACCAGGTGCTTCTTTCAACACCCACTGCAGTCAAGATAGCAGAACGAGCTTCGTGGATACACCTGACACACTGCAAGCTGGTTAAGAACTTTGAGTTGGACAAAAATCTTACCTCTCCATAGGGGCCCTCAGCACAAAGTCTGGCTACAAAAGGGGGTCAGATCAATAGGACTGATCCATCTCAACCCCAGTGAAGAAACCATCGGTGCTGAAGGTCCTATTAGGGCAGAGAGTAAGAGCACGTGTCCAAAGTAAAAATGACGGAATCCAGTAAGATCCAAATACACCTACTTGGAAGAGCCGGAGAAAACAGAAATGCAGAACAACCATTTCCACAAAAATATTGCATAACCATCCTGTTGACTGTACTAGTGACAATAATCTTTTTGTTGTGGCCATTCCTTTTCTCAGCCACACAAATTGAACTGAACAAGCGTGCAGAGTGGCACCCAAACTTTAACACTTACCAGGCAATCAAATATGTGTATGCTGAAACCTTCAATGTTTCGAATTGCTGGATTTGCACAGCTTTACCAACAGCATATGGGGGTTAGTTCAGTTCCCCTAGGAGCCAACAAGACCTGGGAAAACCTAATTCATGATACATCAGATGTCACATCACAAGACAAAGTAGAATTGCACTTGTCTGTTTGACAGAAGGGAACTGTGTGTTTTTATAAGAATGATACAGTCAAGGTGGGTTGGAGCAATTGCAATGTGACTGTTCCCTATAGATGCAACACTAAACCTGATAACATCAGATCCTATTGCAACATGACCTATGATTCATTTGTTGAACTGATGCATAGGACAATTGGTGAAGTAAAACATAATGCTGACCTCTATAAGCAACTGTCCGTAATCGACAAAAAAATGTTTCATGCAGAGTCAAGGTATAGTAAAGTTACTACTAAAGTAGAAGATTGTTACTTTATATGCAGTAGAAAATCATATAAATGGCTACCTGAGAATTGGTCCGGCAGTTGTTTTTTGGGGTACCTGGTTCCAGCCATACGACACACAGCAGTTTTACCTCAAGGGAAAATTCGGAATGTTCGAGAAATCAAGAAGCCTGTCAATCCAGTGGGGCAAATCAATGCACACTGGAAAAACCATCATGCTGTGGGCTCGGGGAACAATGGACTGTCGCACATGGATTTGAGTGATACTGTTATATCATGGGCAGGTGTACTGCCAGCATATGGAGCAACAAAATCAATCTGGGAACTGAGAAAATTGTCTAAGCTTCTCGAAATAATGAGCAATACAACCTTTTCTGCCCTAGAATTGGTGACTGATGAACTAACTGCCATGAGAACAGTGGTGCTTCAAAATCGCATGGCTCTTCACTTCACCCTAGCGGCGAGAGGAGGTACATGTGCTTTAATCCAGGAGGAGTGCTGTTTGTATATTCCTGACCACAAACATGAAATAGACAACCATCTTGAGGTAATTTAGCAGGTGTCAGCCATGACCAAATCCATTGACAGACTTTTTCCAGAAATTGTTTGGGGATTGGGGCAGCATCCTGATGAACATTCTGATTGCCATCTGTGTAGGAATAATCCTACTGGTGGTATGTGTGTGCTGCTGCATCCCCTGCATAAAAAGACTGATTAAACATTTTGTAGACATTTCAGTTTCAGAAACCTTATACCAAGATGCTGAACTTGAAGAACTGCTAAAAAACTGAAAATGCTTTCATGAGCTTAAACTGAATGACCCTCTTAACTGCAAATCCTGAGCAGGAAGAGGTTAGGGGAAGACAAAACTGTTTATGCTTATCTTGAAAGTAGAATAAAAGTATTAAAAGGGGGGAAATGTTAGAAAAATATATAATAGTAATATGCATGCTTAGTGCACTTGAGGTTTAAAAGGGTTAATACATTTATTCTGTTCACACTGCATGAATCTGCACAGCTATTAGAAACTTAACAAGAGACATTTCATTTTCCTTTTACAAGATGCATGTATGTGTGAGATGTCAATATGAAAATTTGAACAGAAAACTCAAGAATAAAATATTAGTAGTATTATTAGTAGTGATAATTTAAAAAGTGTTCTTCGTATGCATTTCAGAGGCAGCTTTTGAACTTTACATGAAACTTAACAAAGATATTTCATTTCTGCTTATGCCATGAGAAAATATGCAGCTGCTAGAAGCTTTGATAAAGAAAACAATAGATGCTTGAAAGTATAAACCATAGTCAGCATTACTTGTACCAAAACTAGAAATGTACCTTGAATCTAGACAAAATGTAACACATGTATTAGGACTGCACAACTGAAGAATTGAAACGTTAAGGTGGGCTAAAATAAGCCCAAGGCCAGGTTGTTTTTCTCAAAATGTTTTTGCAAGACAGCAAATAATCCGACCATGTCAGCAATAAGTCTGGTAACATTTTCTGTGAAACATACAAAAAGCTGTGTCCAACTACGTCAGCAATAGAATAGTAACATTTTCTATATGACATGAAGAGAACTGTATAAGAATAATATACTGATCACCAAAGAGCCAGACAAATCCTGTACCTACATGCTTTGTCTCCTTGCTGCAAGTAATAAAGGGTGTCTTGCTTGAACCTAACGTGCATTGATCTTTGAAGTTTTTTCCTTTTACAAGATGCATGTATGTGTGAGATGTCAATATGAAAATTTGAACAGAAAACTCAAGAATAAAATATTAGTAGTATTATTAGTAGTGATAATTTAAAAAGTGTTCTTCGTATGCATTTCAGAGGCAGCTTTTGAACTTTACATATCAAGTTTTTCATCATTGTATATTTTGGATATGGGGTGAGAGAATTAGACAGTGTGTTGCTATATCAGTAACATTGCCCACAAAGTGAAATGAGTGATTATATTTATCCAGATCAATGGTCCTATTATTAATGAGACGATAAGTACATTTCATTAATGGAAGGCATTGTTTAAGTAATATCACTAAATTGTCCTTTTGAACATACATCAAAAATGTCTCTGTAGGAAAGAAACAGGTATGCCACTTGTGCAATATGATACCCTGCTTTTTTTTCATCCTCTATTAGTCTCAACCACCCTACCACCCAAGGACATGTGCCATGACACTCCCACTATATGATACCTTCACCAAATCCTGTTACACAGTTTTGTAACTGACTCATTATCTTCCTCCAGCCTACAAATTACTGTTCTCTTTCCTTATGTATATGTTTCTATGTTTCTTCCATCTTTGTTGGCTTACTTATCTTCTCATTTGCATTGCCTGCCATACTCATCTCTTGTTTCTCTGTTCTCTATCACGTGTTACTATCTAAATGCCTATAGTGTCTCTCTGCCATTTCTTATAGCTCTATTTCTTTGTCCCTCATTCACCTTGTCTCCCTCTGCATAGCATTCTTCAGATCATTTGTATTTTTCTTCAGCTATATAGTTTTCAGTATTCTTTTTCTATCTCAGAATATTATCCTTTTTCATGATTGTTGATGTATTTCTCTTGTAATCATTTCACACCATTTTTCTGTATTAATTTTACTTACTTTTTCTTCATTTCCTAACCCAACCCTCCCCAGTTCTGATACTAACTTCATATTAATTTATATTCAATTAGTTTTAGGAGAACCTCACTGAGAAGAAAGTTCCCATCTATGAACTATGATTACATAAGTCTCATCCACCTCAAACACAGCCTTGTTTTTAAACACTGGTCATATCCACTAAAATCCAATTCTTCAAATGCTGAACTCTTTCACTCATTGCTAATTTCCCTCCAAACTCTGAACTTTGGCATTATTCTAATTCCATAGGATTCAAATATCAATGCAACAAGCTACTTTAATAACCCCCCACTACATTCAAGACATAGTTTAGCTGTTTCCAAAGTATGGCGACACAGTCATATCTCTGACACTGTGGTGGTATCACCAGCTATTATAAACACTAGCTGCTGTCACAAACACTAGACAGAACACTTTAAAGAGTTAGTGAAGTGTTTGTTTGTTGTGAGAGGTCTTCATAGTGTATCCCATCTCAACAGCTAGTGACCTAAACAGTGTTTAATGTCTATTATTGTGACATACATGGTAACAAACAACCCCAAACATATCACAGTGTTAGGTACATGCATACATTCCATTCAATTGCCACAAGAATGCAAACAGTGAAGCTCTTCAGTGTCTTATAGGCATTACCATAATGGAGCTGAACATAATGGAGATTTAAGTACTGTCTAGAAGTAACAAATCTGATTTCCACTCATAAACAAAGCTGGCACCATAATGTTTGGCACCACAGACTGGTCATTTCCTTATCTCCACAAAATCTGAGTTTGAAGACATGCCGCCATGGTACAGAAGGATGATACCCTAAATGCATGCCAGATGACCCATGTTTCATTAGGGGCATGGCCTCTAGAGGGGACAGGCTAAGTACAATAGGAGTGAATGGCCTCTGGTAGTTCATCCATTCTGGTAGGAGAGTGATGCCTCTGGCTCATTTCTTGAGTGAAACCTCAAGGTAACAATAGACATTGCACATATGGAACATGAGCCTTTACAGCCTAGATGATGCCAAGCAGAGTGCAGCACATAATATGATACATGAGATTGTGCCCATCTTTCTGAATTTAGGCACTGCACTGGAGGTCTAGGGAGCTACTTTGGGGAGAGAGCTCTTTGGGTAGGCTCCTCTGCAAGACCTCCTAGATGACCAGATTCCTACAACCTGAATCTTGTAACTGGAAGAATGAATGGGCTGCATATCCCTCAACCTCTCAATGCAAGAAATCTGGACAAAGACTGACAAAATGGAAGGACAAAGGCTCAAAAATAGGGACATATTTTGAATATCACTCATAAGCTTAGAAAGTTTCTAGAGTAACAGGATTTGTTTTAACATACATTTTCTTAAGGATTTGAAGTCGGAAACTCAAACGTATGCCATTATTTAGTGACTTCAATCCTCAGATCATCCCAGTAATTTGACAGAAAAACACAGATTTTATGAGGAACAGACCAAAAATATGAGCCAAAAATCTGGATATTCTGTGAAAATCTGTACATTTGAGAGGTATGATGGGCTGTAGTGCTCTTCTCTATACTGTGAATGCCTGGTTCTTGTCTCCATGGAACATGTGGGTCAATTAGGCACCAGTAATGAAGCCATCAGAGAGGGTCCTGCAAAGATCAGGAGGAAATGAATTAACAGTCCCTTTCATTTCCTCTTATAGTGATCACACAATATCTCATAAAAGTTATAGGAGATGGACTAAATCACATTATTTTCAATTGCTCTCCTTTGCTATCATAAACTACATCAAACTTATAATAAACAAATTAAGACAATTTGTTTGTCTGCTGACATTATAGAAAATGTTGTCACTCATATGCAGTGGGGATGTGATTTTTGAAGAAACAGGCTGCATTGCAGTTAAAGTACAGGTTATATCAAGTTTCTGTGCTGTCAGAATATTATTATCTCTTCCAGAAGCTATTGAAAATTATGTAGTTAAGATCTATGACATGCATATAATCTGAGTTTCATTCCTCATCTCCACCTGCTGTCTTTATGGAACTTATTGCTCTCTCAAAACGTTCTAGTTGTATTTACTTTAACCCTTGTTTTTGTGGCCTAGGTGATTCATGAAGAAGTTCACATACCTGGTTAACAAACAAGAAACAGATAAATTAGGATGCAGGCAGATGATGTATGAAAGGGTGAATCTCAATGATCAATCTTCTCTTTTTACTTCTGTTTCTCAGGGGGCAGGCTCCTTCCCCCACCACACGTTTATATACCAACTCTGAGATCACTATACCTCAGAGAAAAGGGAATATTTAGAGAAATGGCCATCTCAGACTTAGTACATGTTAAGTCAGTTTCTGGCCATTCAGTCTCCATGTTTCAGGACTTGCTCTAATGAGTTCAGACATTTCAAATGGTTACCACATAAAGGGATGTGTATCCTAAGTATAAAGAGGTAAATAATATTTCATTAATTTTTAGTTAAAAAAAAGATGTGCCATACGTTTTTATTAAGTCTTAAGCCTGTCTCATGTGATTGCAGGAACATTAATGTTTCTGTAGAAATGTTGTACAGATATCATATCTTTGTCATTGAAGGACATTGAGAAAAATTAAAAAAGGTTGAAACATAATAAATAACTAAAAAAGCTGAGCAAGAAACTCAAGCAATATATATATATGAAAGGGTGTAAGGTTATGATGCCAGTGATAAGGTATTCGGACAGGAAATTAGCACCCTCTCATGCTACGTGACTTAAATCTCTAAAAATGTCCAGTATTGTTCTAAATCAAAGCAAGTATTAATAAAAAAATGCAAGACAAAAATGTGACACACAGCACTAAAACATCAAAGGAACTGCAGAGGTTATTTTTGTAGCACATATTCTAAAGAGAAAATCGAAACGATTGCAGAAATGCTATATGTAGTGAGTTTTGATAATAAACTTCTACAA
Organism: Protopterus annectens; assembly: GCF_019279795.1. Classification (NCBI taxonomy): domain Eukaryota; kingdom Metazoa; phylum Chordata; order Ceratodontiformes; family Protopteridae; genus Protopterus; species Protopterus annectens. The sequence goes on from NC_056736.1 coordinate 356,069,526, forward strand.
GAAAAGCAACATTTAAAGGAAAGAGAAAGAAAGATGGGAAAAAAATCAGATTACCTATTGCTAGATCAGAAGTGCTAGCAAGTAAACATCGAAAACATTTCCAACTTTTTTGTGTTATAAATTGTTTTCATTCATATGTCCTGTCTCACTTTGTTTTGTCAGAGTCCTCACCAGTACTTGTCAGAATACAGTAACTATCATGTGCAGCTATATCACTGTTCCACAAATATGGTAAAGATGGGAGAGGAATTTTGCTCAAAAAGATGTTTACTATTCAGTTAATTTGAATTATATGCTTATTTTGTATTAGTTAACACAGTATCTTTCAGTAACCACACTATCTTTTTCACTGATAACTTGAGGATATTTGACAAGGCAGAAAACACACCAAGACAGACATTCAGGTCTGGAATATGTTGCCAGATCTTGTTTTCTTACTTTTACTGCTGCTAACTGTAGTATTTCTTTACATGAGTCACCTTATGCTTTCATTTAGTATCGTACCTCTCAACTGTCTAGACTTTGTGCCTCATATTTTGGTCTGTTTCTCATTAAATGTGTGGTTTGACAAATCATTGATGATTAAAACCACTAAATAATGACAGACTTTTGAGTTTCAGGCGTCATGTCCCCCAGAAAAATGCATGTTAATGCAAAACATTTCATTCTAGCAACTTTCTATGTCTATAAGATCAATATTTAAAATCTGCCCCTATTTTTGGGCCTTTGTCCTCCCATTATTTTTGGCTCAGTCCAGATTTCTCGGAGTAAGAGATATGCTTGGTATAAGTTTGCATGGAAAGTTGGTAGACATGGTTGAACCAAATGACGAGACAAGTCCTGCATATGCTGTTCCTTGTTTTTACTGTCTGACCAGAACAAAATGTAGCCTAGTACTAACCTATGAACCTATGAACCTATCTCAAACTGCGCTTGCAAGATTATGGTTAAAGTTAAAGTAAGAATTGTGACTCTCACACCGCTGACACTTCAACAAGCATATCTACTTTATGGAACTGAAAATGCCATGCTGTTCTAATGTCATGAAGCAAACAGGTTAAATCCCTCACTTTCTACTTCCTCTCACATTAATTTCCTTTCTCAGGTAAAGTAATTATAATTTGATGTAAAATAGACTACCTGGTCTATGTTTTCTTTTTCTTTCAGTACTGTACTTTGAGGAATGAGCGAAAAATCTCTATAGCAGTTTTTAGTAAAGAAGTACAATACGTTTTTTAAAAAGTAGGAAGATAATGACATAATTTCTTCTGCAGTCATTTCAGGCAGCCAAATGTATGTTATTGTGCTCAACACTAAGAACAACTCAAAATCAAATGCAGTAAAAGAGGAATATATTTGTTAAAACATTACACTGGCTAAAATCAAATATAGCAGATGGAATAAATAAACTTCTAGGGAACCTTTAAAGACTGAGGTAGTGAGACTGATATAAAGTGGCCAGTTCTGTAAAATCCACCAATGTTACTTTTGGTGTGAAAAAGTTCTTAAGCCTGATGTCTCCAATTTCACCAAAGGACTTAACAGCGGCCTGCTGATAACTACAAAGAGAGTGTGAGCCACCTAGTAGGGAACCAATCGATCTTTCACATAAAAGGGGTGAAAACAAATTATGTAGGGCAAAGTATGCAAATACTGACATCCAGAAGTCAATGCACACTGCAGAACACAAGTATGATGTGATCATAATGAGGGTAAAGTACCTGGTGAAGAATGTTACACCACCTAGAGGTGCATTCGATCAGCAGTACCCCAGTGAAACCCTGTAACAATTTCCTAAGATGAAAGTAAATGCCTGATATGTGTGCTGTCCATCAGGAAAAATATATTATTCTAACCATGGAAACCATGGGACCTGGAAAGACATGCGATCCCTGAGGATTACTATGAGCATATACATACCTGGCACACCCTTCAAACTGTTACTTCCATTAAATATTATAGATTGAAGGAAATGTAATGAAGAAATGTAGAAGACATTCAAGTCGAATGAATCACCATTCATTCTTGGTGGGGTTATATTTTAAATGGCTCTTAAACAACCAGATAAGAGGCTGTAAAGACAGACCCTAATGAATCAAGGAATGCTATCTGACTCAGACAGACATGTGAAACAACTTGCTTTCATCTGCTAAATTAGGACACAGTCAGTCATTTCCTTCAAATTACATCACTAAGGGGAGTATAGATGCAAATGATGAAGAACAATGGAACTTATGCCCTATGGAAATATGCAGTGCAGAGAGTTATTTATTTATTTATTTATTGCATTTGTTTACTGGGATAAGTCCACTGGGCCTAAAAGAGCCCATTTTCAGTGGAAGCCCGGAGAGAAAAGCTCCAACAAGCTACAGAAAAAATATAAACATTAATTAGTACAGAAGCTGAAACAGTGTTACAGATAGTAAATATAGTAACATATACAGAATATATACATAAAAGCAGGAATCTAGTTTGTTTGATTACAGCAATATATACAGAAAATATACATTAAAGCATAATTCAATGAATTCAATCAGATTGGTATAAACAGAGATCAGTATTATTGTACCAGTATCAACAAGTAAATATAAAAATAAATATGGAGAAAATATCATCAGTCACTAGTAGCAAAAGACATAGGAGTTTAGTAATCATATAAGGAGAGTGAAGAGGTTAGGTTATAGAGCAGGAACATAGCCAGGAAGAGTTGAGATGGTTTTTCAGCATTTGTTTGATGGTGGTGGCACTGCCTGTGTTTCTTATAGAAGACGGAAGTGAGTTCCATAGTTTGGTGACGGTGAAGGCATAGAGGAGTTGACCAGCAGGTAAGGTGGGCTTATCTACTTTTAGAAGTAGATGATTTTCAGATCTTAGATGCCTGCTGGAATGGTATTTGACAAGTAGAGTTGAGAGAGCAGAACAGTCTGTGGGTCTGTAGATTATTTTGTGCACAGTAGTTAGTTGGGTGAATGAGAGATGGCGGGGGAGTTCCAGCCACCCTAATTGTTTCAGTGACTTACAGTGGTGGGATGAGAATGTGGCCTTGGTGACAAATTTTGCTATTCAGTTGTAACACATAGCAAGTTTGGATTTTGTAGAATTTTGGATATTAGTGAGGAGAGGGGCACCATAAAGGAGAGAGGGTAATAAAAAGGTAGTTGCAAGGGTTTGTCTAGTAGAGAGGCTAAGAAGATGTTGGTGCCTGTAGAGCATACCAAGCTTTTGGTATGTTTTTTTGATGTTATTGTTTATGTGTAGGTCAAAGTTAAGGTTTTCATCTATAATAATGTCTAGTAATTTAGTGTGTGGGACAACTTCTATAGTGGTATTGTTTTGGGCTTGTATAGTGAAGAATTTTTTATCAAATGGAGTGGTTTTCCTAGGAGTAAAAATTACTAGTTTAGTTTTTTTTTGGATTTAGGGCAAGATGATTGTTAAGCATCCAAGATTCAGTAGATGTGGGGGCATTCTGGGTAATTTGCTGGAGTTCAGAGCTGGAATTTGCAGTGCATATTATTGTAGAGTCATCAGCATACTGGATTACTGAGCATTGTGGGAGAGTGGTGTGAAAGTTGTTAATAAAGATGCTAAATAATAGAGGACCATGTATGGAGCCTTGGGGTACCCCTGTGGAAGTACTGAGGAAGGGAGAGTAAGACTGTTGCCATTTGGTGGATTGCTGCCTATTGGAGAGATAGCTGTTGTACTATTGTAGGGTAGGGGGAGAAATGTGGAGGGTGGATAGTTTAGAGAGTAGGATAGTGTGGGAAATGGTATCAAAAGCTTTGGAGAGGTCAAGGAAAAGTGAAGCAATTATTTTACCAGAATCCTGCGCCTGGTTAACTGTATCAAGGAAGGATAGGATGGTGCTGTGTCCTGGTCTGAAACCATGCTGAGTGGGTGATAAAATTTGATTTTCATGCAGGTGGTCGAGGAATTGGGCATGGATGCATTCTTCCAGTATTTTAGAGAGGGGTGAGAGAATTGCTATGGGTCGAAAGTTTGTGGTGTCTGTGTTGGAGCCACCTTTGCGTAAGGGGAGAATGAATGCTTTTTTCTAGATGTCTGGGACAAGGGATTCTTTAATTGATCTGTTAATGAGTATGCTGATGGGATAAGCTATAGAGAGTTTGCTGCTATCTGCAGGAAGTATGGGGGTAGATTGTAAGGGGCCAGAGTACAGGGATTTAGCTTAAGTAAAAGTTTTTATTGTTCTGGTGGGTATGAGGGAGAATTTTAGTTTAGGGTTAAGGGTAGACTTGTTTTCTGAGATGATTTGGTCATCAGCTGTCTTGGTGGTGGTGTTGTTAACTGTAGGAACGGTGGCAGTTAGGTTCGCTATGGTGTCAATGAAGTAGGAATTAAAGAGGGTAGCAAGTGCAGTGGGGGGTTTTGTGGGTCAGGGAATGGATTGCTTTGAATGCATGGGTGTGATAGTTGGCTGATGGAGGACCAGAATTTTGGGGATTATTTTTATGTTGGCTTTGTAGGTGGAAGTAGTGGTCTTTTTTATTAGTGGTTATTAGACGTTTTGCCTGGTTATGGAGTTGCTTATAATGTAGCAGAGTTGAGGGGTCTTTGTTTTTCTGCCATGATTTCCAGATTTTATTCCTTTTGGACATTACTTCTTTGGTGGATTTTGAGAGCCAGCATGCATGGTTATGTTTTATTCATTTTTGGCGGGTGGGCGCTTGCCTATTTAGGATGTCTAGAAATGTTGAGTTAAAGAATTCAACAGCCTCATTAAGTGGTAGGGATCTAAGGGGTTTCCAGTTTACTTTAGCTAAGGTTTCATTACATATGGATGATTAGAATTTAGTAAAATTTCTGGTAGATTTGTATTGGTGTTGGCCTGTGGTTGGAGTAGTTTTGCGTATGATATATGCTGGATGGTGGTCACTAATGGTATTAGGTAGTATGCCTGCACTGATGACATTGAAAGGGTGGGACACTAATATCCAGTCTATTGTGGAGCCCCAGTTGTAATTTCTGTGAGGTCTAATGATGTCTTCAATTAGTTGGGAGAATTTGTAAAGATTTATGTTTTTTGAGGGGTTGTTGTGGCCTATATCTAGCCAGTCGATATTTACATCCCCTAGAATGATGGTTTCATTATCTATATTTTGGGAAGTCCAGGCAAGTATGTTTTCTAATATTGGTATGTTGTTTCCTGGGGGAATATAAAGAGCAATTATGCAAATGTTTTTATGGTTGTTAAGTTTTAATATAGAGATTAGTATTTTGACTGGAGAGACGTTGGGTGTTGGTTTTGAGTAGGGGATTAATGTGTAATTGCTAGGGAAAGGTATTGCTACTCCTCCTCTTCTCTTGTTGGGTCGATCGACTCTCAGGTATGAGTAACTTGGAGGGTGAAATTCAGTGTCTTTTATATATGATTTCAACCAGGTTTCATTAGTTGCTATAATATATGGGTTGTACTTAGAAATCTGGCACCTCGGCATTTCATAAAAATCTACTGCCAATCATTAGCGGACAGGAGTTCCGCTGTGGCGACCCCTTACTGGGAAAAAGCCAAAAGACAAACAACAACAGCAATTTAGAAATCCAGGCATGGAGTTCAGGTATCTTGTTCCTAAGGCTTTGGAGATTTATGGTTGATAGCATAAGAGATTTGCTAGGTTTGCTGGAGCTGAGGGGGGCTGGGCCTGAGTTGGGTTGTACATCACCACACTGGGAAATAGTGCTTTGGCAAATTGTGTAGGTTATACTTCTCAGTTTTTTCCTAAAAATGGTGTAGTTGCTGTTGGTGGTATGATAAGGGGAGTGTCTTTGGAGAGGTAGAATTTTCACTTTGCATAGTACAGAGGTATTAGCTGTGAATAAGCTAGGGTGGATGTCTGAGTAACTTGATAATTATGGATTATGGGTGCTGGTTGTACAGGTATGTGCAGGAGGTATGTTGGGTGCCTGGAAAGTTGTGATTATTGTTAGGAGAGAGAGTGTAAGTGAGAGAAGCAAGACCAAAGTAATAGTTGCGATGGACATGATGGTGGTTGAGTGCAGTGTGATAAAGAATATGAGCAGGATATAAGTAGTTTAGAGGATGGAGTACTATATGGGCTTATTTAGAAATGGGTGGGGAGGTAGAGTACAATAATGAGGAACAAGGGCGCCCGCAGGCAGGTGCAAGGGGGTGCACTTGCACCCCACTGGAATCAGCTGACTAGTTAATGCTATAATTTAAAAAAAGTTTTTTTTTGTTTTTTTTTTTTAGTGCGTTCTTCTTTAAGAAGAAAGAAGTCCGTGCTGACATAATGCATTCTTCTTTAAGAAGTCCAGTTGCAGGCTTGCTGACATCATCGCTCATATTTACAAGTTTGCGAGTGGGAACTCACACAGACTTTGTGTGTGTGTGTGTGTGTGTGTGTGTGTGTGTGTGTGTGTGTGTGTGTGTGTGTGTGTGTGTGTGTGAAATGCCCCAGGTGTTACATGGTGGTGGGTAGAGAATAAGGCTTGAACCCTGTACCTTTAGCCCAAGTGGCAAGAGCCTGAATTCCCTACCCACCACCATTTGCAAAAATGTTGCAGGTTTTTCCCTCATACTTTTTCTGTTCCTCATAAAATCTGTGGTTTCTGTATTTGTGTCCTTGTTGCCTGACAGCTACATGTTCTCTGGTTTGTTTCTTGACTGTCTGGAGTGTTTCTCCCTAGGCCTCTGCTAAAAATTAGCTTTTTTACCAAGTCAGACCTTCCTGACTTGGTAAAAAAATGGACACTCATTTCAATATCAGACTTCATATTCTTCAGAAAGTGCATGGTAACCAAAGCTTTTATTCTAGCAATTTTCTAAGTGTACAAGATGGATATTTGAAATGTATCCCTGTCTTTGGGACTGTATTCCCCCCCATTATTGGCTTCATCCAGGTTTTGTGCTAAGGTCGAGAGCTATGGTAAGAACTGAATTCACTGAATATGTTTGGGGGCTGTATTTCACCCAGTATTGGCTTTGTTCAGGTATTTATTGGCTTCATCTAGGTTTTGTGCTAAGGTTGAGAGTTATGGTAAGAACTGAATTCACTGAATATGTTTGGGGGCTATATTCCCCCATTACTGGCTTTGTCCGGGTGTTTTTTGCTAAGAGGTTGAGAGCTATGATGAGAACTGAATTCACTGAATGTTTGAGGGCTGTATTCACCCAGTATTGGCTTTGTTCAGGTATTTTGTGCAAAGAGGTTGACAGTTGTGCTATGGTGAGAACTGAATTCACTAAATGGTAGCCATTTAAGTTTCAGTCTTCCTCTTTCACAAAACAGCTGATTTGGCATAGTGGTATGTTGCTCTGACTGTTTTGCACAGGGTTCCCTGGGTTCAAGATGTGGCAGTGAAATGTACGGTGGTAACGCAGCATTTTATTCTAGCAACTTTCCAACATTATACAAGCAATGTTTAAAATGTGTCCCTGGTTTTTGCCCCCCCCCCCCCAATAAAGTTTGGCTTTTTCCAGATTTCTTGTGCTGCAAAGATACAGCTGAGTGTCGAGTAGATTTTACAAGGAGCTGAGAGCTGCAGGGGAGCAAAAGTTTAGTGCTGCTTATGTTTAGGCTGCTTGCATTAATAGCACAACAGATAGTGTACTTGCTTTTGATGCTGAAGGCTGTGGGTTCTACTCCCACAGTAGGTAGATGCGTTGCTAATACTGTACTGTGTTGTAAAGGGGGTGGATGCTGCAGTCCTTTTGGCAAAGATACCTAGTAACTATGAACCTGTTATCAGTTTGCTATACATTCCCTATTGCGGTATTACTAGCTTATCATTTTTTTATTGCATGCAACAAAGGCAATTTATTCTTCAAGGGTAACAGGTACTTTATCTGTAGATTAAACAATGACATATAAAGTTGTTTGCTAGCAGCAACCTCTTTATTAGTTACAAATTTCTTTAATGTGGATTTTACTACTTCAGAGATTGTGCATATTTTTTACTGATACTGGTGGATTATAGAAGGTTGAGTAGACTTTTTATGATGGAAATGTTCTGAATTGGGCAGTTTTGTCATTGGTCTATACATTTTGTTTCATTGTTTACTGGAAAAATGGTCAAAACAATAAATTTAAAATGCACTCTAACAACTGTACTGCATTGTACAAGGAATATAATGTAATACAGTCAGGAAGGTGTATCAAAGAGCATGTGTATGTTATGTTCGAGGGGCCTATGATTTTGAAGACAGCCCAGAGTTAATATTTATCTGCCACTGGCAAAATGTATTTTCTTTGAATGTGAGTTTCAATGCTGTTTCAATGCATGTGAGTTTCAAGGGCAGAGAAGTTTTAAAGTTGAGTCTATTTTCATTCTGAGACTGCATTGCTTTGTTTAACAGATATGTATTAGGGTTTGTGCTGTAAAATGCAAAATAAAACTTTCAAATGAAATCGAAATCATCGCAGAAGTAAAGCAGTATGCACATTAGTGTTTATGGTAAATGGGGCAAAATAACCAAGGAATGGGACATTGGAATGGCTGCAGGGGGGAGGCTCCATTCAGCCATGATTTTGTGAGGTGGGGGGGTAGCAAACTCAGGCAGCCCCGACTGAACTACACCTCTCAATTGTCCATATATTTGCAGAATTAATAGATATTTGCTTCTTATTTTTGGTTTGTTCCTCATAAAATTTGTGGTTTTCTAGCAAATCATTTAGGAATGAAGTCACTAAATGACAGACATTGAGTTTCAGACGTCATAACCTTCAGAAAAATGCATGCTAATGCAAGACTGTCTTAAGTTTATACAAGAGCAATTTTTAGTACTGTTTGTATGTTCCCCGAATATATTTGACCTTGTCCAGATTTCCTGCATTAAGAGGTTGAGAGGTACATGCAAATCACTTTGTAGATTAGGAATATCCAAACCTCTCAATTGTCCCCAATTTTGGCTCAAAATGTTGCTCTCCCCTAATAATCCCTCCTCCAAAATGGCAATTTTGGAAGATAATGTGGAGGGTTTACAATTATATATAACTGTAATGATCAGAGTTATAGATTACTTTTATTTCAGAAATGCATGTAGATGCTCTTATTTTGTTAGTTGCTCAAGTTAACAATGTTAATATTAAAAAGGTGTCCCTTTTTTGACAGGTTCCCAGCTGTATTGTGTGGCAACTTTATATTTTTGCATCACATTTTGGTCCGTTTTTCATAAAATTGTGATTTTCTGGCAAATTACTGGCAAGTCATTAAAGACTGAAGTTAGAAAATAATGGCAGACATTTGAGTTTCAGATTTCATACCCTTCAGAAAATTTGTACTAATGCAAGATCTACTACTGTTCTATTATCTAAGTTAATAAGAGCAATATTTAAAAATTGGCCTTATTTTTGGGCCTGTGTCCCACTTCTAGTTCTATGTATGGCTTTGCCCAGATTTCTTGCTCTGATGTTGAGAGGTATGAGTGTCAGAGCCATCACTGTCAGCCAGAGACATTTCAAATTATGACATACTTATTGCACCCCCCCCCCCCCATTGTAGTGGCTCTGGATGTGTCCAAGGAAGGCAAGGAGCAGTTATGCAGTGTAAATGTGTAGAGTATTCCCCCATCCAAGGTAGATCACAAATACGACCGTGGCTTTTCATCTGTCCTTGATTTTGCAGAATGTTCTGGTTTTCTATCAGATTTTTATACTGTTGATTTATGCTTCTTATTATTCAGGAACTGCATGCTGTCACAGTGCCCTGTCGCTCTGTTTAAGTAGCCATGGTTTAATGAACATCAGGTAAGCTTGTCAGAGATTGTAAGATGCAAGTAAGCTTTTGTAAGCATACTGTTAAAGAATTACCAGCATTGAAAGCCTTTTCGTTGCTGCCATGCAGAGAATATTTACATAACTAGATAATGTATAAGCCTTGGGTATTGAAATGCATATGACAGTATTTGTAATAAAAGGACAGGATTACAGTATTTTCAGAAGCTCATTACATTTTATTGGAGACCAGTGTCTTATAGCAGTGTCTGTATGTTAGTACACTTGTAGATGGATGGCTTTAATGGTATATGGTAAATATGCATTGCTACCTTACTTAAAAGCCAAGCCCTGCAACAACTAGGTAAGCTCCACACTGAAGTCAAAACACAATAGCTCTGGTGGGTAAATGTACTCTGTAGTAATCAAAAAAGGCAAATGTTTGAAATAACTACAGCTTATGTGCAAACACAATAGGCAGTGATGAAACAATGCTCTGCTAAAAATGCTTTAATGCTCCACATTGCTGAGCTGCAGATCACAGTTATTATCACTGGCTACCAGGATTTCACCCACTTCAGATCAAGCACGGTGCCATTCAGTGCAACCTTCCCAGAACTAATTCAAGTCTGACCAGAATTATTTGGTGTGTGTGTGTGTGTGTGTGTGTGTGTGTGTGTGTGTGTGTGTGTGTGTGTGTGTGTGTGTGTGTGTGTGTGTGTGTGTGTCTGTGTGTATAAGAGGGAGCTAGCATACCCCTCAGCTGTCCAGGTTTTTGCAGAATGTCCAGATTTTTGCCCCATATTCCTCCTAAAAAGGATTGAAGTCGCTAAATAATGAGAGACATTTCAGTTTTAGACGTCATATCATTTAGAAAAATGCATACTAACACAAATCATGTTACTCTTGCAATTTTCTAAGTTTATGAGAGCCATATTTATAATCTGTCCCTATTTATTTTAGGCTTTGTCCAGATTTCTTGCACTAAGGTTGAGGCCTTGAGGGGTGTGGTATGTTTGTGTGAGAGAGAGAGAGAGAGAGAGAGACAGTGAAATGCCCAAGTTAGAGTTAGCGGGTGGAATTTATTTTCAAGTGCATTTTCAAGGAACTGTGAGTTTTAAGGGAAGTTTACTGCTACTCATGCCAAGTCTATTTACAATGTGCAACTGTTTTGTTTAGCAAATGGTATCTCTATTGTGGTATAAAGTTTTAAAGCTATGTTAGTAGCACCACAAGTAGAATACTTGCATCTTAATGTAGAGGATTGAGGTTCTATTCCTACAGCATGTACATTTGTATGCTGCAGTCCCGAGGATGTCCTCCTTTGGATGAGATGCCTAATAACTATGAACCTGTTTTTCAGCTTGCCATCCATTTTCTATTGCAATATACCAGCTTACCATTTTTTTTAATTTAACATAGGCAATTTATTCTTTGATGGCGCAGGCACTGAATTTGTAGATGAAACACTGAAATATACAGTTGTTTTCTAGCAGCAACCTCTCCATTAGTTTCAGATATCTTTAATGTGGAATTATTCAGATTACTTTTACTTCGGCAGAGATTGTATGTATTGACTGATATTGGTGGATTGTAATGAGTGGCCTTTTATGGTTGAAATGTTCTGAATTGGACAGTTTGTCATTATTGGTTTGTATGTTTTGTTTCATTGCTTACTTGAAAAATGTTCAAAACTATAAATTTAAAACACACTCAAACAAGTGTTGCTGTATAATACAAGGGATATAATTCAATTATATATTATATATTATAATTAATACAATCAGGTAAATCAAATAACTTTTGCATGGCCCTAACAGTGTGCAAGGAGCCTATTGCTTGAAAACAGTTCAAAGGTAAATAACCTACCACTGGCCAGATGCATTTTCTTTGAATGTGGGTTTCAATGCTGTTTCATTGAATGTGAGTTTCAAAAGTAGAGAAGCTTTAATGCCAAGTCTGTTTTCATTGTAAGACTATTGCTTTGTTTAGGTTTAGTAAATGTCTATCAGTGTTTGGGCTATAATGTTTGAAATAAAAGTTGTAAATTAAATCCAACTGCCTGTAATCATTGTAGAACTAAAGCATAAAACAGTATGCACGCAGATATTTGAACAGTGTGTACGGCAAATGGGGAGAAATAGCCAAGTAATGGGACACTGGAATGGCTGTGTGGGTGGGGCTTGGGGTGGGTGGATTTGGGCGGGGCTTGGGGTGGGTGGATTTGGGCGGGGCTGTGTTGGCAGGGGGCAGGGAGAGCTATGTGGGTGGGGTTCTGGGTTTGCACCCCCCTGCAAAAAATCCTGCGGGCTCCCTTGATGAGGAGGTATGATAGGGGAATAATTAGGGGGGTTATGGGATAGGTGGAAGAGAAGTATGGGAGGGGTCACGCTAGGTATAAGGTTGATGTTATGGGGGAGGGTAGGGATGGGAGCGGAGTGAGTGTAGCAAACGGAGCGGGTTCATCCCCACAGTGAGAAGACCTGAAAAAAGTATCAGTTTAAAGGTGAGTACTGAGCTTAAAATATCAGTATCTAACAAAAGCTTAATTGAAGTAGCTCTGGAATACTTTAATTTACACTGCAGGCACATAAACAGGGCTATTTGGCAGTTTTAGAGAGAGTTGTGATTAGTCTAGAGACTATGCTGAAAGTAAAAGCAAATTTTACTAATGTAAACAGTAAAGGCTTGGGAGAGTGTGTGTGTGTGTGTGTGTGTGTGTGTGTGTGTGTGTGTGTGTGTGTGTGTGTGTGTGTGTGTGTGTGTGTGTGTGTGTGTGTGTGTGTAAGGCTGATTCAAGGTATTGGCCCAATCTAGTGTCAGTTGGTTGGAACTCTTCACTGATGTTGTGCATACACCTTTTAGGTCTTAAAAACTAAGTTGCAATTCACCTGTTACAACAGAAAAGCTGTAGGGTGTCAGGTTCTTGCTTCCTGGAGATTTATTTAGTTACGATAGTCAGCTTTAGTGGATGAAGTGGAAAATGTGTATTGTAGTTAATCCCAAGTGGGGGTGGGGGTCACGCATGAAAGAAACCCATGCAACTGAAAAATAAAATTAAATAAGGGAGAATTAGTGTAAGGGTTACAGAATGTGAAGTGCAAAGCATGCAAGGTATACAGATAAAAAGTAAAATTGATTAAATTGCATACATTATCAGCATTAACATGCAGCCTCTGACTGATAACAGCTGTACAATCCAGCAGTGAATACAGACAGGATGTATTGCACAAAGCAAGTATGGCTGTTCTAAGGCAATAATTTTACAGCTAAGTTATACAATATGAATAGTAACATGAACTACACTCACTTAGCCTTCTATAAAAGCAATTAAAAGTCCAGCCTCTGAGCCTTCTAGGAGCAGTAGCATACAACAGGAAGGCTTACAGATGCAGTCAGAACACAAATAAGATTTGCAAGCAGTTAAAAGGATGCCCGGCAGATATATAATTAAGCTCTACTATCATGAAATAAGACATAAGTAATTCTTTGATGAATCAGTTTGTGAAATTATAGTCTGCAGGTATTTGAAGGGGTAAGAAGAAAATCAGCTGATCTATTTGAAGGAAAGGCCACAGAAAGAATAAAGATGCTATTGGATTGTCAGATAGTGTTAGATTTCAATTAGATTAACTCATTGCTTCCTACAAGACTATAGTCATGAGAGAAGCAGATTTCCTGTGTATCCCGTAAGAATATATGCTCAAAAATAGGCGACTCCCGATACCTCTGAAATAAGTGTACTGTTTAATGCTTTCAAACTTAAGTTCTAAGGTCCTGGTAAAGATGCATACCTAAAACTGAAATAGCAAACTGGTTCTTTCACACTGACATGATTTGCTAACAGAGCTGGTGATGTTAAGGAATGTTTCATAAAGTTATGAAAAACATAAGTTAATTAATAATGCAAAAATGCAGTGTAATACTGGCATATTGGAGTGGTCATGCAGGCAGCTGATATTAGTAAAAATGACATTAAAACATAATGGGTAAAATAAGATTCTGAGATAGAAGTGCTTCTTTGAGTGGTTATGACTACTACCTATCCACATTAATTTCATAAAAACCATGTGGCCTAGGGGTGAACAGATGGTACCATCTTATGCAAAACATTAGGGCACAAAATGTTCCTACTTATACTTGTCATAAAACATGCGTGGTTTTGTAGTGTAGTATTGTTTTGTAATGTTTTGAAAATATTACATGTATAACTTGCACAGAATATGCAATACTGCAAAATACTGTTATGCTACAATCTCTTATCATACATTATTGGAAAGCTGGTTCTGATGAAGTCCTAGTTTGCTGTTGTGTTGCACGAAAATCTGTATTTATTTCATTTTATGCTTTAACATTCTGTGTGGATCACATTAAACTGTTTTGTGAAGTTTGGCTTCCCAGTGGCTACTATCCTTACCTGGTGTACTTTGATTATTTTTTTCAAAGATATATTAGATCCATCATACACAGTCAGATAGATATACCCATTTGTCTGACAGTAACATTAGTAATTTTTGGCAAATAAAATATTGCTTTTCCTTTTATACATGTGTAATATAAAATTAGCACCTACAGACACATCCTTGGTACCAGTGTCAGTATGTAATCCAATATTTACAAAGGGTATTCATATTTTCCATTTTTGTAACTATTATCATTCATCATATATTGAAAGTCTTACAAAATGTGTATTCAGTAGAGGATAACAGAGAAAAGTATTCAGGAAACAAGTAGTTTACTGGCTTAAAAGACCTTGGGAAGTAAGAGCATTAATTAGACCTCTGCTGTTCAGGACTGAATGAGTTAAGCAGGAAAAAGACTGAAAAAAATTATTGATTCTGTCTGCCTATATTGTTATTAAAACTTTGAATTCCATGATCTAAAGTCTTAAACCATGCCTGGGATATAAATAGGACCTGCTATAGAGATAGGTATATATTCCTGAGACTACCCCTACTATGAAATAGGGTCCCTATCCATGTGAAGCAGAGTTCCTCCTAACCAAATTCAAGTATAAATTGAACTGTTGAATGGGGAAAATAAATTCATCCCTGGTTTGGCACCTATGCTCTAATGGATACAGGCATCTTGTAAATATTTTATCTCCCAGGGCCCTGCTTACACTTATCAAGGGTACCAGAACTTATCAGAGATTTTGGATACATGACTAGGCTTAAAAAGGCCCAGTAGTCATTAGTCTAGTACACTTATGAAACTGTGACCCTATAATGAGGCCTATTTCCCTGATAGGGTAAATCCCTGAATTTACCACATTCTCTCAAGACTGTTTAGTAACAACATTTAAATATTTATTGAAATGGATATTAGAGGTTTTGACAACTTAAGAATGAATTAAGCTATTTGCTAAGAACCAGTTCCATTAACTTTATTTTTAAAGTGAAGGTTGCAGACATATCAGTAACTTTTCCAGTTCTAAGGCTGTAAAATTTACTTTTAAGATGATTAAAATGCTTAAGGTTTCTTCTAGTACACATGGTAGAATCTAAGTCTTCAATGAGATTTTGGAAAACAATCAAACTGAAGACTTCCAGGCAAGATAGAACACATATGGGTGAACCATAATAATCTTTTTTATACTTTGGTTTGTCTAGTCGTCTAAACTTATTCAATTGATAAGTAAACCTAGCCATAACTGAATGAATTGTCAATTACCTAGAAGAAAGCATTTTAAGTGTACAGTTAGTACATGGAATACTTGAACTCACAAGACTATGGACAGGGAGGCACTTAGTTCTCTGAGTTTTGCTGTAAATGTATCTATTTAATTTGATTTCTGAAGACAAATGCATGCATATTGTAGCTAAATTAAAATAAAAATAGTTCAAGGAAGGCTGTAGATGAACAATTGTAACTCAGCAGCTTTCATGTCACCTAAACTAATCAGCTCAGTTATGACAACTTATCCCTTATATAGTCTCTAAATACAGTGAACAAATAGTAATACATTCAGAAATTAATAAACAATGCCAAGAAAATAATTCTAGACAGCAGTTTATGTGCATATAAAATATCAGAACTGAATGTCTTTTTTTGATTTTAGTGAGTATGCTTTCCATTTAGGCTTGACTTAGATGTCTGATGTATGGCCACCATAGAAACGTGTATTTTAGCTTACTGTATATGTAATTGTGGCCAGTAGTCATTAAATACATCTATAAGAAGTCATGCAATTTGATCTAGCAGATTCCATCATCAGAACTGCAAATACTTTGTTTAGCTGTGGTACAATATGGTGTAAAGGGAACATATATGAAAGAAATATTTATCTATGAAAACTGCTTTGCTATATTATTACTAAACAAGGAGACAATGCAATACATGTAGAAAACACTAATAAAACAACAACACAACAAAATGCTTGCAGAAAATACAAATAAATGACAAACCAAGAAAATAGTTCCATTATATTCTCCTTAATGGATACTTTCCCCTGACACAAAAAGCTATCAAGTGATTTCAACTGCAAGCTTGCAGACTCTTGGGAAGGTAAATTAATACTTTTGCTGAAAAAGTCAAGTTGGTAACTTGCAACAAAGCTATATAAATAACAGAATAAATTAAGACTGCTTTGTGATACATTAGTAACCCAGGTTATGGAAGAGGTCTCTACTTTAAGAAATCATTCAATGTTGTTTTGGGAGAAAATAATAAGAGACACAAGCCATGAAGATTAAGCTTCTACGTTATTGATGGAGTATAAACATGATATTCACAACTACAAATATATTTCATTATGGTTGTGGGGTAACAAAATATTTTAGTATTGGTATTGTAGGACTGACAAGCGTATGTATAGATGCCGCTCTGTAATATAATGTATATGTGAAGTTTTTGTCACGTTTGCAACCGCAAATTTAATTGTCAGAAGCAATGTATATTTTATTTCTCTCAGTTACACCCATTAAGGTTATGGCATTTTAGCCGTGAATGAATTGTGAGGAAGTAGTATATATATCAGAACAGGGTGTTTTACCAGTGTGCACTGATGCAGCATTTGCATCTCAGCATGTTAAAATTATAACATCTGTATTTCTCTCTATTTTTAAAATCAGTCTTTGTATTTTTAATTATTGTCAAACAGGATTATGTTGTAGATCCATCCTGCTTCATTTTTATCATATTTTATTTAGTTCGGAGCATTTACAAAGTGTTTTTATTGATTTTATATTTGCATTTGTTAAAATGTAATACATTAGGGCATCCTGGTATAGTATACTGAACATAAAGATTTGATTAATTTGATTTAAGAAGTATCTGCATTTCAAATAATAATAATAATAACAACAATAACAACAGCTTTGGGATCGTGCTCTTCGCAACTTCTTTGGAAACTTAATGAAAAATCTTCAGTGTTGGAATATGTTTCATGCCACTTACTTCAGACCACTTTCTTCTTTTCATTCATTGAAATCCAGTTCGTAGGTAATTTTTATGGCTATATTTTGAAAATGCCTATCTTGGTTTACTTGCATGCGATCAGATCATTGTTTGTCAAATCACCAGTTACTGAAAATTAAATACCAAAAATGATGATTTGAAAAACCTATAAAAGGCAAACAAAATTGCAGAGAGGCAAGCCTCCCTGCAAACCCCTTATAGAGAACTGTGTCCTCACATTCCCCTAAATTTTATATAACAATGGCACACTTGTATCACAGAGAAAAAAAATCTTTCAAAAATACTCCACTGGCTCATACAGTACAACATACTGTATTGTAACTCACAGCGACATTTATTTTTTGAACTAAGGCCCCTTGACTGCCACTGCTTCAGTGACAAGTTGGTACAGCACCTCTTTTATAGCAAGGTTTGAACTTTTCTTTTTTGTGTATCCTTGTACTCTTTAGGCAACTTACCATTTCCCCTCTTATTATATAAATGTATTCAGGCATCATTACTCTGTCCTTCCTTATCCTTTCAGTGAGATTTCTGAGATCTATTTTTGGCTATTTGATCTGAGAGCCATAGAGGGTCTTTTTTATGGTATAACTGAGTGATAAAAATGTCCTACGAGTCCCATGTAACCATATATGGTAACCCTCTTCCCATGTAACCATATATGGGAACCCTCTTCCCATGTAACCATATATGGTAACCCTCTTCCCATGTAACCATATACGGTAAACCTCTTCCCATGTGACCATATATGGTAAACCTCTTCCCATGTAAGCATATATGGTAACCCTCTTCCCATGTAACCATATATAGTAACCCTCTTCCCATGTAACCATATATGGTAACCTTCTTTCCATGTAACCATATATGGTAACCCCCTTCCCATGTAACCATATATGGTAACCCCCTTCCTTATCCTCCTTCATTTTCTCATTCACTCACTGCTACTTTCCCCCAGTTTCTGCAGTCACCAAAAACTCCTCTCTGTCTATGAACCTATTAAATCTGTTGAGCATGGTCTGTACTCATACCATGTTGCTACGGCCTGGAACTCCATACCTGAATCTAGCAGGTCAATACCCTCCCTGTAGTCCTTTAAAATTATTCTGAAAGACTTTCTAGCCAAGATCTGTCTCTGTTTTTGCTCAACCCTAGGATTTAATAATATAATCCCTAAATACTAACAAGTACCTATTCATACCTTACACCTCCTTACCACCCTTCTTTACTCACTTCCTTCAGTTTCTTGCCCTTGACTTTATATTTAAATATGCCATAACCTTGCTTTTTTCTCCCAATTAATTTTACAACTAATGTTTGCATTATACTAGTTTACCTTTAATTTCTCTAAACTGGCTAAAATTCTATTTCCACTGTTTTCACAACTGCATTTGTCTCTGCAATATACTGCAGTGGTCAACAGCAAATATCAGCAATAAAACCACATTCTTCTTATTGACCTTGAGCATTACCCACAAGCCATTGCCCCTTCCTCAGACTACATACATCTATACATCAGTGAATTCTGGCCTGTCACAGCAGAACTCTGGTCTGCTAATGATTGGCAGTAGATTTTCACGAACGCCGAGGTGCCAGCTCGATATTCAACCTTCAATGAAGGCACACCCATTTACGCATGTCTTTCAAATGCCCAGCCAACCGTGGGGAGGACATGCAGACTCTCTACACAGAAAGCACTCCCTGAACTCCAGCCGAGAATCAAACGGGAGAACCTCTTGCTGTGAGGCAACAACGCTATCGCTGCACCACCGCGGAAGTTTTTTATGACTTAGTCATTCTTGTATAATGTTTTTGCTTGCATGTTAGAAGATTGGGAAAAATGCAGTTGCTTTGTTTTTGTGCATTATGACTGGTTGTGGCTGCACCTTGCTAATTTGCATCAGAGGATTTAATACTATAAACAGAACTACGTTTGTAAATAACTGCCCTACCATGTACTGAATCAGTCAGTAGATCACATATATGTTTCCTGTTGGTGTCCATTTTCACCTTCTATGCATTCTCCTAGAAAATCACTGCTTGTAGTCCTCTATTCCTAGTTCTTCAGGTAAAGTTATTCATGATTCACAAAGCATAATGCAGTGGTCGTTGGAGAGGATTTACAAGATCTTAATTTTTCTTCTTATCTTGGAATGTGCTGTTCATTAGGGATTGTAATGAATACAAAATGTATAAAGTAGCTACAGCAGGGGTTTATGTTCTGTGTATTTCTGAATGAAGACACAGAAAA
>NC_056736.1:356093890-356191390 GCF_019279795.1 Protopterus annectens
TTTCATGTACATATGACACAGTGTTAGAAATCTTTCAGTAACTCTAGCAGGATTTGATTTTTCACAAGATAGAAGGATATGGAACCAAAATACCAAAATACAAATGCCTGAAATATCAAGAGCAAAATAACCAACTGTAATCATTTCTGAGGGTAGCAAGGACCCATGCTCTCATCTTATATATCTCAACTCCATGATCACACAAACATGAAGAAGGGAGTAATCTGCAAAAACATAAGAATCACTATCATTGCACTCTTAAGAAACTGAACCTGCAATGATTTCCTGTGAAAAACAATAACTGATACTCTTTTGGACAGCACCTTGTGATTCAGACACTTGCACAATTTAATTTCAGCCACCTATAAATACATCTTACTGCTTTCAAAGACATTCTGATGCTGCAATATATCCTTACTCATATGGGTCTGTAAAAAAAAGAAGAAGAGTCTGTAATATTTTACATCAAATTGTCAGAAGAAGAGGAAAAAATATATCCTAAAAGAAGAAATAAATTTGGAGAACTAATGGAAAAGCATCAGGCATCATGGAACGAAAACCCCTTTAAGCATAGTTTCCCAGAAATAATATATATATATATATATATATATATATATATATATATATATATATATATATATATATATATATATTAGTGGTGTATGTATGTATGTATATAGATAAAGCTATATATAGATATATGTATATATATATATATATATATATATATATATATATATATATATATGTATATCAAAGCACAGTTTCCCAGAACTGATATATATGTGCATATATTTATAGACCCGTTTAGACCCATTGATAGAAAAACAACATTCTGCCTCAATAGTGGAGCAAAAAACCCTTTAAACATAGTTTCCTAGAAATAACAAATAAGATAGGTAGCTATCTTTATATGTATGCATGTATGTATATGTGTATGCACATATACACACATGTATATATCTATATTTATCTATATATATCTATATATCTATATCTATCTATATATCTATCTATGTATGTATTAGCACAGTTTCTCACTCTCTCTCTCTCTCTATATATATATATATATGTGTGTGTGTGTGTGTGTGTGTGTGTGTGTGTGTGTGTGTGTGTGTATTATTTTTCATATTGTAAAAACTAATATTTCATTAAGAATCACTGCATATCAGAGGGAAATATCTTTTGCTGTCAGAGTGGAATTATCTTTTCAAATAAAACGTTGATTTCAGAATTTTTCTGCCCATTCTCTTCAGTGATGCCTGTAATTGACAATAGGTTCTAAGTGAACTGCCTGTCAATCAAATACTTAGCATTAGTCTTTGCCTATAAGCTTTTAAAAAAGTATGTTTATATTAATTTCATTTAGTTATTTATTTAACTGCACAAATTGGTTGAGTCAAATGCCTTCTTCATCCAAGACCTGGGCCAGAGAGACATGAAGACAAATAATAAAAGTATTCAGGCATGCACAGCTTAATCAAACAGGATGTTTAGTATAAATAAAGTATATAGAAACAAAATATGTAATTTGCTCCAATTAGATTACAACCCTGTAATCATAAACATTGCTAGGAATTTGAATCTGGTAGACAACAAAGACAATGAAATGTTAGTAATGGTCCTGGATTAGAAGTCTGACATTGTAACTGGTGTAATTAACCCAACCCAGTCACATCCATAGGTAGATTTCAAGTCTTTGATCATTGTCTCTCAAAAGCTGATGCACAACAGTGGGTTTTTGTAACCATCTGAAAAGTATTAACTTAAGAGAATGTAAATTTGCAGATATGGACAACATGGTTCAAGGCAAAATGGTGTCTGTAAAAAAATATTGCAAGCATTCTTTAAAACTGATGTTAAAAAGCCGACAATTAATGCTAATTTCCATTTATCAAAAACCTTGAATAGTGCTAAAATATCTGACTTTACACATGACTATTTGAAAATCTTAAAACAACATGTGTTTCATTGAGTAGTTGTTTTGTGCCATGTTCCCAGGCAGTGATACAGCTACATAAGCCCAGATAGTCACACCACTAACCAATTGTTTTTTGGAGTACTTGTGACAGTGGTTGGAAATCAATTAATATTAATGACAAATAATTACACTGTAGTCTGACTCTCTGCTATTACTTGGGCACCCATTAAATAAACAAATGTAAAAAATACAAAACAAATGAGCGCTCTGAAATTAATTCTAAAATGTTTTGTACTCTGTATCAGTTGTTTAGCCATCTTAAATGTTGTGGACTTGTTTGAAACAAGAATAAGTGCCTATTAAATGTTGTTAGGTAAACATCTGAAACATGACTAAATGTCTATTAAAATAAAATTGAAATGAACAACAGTTATTTAAAATGCAGACAGTTGATTCATGTGCAATTATTATTGTAAGCTTCTAAAACATCAAGTAGCCTGCTTTGTTATGAAATATTGATTTTACAGATTCTGCATCATTTAATTCAAACACCTTGGTGAACACTTAAAATAATTAATCTGAATGTTTAATTAACATATCAGTCTAGTTAAAAGAAAGATGGTAATCCCTGTTTTGAAATGTAAAAATGTTAAAAGGTAAAAGCAGTAACTGGGACTATATGTGTTTATTAACAGAACAAATTATGGCATTTCCTTATAATGTTCTGCCAGTCACATGCTACACATTTTCTGCAATATGCATCTCAGATCATAATACTGAGAAGGGCAGATGCAAAAGAAAACATTTCAGCAGATTAGGTTTCTACTCAGTGTTATCCACACATATATATTTTGTCCTAGTGATCAACTTTCAGATGATAAAGAGTACACATATCTAGCATCAGCAAACTCACTTGTTCAACAGGTAATTACGTAAGTAGATAAACATGATGTCAGGTGACAGTAGCTTCATCAAATAATGGAGTAAAAATCAACTAAAAGTAGGACACCCAGCATGAGTTTAAGATTAAAGACAGACTGGTGACATAATGTAATAAGTGGCAAAAGTGGTTATGGAAATTACCAGATGATGGATGAAATAGCTTGCTGCAGTCTTAACATCACTAAACCATAAGTGTAGGTACAGAACCATGATTAATCTATGTGTGCATAATGTTCTTTTACAGCAAACTTTACTGGGCTCTTTACCTGCTAATTTGAACCAGGCAACACTTATGACCAATATTTAATTTGTTGTCATTGTCTTTGTCTTATTGTTATGTTGTTGCCTTACATAACATGCTGGTATTTTATGTCTATATTACCAGAGCAAAACTTTAGTTACTCTAATTTTTAAAGACTGATCTGGTAGTATCGAAATCCAAAAATTGCGAACAGCTGATTTCACACAGGGAAACAATTCCCTTGGCCGTTATGTGGATTATGCCCTTTTGTCCTTCTTGGAGTTGGTATATTTAGTTAGGGGAGGTGTGGAAGGGGCAGCCCCCCACTTGATTTGGGTTTAACCATTTTTTTTTTTCATATGGCCAAAGGAATTCTTTTCCTTTGTGAAATCGGCCATTCACGGTTTTTGGATTTCGATATTATCAGATCAATCTTTAGGTATTCAACTAACTAAAGTTTCAATCTGGTAATATAGATCCAGTATTTTAAGGGTCTATATTAGATCACCGAATGCTTAAAAAAATGAACAGTGATTAATCGACCCAATATAAGCGAAAGCTTACAATCTTGTACTGTCAGAACATTGATTTTTTTCCTATGGAAAAAAAATCGCTGTTCCAAAACACATACACACAACACAAGCACACCAAACAAACAGCAATCTACACACATACACCTAAAATCTGACACCTAACCCTACACTAACACACCACTAACTATCCACTTACCTTAACCCAAACCATAACCCTAAGATCCGTCACTATCGCACACTCACCTCACCCGCTCCCTAACCCTAACTCACCTAACCCACCCTAACCCTCACGTCCACACAATCGCACACATACCTAACCCGCGCCCTAACCCTAACTCACCTAACCCGCCCTAACACTCACATCCACACAATCGCACACTAACCTGAACCAACCCGTAACTTTCCACCACAGTACTGAAAATACTGAAGCAACAGAAACAGGCAACTGAATTCTTTCCCTAGGAAAAAATTTGGGTTTCTGTTGCTTCGATATTTTAAGCTTTCGCTTACATGGGGTCGATCAATCACCGTTCGCTTTTTTAAGCATTCAGTGATCTAATATAGACCCTATTTTAATGATTGTTATTCTGATTCTGAATTCTAACTGCCAGGTGCCAACACCTGATGATGCCATAGTGCTAACAGCCATCCCTGGTTGCTTGTATCTCAATCTAGACCTGAAAAATCAACTGCTGACAACAAACAAACATGCAACATCCCACATAGAAACAATGTGTCATATTCTCTGCTTCTCTTAACAGAGCAAGTGTAAAACTATTCCAGAACAGATCTGTTAAACAAGGATGTAGCAGTTCTGTAGACAGACCAACTGGCAGGTATATGGAGACAGATTTAGATTCATTATAGACTGTTAGTGACAATGTAACTTAGCACAGACAGAGCAAAAAAATGAAATCAAAACACTTTCATATTACCTTTTTAGAAATTAGCAAACACATACACATGTGAGCATGCACACATGCATGGTTGCACACTCACACACAGATACACGCACTCATTCACACCTGGATACATGCATAGATAGGCAATATGCACTCACATACACACTGGACCAAATACAATTATTTATAATAATCTCTGATTAGTAAAGAAAGGTGAAGGTTATTACTTCCCTCCCCAACCCCGTAAAGAAAGGTAAAAACTATTGCTCACTCTTCACCTATTGTTTGCAAATTGATACACTCATACAGTGGGAACACCAGCACTATGCAAGAAAACAAACCTATCAAGTTAAGTAAATAACTTCTTTGCAGTTTTGAGACCCCTTCTACCACATATGCACAAAGATCATGAAGACCTGCACTCACATTTCACATTATGTGACCTTAACCATCAAGCCTTGCCTGTTGCAAAGCAAATATTTCAATCATGGAAGTTTACCGTCTACATTTACCCAAGTGGGATTTTGGCCAGATACCACCTATTTATTATAGCGTATAGCATTAAGTTCAGAACCTGTCAGTCACCCAATAGTCAGCTGAAAGACACTCAGCTCAAATTAATTTATTCATATTCAGTTTTCCCAATGCAGACTGGAGAGCAAAATGCTTACATAAAGCCATTAGATTCAGGCAGGTAGACAGGCAGATAGAGAGCACACAGAAATATGCTCACAGCTGTGGTGTACATATATGTGAAAAACTGATATAGAGCAGTTTAAGAGACTATTACTAGTGTGTTCTGGTGATGTTCCATGTTGCTATGCTGCACCTACATTCCTGGACATTATGACTAAATTATATTAATGGATGAGCTACTACATCTGGTAAATTTCAATCCAATAAGACAGAATGCAATTGACATTCATCTTGTATTATATTCAGTCACATATACCACATGTTGAACAAATACCCTTTTGCAATTAGTTTCTGCCCTGGCATGCAGTCAAAATAAATGCCTCTAATGAAATGACATTCTCTCCAGTGGTGGACTGATTTAGCAGTAGGAATGAGGTAATTGAGCGCTGTACTATTTGTCACAGTTGCTTACAGTTTTGGAAGTGGAAGAAACAGCTATTTGGGTTTTATAACTATAATATTTGTAATTTTGCATAGGGGTCTGGTACATTATACAGCTGCATATCAGATTTAAGTGATGTAATACACAAGGTAAAGTATGTAACTGTTTCACTAGGTTTATGTTTCTTTACAATAATTTTTGATTTGTTGAATAACCATTATAAAAATATAACTGTGTATTTATTCTTACACATTACAAACTGACTGCAGGCAATCAGTAAGACTGTCTGTGCAAAAAGTGAAGCAAAGATGAATTAACATGTAAGCTTTACTAAGGGAATATTGCCAATGCCCTGGTGGTAGCAACATGTAAACTTTGTTTTTACTAGGCAAATATTATGAGTAAGGAATACAGAATAAAACATTTAGGAAATTAAAATCAATAAACCTCAAGTTACAAAGCACCAAAATAATCTGTAAATATTCATTAAAGCATGTATTGTAAAATAGCTTTTCAAACACACATTCTAATATTTAAAAGTATGTTTTGTATATTCTGAAATTTCACATTCTGTGAAATTAACTAGTAGAGACATCAATGGAAAATGAAGAATATTGCTATCATATTTATTAAAATCTGATCTAGTATGTGAATACTGTAAGTTCTGTGAGTCTCAGGCACAAAAGTCATGAGTGGCATTTGGTTAAGATGTTACATCATGGTAGTAGCTCAGGTAAATGAGTCAATGGCACTTATTGAATACAGTAGGAATGCTTATTAACATTTACATTCATTTTATATCATAGAAAAAAAATAAATTAATTATTTGCCCCCTCCTTTTTTACATTGATTCTTAAACGTATTTGCAAGTTGTCAAAACAAAAGGACAGGTTATCATCACTAAAGAACTTTGCTAAAAAGTTCTATTTCTTTAATATTTTTTCTTGTTATATTTACATTCTGCTCCTACTCTTTCTTCCACAACCAACTTCTTATTTTAGCAAATACATCATCTGCAGTTGTTTTTGTTCTCAATGTCTCAGTTTATGTTACTCTATCTAGCTTCTTCTCCTTCTTTTACCTCTGCCTGGTTCATCAAATTTATCAGAACTTATGTCTCTGGTCCTCCATTTTCCAGTTCTGTAACAGCTGTTTGGGTTCCTTATCCTTCCTTCAGTAAGTTTTCTCCTGTGTCTCTCTCTCTCTCTCTCTCTCTCTCTCCAGCTCTGATGAAATCTCCTCCATCATGGGATTCCTAGAACTGCAGTAGCCACACCACAGCACCACCTAACAGCTCCAGAGAGTGCTTCACTTTCTCGCCTCCAAAGAGTAGGGGAAGATCCCCAGGTTAAATTTCACATAGTCAGTATAAATAACACCTCAGGTCTCACTTGAATAGGGTCTAGAAGCCATGTGAAACTAAGGCAGTCAACAAAGGATACATACATAAGAAACATACATAAATAAATAAATAAGTAAACAAACAAACATGATAATCTTTTGTAATTATCTCATAAGTTTCAACCATGCAAAGTGACAAAGGAAGACTATTGCCACAATTGAATGCCATTTATTCTCCTTACTGTGAACTACAACTATCACATATTGCATTAATAATCAGGCAACACATTAATTCAGACTTTTTTCTTTGTCCAAATATATAAACATATGGTAATAGACAAGAAACACTAGCAATACAGTTGTTAAAGTTAGAATGTTCCTAGCTTTGATGAAAAAAATGCTTACATATTTCTTTTGAATTTTTCTCAATAATTTGAAGTAATAATTTGAAATTTATGGATATGTTGACAGTCATAAAAAAACACTTTCAGAAAGCTTATTTTTATTATCTGTTTGTACTGATGCTTTGCCGCTGCTACTTTGCAAACTGAAACCCTTCTGGCTGTGTAAGAAATAACATTGTCTCAGTCGTTTTTTTTTTTTCCTACCAACATAGGCCAGACACATATCTGCAGCACTCATACAAAACACTTTACAAACTGAAAGTCTGAAGTTCTTAAGGGAAAACCGCATGGTGTACTGGAGGTCTTGAGTTCAAGTCCCAAAATCAGAGCTAGTATTATCCTATCACTTACTATCATTTTGACATGCGTAAGCAGAGAGTGTTCTTTATATTTACTTTGTGTTTGCAATTTGACCTTAAAAACATGCTTAGAAGATCCCAGCTGAAAGGTTAAGTCTCTTAAGAGAAGATTTAAGACCTGTCTCTCCAGAAGCTCTTGTTGGTCCAGTGGCAGTGACACCAGCAAGGCATTCTGGAGGTCTTAGACTTGAATCCCAATGAGAGCTAATATTATCCCTTCACTTCTATAGGGTACTGCAATCAGTTTGACTTTTACCTGAGGTACAGTGACCCTGAAGTTGATTTAAGTCATGAAGTTCAGAGGCAAAGTCTTCTATAAAGGAAAACAAGTACTGAAAAAATCATCATCATTGTAAATAATGCCTAAATATAGTGACAAAGTGTTGACATTCAATCAGTGATCAAGGAAGTAACATTATAGATGTGAGATTTAGTATCTGTTATCTCAGTGTGAGATGTGCAGCCAAGCAGAGTGCTCTGTACTGCTCTCCCTCTCTCAGAAAAATAGAAATACTGAATTGGCAATCTTCCATCCATCCTGGACCTCTTCAAATTCTAAGACAAAAAAAAATTAAAGATCACAAGATGGGGACATTACTTGGACACTCTTCTTTACTTGGAGACTGTTAATATCCATATCATTGCTGAAACATTGTTTAAATATCGACAAAATGTCACGACTTCCGTGGTAGAATGCTTATTATTGTTGCAAATTTAAAGGGATAGGTGGAAATGTCTCACTATTTGTTAAGGAACAGCTAAAAATCAGAAGACAGGAAAATATTTCATAACAAACTGCTCAAACAACAGGTAATATCAATGGAATTGTATAACTTTACACAAACTTGCAATGTAACATTCAAGATCCTTACAAAGCAACAGGATTACCAGACTAAACCCTAAATTGAAAACAAATATGAAAATACAATCATCATTGGAAATTTTAGCTATCCAAACATTGGCTTGATAAACTATTCAACATCAAGTAAATATGCTAAGATATTCATTTACCATGAAAATAAAAATATGTAACAAATAGAACAAAATCCAAGTAGGGATGTTAATATCTTAAAAAAATATTCTGACCAATCTAAGCTCTTTCTGATTCCTCTAATCTATAATTATCATAGACTGTGATGTCACCATATTTAATCTTAGCATGAATTCAAACTCAGTTATACATGAATCATCCTGGCTAGATCTTTGCAACACCAAATAATGTAGTAAATTACGCCCTTATGAAAACAAATACAAAATATTATGCTGCCATTAATTCCTGCATTAACTGATGCTTATTAGCAAAATTCAAATATATAATTAAATTGAAAAAATCTTGGAGGAATCAAAGTATTAATAACATGTGCAACAAAAAGTGCCCTGGTCATAGAAGCAAGTCTAGATTGTTAGATATTTGTTTTTTGGTCATACTTTTAATGGACCATGAATCATAAGACATTTCACTGATGTCTGAAATCGGCAAGTTGTCCAGCAGTAAAAGTACATGGGCAAAAAAGCTTTAAATCTTCTCAGAATTAGTACTTTTAGTGATGCAGGAGTGTAGACATTTTCTGCAGAAAAGTTGTTTTACCTGTTTGTGCTATATTTCAAAAGATGGAGTCTGCACATTTAAATGAACATGCTGCCCTGAATGAGATCATGTAATACTCAGGATTATGAGTTTCACCCTACTCCTAATAATGGGTGATTTCTGGACCAGTTAAGAGATGCTGGAGAATGGGAGTGCAAGTTAGCATCTCACCCATAAATAACTGTTGCACCTTGTTTAGTCTTTTTTAGTGATTTGACAGATCAGGAATAAATGGTTTGAATGCAACCAGCTGTAGTCCATTGATAACTTCACTGCTGAACCAATATAGATCGCCTAAATTAAATAAAGTACAGAAAATACTGCCTTATCAACAATCACAAGTGGCATATCTCCCCAGTAATATTGTGACTGAGGCTGCTGCCTGCTGTTCTGAATTTTATTCCCTCTTGGATACATGCATTGTGGCATCCATACCAGTCCAGAGGAAGCATAATGGCAAATTAAGAACTAAACCCACATGGCGGAATTGCCACATCAACAAATACTATAATAAAATAACTCCTAGCCATCACCAAAAGATGTCCATTCCATCATTATACAATGGATTTAAAACTGCTATGTATGTCTGTCAAACTTACCATCAGGAAATGCAAGGCTAACTAATTCAAATTACAACCATTAGGCATTCTTCATCTACATTAGGAAGCTTAGAAGTACCTATAATTCTGTTCTGAACTTACCTCCAATGGTGTCTTCACTTTCTGACCCCAAGGGCATTAGAAATATTCTTGCAGACAAATTCTCTTCAAACACAACTTCACCCACTCTCACCTCTCTCTGCTTCCATTTGCCCTCACAGTCCTCTATAAGATCACTCTACAATCTACTGAGATCAATTTGGACCAAGTCTTTTTCATACTTTCCAAAATTAGAAACAATATTCTGTGGACAATATCCATAGATTCTCATTGAGAAGTGTAATATCCCACTTGGGAAAATCCCAGCATAAATTTTTCAAACTGAATCTCTCTACGGGTTATGTCCCTGGTGAGTGGAGAATGACAGTTGAGGTGCCCTTGCATAAAGTTAGCCCATCTACTAACCCCAGGAATTATAGGCTTATTAGCCAGGGATGCAGCACGCATGTTGATAACTGACTTTCTTTAGACCACTACCTCTCTTTGCTGGTTAGAAAAGCCTTCAACTTTGCACTTTGTTTTATCTTCTCAAGATCCCCAAACAGTTTTAGTTCCACTTCACACATCCATTATCAGACCCCTCACTGAATATACTGCACCCTCACATGTACCTCACCAAGCACCTAAACTAGCTTGAGATACCTCAACACCTCCTTACCAAGGTGATCTCAGTTCTTGGTATCCTTAGCTACTCCTATAGACTAAAAGGTCTGTCCTTCTACTCAGTGTCATGTAGACTCCTGAGGGGTGACTTCAGCTTATGTTTCCAGGCTCTGAATAACCCAGCACTCTCTGAACTCCTTCATCTAAACAGAACAATTGGTAAAGCAAACATGTCATCTAAAGATCTAAACCTACACTATCACATCAACACCACCAGCTGGCTTGACTGATACCTAGCCAACCCTACCCCTATTTTTGGATTAGGCTGCCCTTCCTTATCAAGCAGAGTACTTCCCTTGCAACTTTTAAAACAAGTCTGAAACACTGAATGTGTGACCACTAATTTTACTAGGGATATATGGAGAAAGTCTGCTTAAAGGGGGACACTGTTATGCTTACAGTATTAGGTGATGTGGCCCCAACTTATTTGGATGTAAGCTTAGTAAGATCCAATTAACCTATCAACCTATTTAATCAACATAAAGTTAATAAAAATCTTTGAGAAGTTGCAGTTTCCAAAGAATGGTACTCCTTAGCTTGAACAGCACACACAAACAGTTATTTTTTTTGTCAGATGGTAAGCCCCACTACCTCTTCAATGTGAGTGCACACTTACACTCCAGTCAGTACATGTCATAATTCTGACATCACACAAACTTGGAGATGAGGGAGCAGATAGAAAACAGAAATGTAAGTCACCTTTTTCCTCTTATCTGTCTCTACAATGCAGTCAGTGAATGACCTCAGCAGTCCTGATTTAGTGAAGTGTTGATTGCAGGAAATTTATGTCCTTCCTCCTTTGACATTCTGAGAATCATTATTCCAGGCTGTGATTACATGTAGTTTTCTTCTTTAACTGGTATGTATCTACTAAAGACAGAAAATCACATTCTGTACCCATCTGATTTTGAAAGGCATGTCTATTCACGCCAAGGATATCATTGCATCAATTTATCCTTAGCCAATCAGACTCATGATGGACCATAAAATTGTATTTTGTAGTTTTCAAAAAGTCACCTGAAATAACTTGAAAAGGCAGTACGACTCCTTACTAAAAAGATTATAGGATCAAAAAAGTTGAACTATTAAGGAAGGCACTAACAACTGCCATTATATTCTGTTTCTTATAGGTTACTTAGAGGTGACCTGGTCTGTAAAGTAATGTCAAATATGGTTATATTTGAAGGTCTATGCTAGGAATGCCCCACTAGGAAAGCTAACACCAGACAGAAGAGCATATTACTAAAAATAAATATCAGTAACAGAGATAATTTTGAGAACTGCATTACATAACACATTCCAAGATAATGGGATAAGCTTCTCCTTTCAGCAGAAGTCATTAACTTTCTTCTTGACTAGTATATGTAAAGTAGAAGCTGATCACCATCTTCCTTTTTAATTTGTATATGGGAAATAGAAAATACAAACTTGGTATACTACAATCAGTTGCATCAATGCTCTTATGTGAATTTGGGTCTGCCCACCATGGCAAACATGTCATAATACATTATATGTTAATGTGTTTCTCAGTAAAACAGCTTCAATTTACAAATATCATTACAATTTTCTTCCTTTACTGCTAAAGCTAAAACAGGAGATGGGTAGTGATTTCAGTAAACTAGGTCTGCTAACTAGTTTACAAGGCATAATACTTAAAGTCTTTCCCTTCACAGCCACAAGGTACTGGCTTGATTCTGGCATTTGATTATTGGCTAATCTTGTAAAGGCCTATAGGCTGATAGCCTAGTATTTACCTATGAACCTTTGAGTACATCATAAACAACATAAAAGTAAGTCCTGTTTTGAAAGGCTTTATAGTACTAGTAGCCGATGAAAGAGAATCATGCCCATAATTGTAAATCGTCATTTTAATTTAGTAAATTTGAATTTGTTAGCCAGATCAGATGATTAAACATCTGCAGTTTTTCAGTGGAAACCCTAACATACTCTTCTGATAAATGGCAAGCAAATGGAAATTGAGGAAATCAAACAAGAAAAGTGTTTTAGAAGCATACATCCTTAATACTTTCTGGTAACTGCATATATGCAATACTAGCAAATGGAATTTGAGGAAATCAAACAAGAAAAGTGTTTTGGAAGCATACATCCTTAATACTTTCTGGGATGCTGCATATACTATGCAATACTAGAAAATGCTGAATAATCCTGAGTGATTACTGAGACACAAATTCAGTAGTAAAATTGCACAATAATATCAAAGTGTGTAAATAAATCCAAAGACAATGTCATTATGAGAAATGACACATTGTGTGACAGTGGTTAGGCAGTCCATAGTTGCATGCTGTATATGTACATGGCTGCAACTGTGCATGTGTGTGTGTGTGTGCCCTCAGTGAAGGTTGGCTGCTGGAATGGCAACTTGACACTGTAAAAACTCCACTGCCAATCAAGCTGTGGACCGGTGATCCACTGTGGCAACCCCTAATCGGGGATAGCCAAAAGACATTACTTTTTATGTCTGCAATTCTGTCTTATGTCTTGACACAAAGCCCCACACAGATATCATTGTACAATAACAAAAGCAGGCCTGCCAAGGAATACTTCTTTTTTACAAAATGGCTGTGATAATCTATACTAGTCCCTAACAACTGATTGTTTATGAATTAATATATTTGACTAACTGATTAATTGATTTGCTCGTCTTTGAGTGCGAATTTCCAATCTGGAAAAAAAAAACGTTTCAGAGGAGTCCTGTGTAGTAAAGCTCCATATCACATGCATTTGCACAGGTCATTAGCATGACCTAGAAATAAAAATATACTTCAATTACTGAGGTTTATATAATTTAACAGGTGATCACCATGTTACAGTGATTTGCCAATGAATATAAACTTAACTGTGCACCATGGTATGTGGCACATAAACTACCAGACTAGTGTTTTTTGCCATCAGCTAACATTTTTGCCTTGTCTATATTAAAAAAAAACACTTTTAAAATGACATTTCATCATGCTGATTTCACAGAGTGTAAAAAATTAGCTTTAACCTCTGTGACATCAGCATAGGTAAAGTGGCACAAATTTCCATAGACTTTAATGGTCCTAGCACTGCACATGAGTGATGATGCTTCCATTAAATACAGTGGACGCACATCACACTAGCTAAAGGTGATGTCATCTTAGGGAAGACTAAATTTATATGGGCTGTGGTTTTAATAAAAAATCTTACAAAGCTTTTTATGAAAATGCAGTCCATAAACATATGGTGTAACAAAACAGAAAATGTTCTGCGGCCCTTAACTCCTTAGATTCCACAAAGCAGATCAGAAAGTAGACAAAACACTTTAAGTACACTATACAGTATTTACAGCATCTTAGGGACACACATATATAAAGAACATTCAGCATTAGTTTACAGTTCATATATAAAAACATATTAAATTATAACACATGGACAACAGAAGAGACCTATGCATATTTTATCCAGAGAGTTATTCAACTGATATCTGTAACTTTGGACAGTGCATGAAGATTTTATGATATTAATTTAATTTGATTGCAAAAGAACAAGGATTTGGTAATAGTGTTGGTAAAAGGGCAGGATTGCGAAGCTTCTGGCTGCTAGATCTGAAGAAAATGTTCTGACATACATGACAGTGAATGCAATGCTGCTGGCTGCTAGATCTGAAGAAAATGTTCTGACATACATGACAGTGCATACGATGCTTCCAGCTGCTATATTCTAAGAAAATGTTCTGACATACATGACAGTGAATGCAATGCTGCTGGCTGCTAGATCTTAAGAAAATGTTCTGACATACATGACAGTGCATGCAATGCTGCTGGCTGCTAGATCTGAAGAAAATGTTCTGACATACATGACAGTGCATGCGATGCTTCCAGCTGCTATATCCTAAGAAAATGTTCTGACATACATGACAGTGCATGCGATGCTTCCAGCTGCTATATCCTAAGAAAATGTTCTGACATACATGACAGTGAATGCAATGCTGCTGGCTGCTAGATCTTAAGAAAATGTTCTGACATACATTACAGTGCATGCGATGCTGCTGGCTGCTAGATCTGAAGAAAATGTTCTGACATACATGACAGTGAATGTGATGCTGCTGGCTGCTATATCCTAAGAAAATGTTCTGACATACATGACAGTGCATGCGATGCTGCTGGCTGCTATATCCTAAGAAAATGTTCTGACATACATGACAGTGCATGCGATGCTGCTGGCTGCTATATCCTAAAAAAATGTTCTGACATACATGACAGTGCATGCGATGCTGCTGGCTGCTATATCCTAAGAAAATGTTCTGACATACATGACAGTGCATGCAATGCTACTGGCTGCTAGATCTGAAGAAAATGTTCTGATATACATGACAGTGCATGCGATGCTGCTGGCTGCTAAATCTTAAGAAAATGTTCTGACATACATGACAGTGCATGCGATGCTTCTGGCTGCTAGATCCTAAGAAAATGTTCTGATATACATGACAGTGCATGCAATGCTTCCAGCTGTTAGCTCTGCTCTGAGTTTTCAAATCCCGTTACCAAACATTGATAGCTCAGGCAGTCCTAAACCCTGGGGGAAGTACTGGGCCATAACGTTAGGAGCACATGAAAAGTGTTGAGCAAATGATGATCAGATGAAGGTATATCAGAGACCACAAAGAAAAAGTTACATTGAATACAACAGTACTGATAAAAATGCAGCACTGAAAATGTAGACATTTAAAAAAAATCACGCTTTGCTTTTATTGCTGATGGTGTTACATTTGATATTTGTTTAACTGATAATATTTCTACCTCTCTGATCAAAGTGCAATTCATGGACAGTACATTATGTGGACACTGATAAATGAGCATATATCCTGTCTGATTCACTTAGTTGCTGATGTTTCTGTAGCATGCCAAATCATCTGACTTATAACTGCTGTTCTTTGATATAGAGTACATAGACCTTAAAGCCTGCATTATTTTCAGATTTGTAATGCTGTCTGTGACTATCTTCCAACAGCAATAGCAAAGCAGCCATTTCATAAGACAATCACAGATGGCTGAAGTACATATTTAAAGATGCAAACAGAGAAAATGAATGCTTTATTATTCGGAAACTGACAATTATTAATGGTCATGAACTGCAGGGTCTGAAGTATGTATGAAGTTTTGGTATAAGGAGACACTTAGAGTTGAGCTAACACAGAGCATGAGTTAGGGCTATGTAGAGCTTAGGCAAGGACTAGCATGTTGATTACAGTTAGGGAACAGTGGATGTTTATTAGCCTGAAGTTTGCTGTCACATTTGTATATAACTTTAAGGCAATGGTTTGATGGGAAAGCTCACACAAATGGAAGCTTCAGGATGGATGACTAGGGTATCACATAGAAAATCTGAAGAACAGACCTTGATCACCAAGTTCACTTTGATGTATTGTTTATGTCTGCCGGATAACCTATGATTCCTAGTAATCAAAGCCATTAAGCAAACTTTCTCACTTGGTAACATTTCTTTTTCCTTCTTTCTTACACTGCTGAGTTTTTCCGCTGTTCATGAAGTGAGTGTATCATCTTTTTTGTAGTCATGCAGTAAATATTTTTTGAACAATGCTCAGAAGACAACATAATATACTGAAGTACTCTCACAGATAAAACTTCTAGCAAACAGGTTGGCTGAGACCAAAATGTTACTTCAGTCACAGAAATTGCAGAATCATTAGTAGGCTAAAATATTCAAACTGGATGCCCATGTGAAAGTCGCATTAACACCATTCATATTACCTAAATCAATATTTATTTCCAAAACTGGATTAGGAAAGCAGACTTTAAGATAGTCGGTGCTGAATCTTACTTCTTATGTTTCATTTCTTATATATGAGCAATATCTGATACCGCATGATAATCTGATGCACAGTGAGACACAGCTGGTGCCTCTCTGACAGCTTTTCTTACAATCATCATAAAACTCAGTACAACCATATATAGTGACCTGTCCATATCTTTGACTGTGTCTGTATGTGTGTGGAGGGGAGATATGCAATTAAACCATTTTATAATTGTCAAGCTCAGGGGACACAGAGATGAAAACTCTCTAATCAATTCAAGATCTATATAGATGAGGGCAAAGTGCTTTTGTATTTCTACTAGACTCTACTCATTTGATGTAATGAATAGAATTGTTCAACACAAAATGGTATTTTCAGAAAACTTCTAGTATACAAACTAAATCAGTATGTTTCTTGGTTATGTACTAAGTTGCAATTTATCAAATGCTAGCTATACTTTCTGCTACTGCTTATTTGCTCTTTTGTCTTTTATATTTACATTAAATCCACATATTGCCTTATTAAAGTCCTCATCTGCTGTGTCATTTATGTGTATCTAAACTCTTGGCTGCTTTGCCTTTTCCTGTCACATGTAGATAACTCACTTGTGTTACCATGGTGCCCAGCACTGCACTGTTTCATATGATAGCACCCATTCTTCATCTTCCTTGTCCCCTGTTGATGACTCTCACCACTTACTCCTTGAAAACACAGATAGGTGCCCCAGATTGCCTTGGCAAAGATGCAATCTCTGTTTTCTATTAAGCATTGAAAAGGTGCCTCAATGGCCATACCCCCAAGACGTGCAGCACCTTCAGCATTTTAGCTTGTATCTCTCCATGTAACTACTGAACTGCCTCAAATGACTATAACAAGAGAATTGGACCCAGTTTCACCTGTGCATTCCTACAGTACCTCCTCAAAGGAGGGCATGTTCACCTGTTTCACAAGTTCATCAACATATTCCTTCCACCTGTAGCGTCAATGACTGAAGTCAGCATTTCTCCATCCTTGCTCAGATCAGCTTAAAAATGTCCTACCCTGTCCCTTCGTAAGTTACAGGAAGATTTAAGAGACCCTCAATGAGAAGATCCAATTGTTATTTTCATGTGTTTTTCTAAATTAATTTCCCATGAGTGACATCTGCAGCTGATGTCCCCCTGAACTGTAAGTATCTGCTAGTCGTATCTGGTGACCCAATTGGTAGGATTGTATGGAAGTTTTTTTTGTTTACCATGCTGTTTTCCCATAACAGCTGTTGTCCACCTTCAGGTCTTTTGGTTATCACCATGACAAGAACCAATCACCTTTCAAATGCAGCATGTTGATATCACAACTACTAAGATTCTAAGCAAGCACCACTTGGACTTCCCATTCCTGACCTTCCCAATATATTAGAGAAGCTTTTCCAGAGGTAGGAGATCTAAACAATTCCAAAATGTCCTCACTATGTCTATGTTATGTGGATCTGCCCAGCTTTTGCTCAGGTCACCTGATTTAACTTACTGCCAAGTGATCATAATTCTGAAATCTCCTTGGTTTGAGAGCCCAACCCAAAAAAATCGTCTAAGGTTTGATGACATGGCTGCGCAGTTTTTCATGGACATCTGTAATAAGTGTTGTGCTACCCAGTGAACTTATAAGTAGTCTTTTTTTCCCAACATGGTATTCATTATAGACCAAATGCGATTAGTACAGAATTCCAATAAGACCTGCAAATTCAGGTTCAGAGAACAGAATTTCATTAACAGCTGCAATTCACCTTCGAATTAGGCCAGTTATCACCCCTAGTCAAGTTTCTCCAAGTGTCGCCATCACTCTCCATGAGATTGCTGAAGTCATTCATTAATACTATGACACACTATATGGTACTATAACAAGTACGACTTCCATGGTGTTCTACAAGGCCAAATACTCTGAAAACATGTTAAGCACTTATGTAGAAACAACAAAGATTTCTATTTTGCAACTTGTAGTCAATAGATGACAGAGCAATGCCTTAATATATTTAGGAATTATGCACCTCACCCTCCCCAGGAAAGGCTATACAAGGTTGCTGAATAGGAGATTTCATCTGATAGCCAAATCTCTGAATCAGGTGCAATAATGAAGATTCTGTACTTGCCTTCAAAGTGTAGACCTGCTCTTTGTGCTTGTCTGGGTAATGCAGGCAAAATGGAAGTTCAAAACTAGGGTCAAAATATACTCTGTTGATCTGGAGAAAGCATATGCTTATGTATCACAAAACAGCTTGTGGGATGCCAGCACAATGGCACCTCAATGCCACCACTGTATGGCTTACAGTCCATGTTTATCTGCAGCCCAATGCCACTGCCATATTGTTTACAGTCCATATGTATCTGCAGCATGTGTTAGGTTTGCATGTTTATCTGCAGCATGTGTTAGGTTTGCATGTCTTATCTGCTGCATGGGTTAGGTTTGCATGTGTATCTGCAGCATGTGTTAGGTTTGCATGTGTATCTGCAGCATACAACACAATGGGAGACCAGATGAGTGGAAGTACAAGCAGAGGTCGTTCATCATGACAATGCTTCCTATGATACAGACTATTGTCATTTAACACATGAAGGTTTAAGTATTTCTGAAGTAAACGAGGAGACAAAAAACTTGGAAGTGAAGGCAGTGGGCAGACACCAGATGTTTCCAATCGGAATCGCGACAAGGCACATTTATTAGGAATATTCGATAACATAAATGAAGTAGAATTCCATTCCAAGGATTATGATCGTATCCTTTCAGTAATTTCCAAAGAAGGCGAGAAAGTACCACTGGATGCTACTGTGACAGCAAGGGGCCCTGTAGAACTCTGGCTAGAGGAATTACTTCAGATGCAGCAGTCATCATTGCATTCTGTAATTAGATCAGCATATCTTCATATCAGTGATTCTGGGTTTCTGTTATTGCCATTCCTTACCCAGTTCCCAGCTCAGGTAGGACTTTTGGGAATCCAGATGCTGTGGACTCGTGATTCAGAAAAAGCTTTGAAAAATGCAAAAGATGACAGCAAGATAATGCAGACAACCAATCAGAAATTCTTGGATCTTTTAAATACTCTTATTAGCCAGACAGCTCGAGACCTATCTAAATTTGAAAGAGTCAAATTTGAAACATTGATTACAATTCGCGTGCATCAGAGAGATATATTTGATGACTTGCACTGTGTTTCAGTTTGTCCCTGCAACAGCTACCTGCTTTGTCCCTTCAGGAAGTCTCTGAACATTAGGGCAACTAAGAGAAACCACCTAACATCTCCCTGAAAACTTTGACCTCTGAAAAGGCATTGAACAATATGTATTGACACTGACTCTGAAGGGTTACATATTAAGCAACTGCTTCTTAACAAAATTGTAATTTTACTAGTCTTTGCATACTATTCAGGCAGGCTAGCCAGCAGCCTACCCCCCTTCACAGCTTTCAACTTTTTCCTCTAATATTCTTACCCCCTTGTAATATCTGATTCTTCTCTTTCGCACTTTAGTCCCCCATACCCACCCAGACAAGACCATTGCTATACTATAAATGGCCACCAGGTGGCACTTTGTGAACTAACTTTCTATAAAGAAAGCTTTCTGATCTGCAATTTCCTACCCCATTTTGTAACCGTTCTAAAATACTAGCTTCTGCTCTGTATTTCCTACATCTTTTCTGTAAGCTTTCTGTAACCTGACCCCTAGTCACGCTGTTCTTAGTCCCCTGATACACTTATCTATCACCTTTTCTTCTTTCCCCAAGGAATCCTGCCATCAGCGCCCTCTACCCTTACATCCTGCCTCTCTTCCTTCACACCTCTGAATATTGTCCACCTTTCTCCTACCATCAGACTTACCTGTTGGTTTACTCTCTCTTTACTGATTGTCTCCCTCCACATTTTGCTCTCTTGTCTCTACCCGTTCCGTTCGCCGTCCGGGCTCACTCCACTCCCCTACCCTACCCCCAATTCCCACCCCCACTACCTCTACCTATATAGCCACTAAACCACACCTACTTCCTCCCAAACTATCAAACCCCTCCCCTTCCTCTTCCCATCCCCTCCCACCTCTCTCCATACTCACATGACAACTTCCCCTCATCCTTCTCGAAACAATTTCACACCTCACCAACACCACAACATGTCTCTAAAATATTCATCCCTCCCAATTCAACTGTTACTCCTTTTAAGCCTCACTTATTTTTACTTTCTTACACAACCTTCCCTCATCAACTACTCTACCCAATTACATACCACATTTCATCTCCACACATCAAAATCTCACTACAATAACCAAATCTCTCCTAGCCTTTACCCCCTCACCAACAACCTATGTTTTCATTATAAACTTATCCTTCCTCATAAAACCATCACACCCTCCCTATTCTCCATATCTCACTCTAATCCTTCTACCCACTCCACCCAAACAAAACAACCCAAATACCTCTTCTTCCTAACTCAACTTCTAACTGCAATACTTTTATCTGGTGATATACACCCTAACCCAGGTCCAAACCACTCCTCCTCAAATTCTAAATCCATCCTATTCACATCTCTTAATGCACAAAGCTTAGCAAACAAAATCCCTAACCTTCATGCATGGGTACTCCATAACAAACCTGACATCATAGCCATTTCTGAAACCTGGCTAAAACCTCACATTAAGGATGCCGAGATATTACCACCAAACTACTCAATCATTAGATCAGACAGATCCCACAAAAAGGGTGGTGGAGTAGCTCTACTCTACGCATCCTTCCTATGCCTAACACCTTACAACAAAATCATTCCCCAGTTTTCAAATGCAGAACTAATACTAGCTCATCTCCAGCTGAATACACACAAATTTATTTGTATAGCCACTCTCTACATTCCCCCTGGAGATAATATCCCAATACTTGAAAACATCCTCTCCTGGCTATCAAGTAACATCCATAATGAAACTATAATCATGAGAGATACCAATATTAATTGGTCCTCCATACAGTCACCTACACATCCCCTCAACATCAACCTTTTGAAATACTCTCAACTAATCAACTCAATAACTAGGCCATCCAAAGACTTCTCAAGTGGCAACATCTTAGACTGGATTCTAGTTTCCCATCCCCATAACTACCCCGACAGTGGAACCCTTCCTGACCCCCTCAGTGATCATCTTCCCATCTTCATTAGACATCTTCCAACTTCCTTACAAGTTACTCACAACTATATAACTACCAGATTCCATAAAAACTTCAACCCTCAAGCTTTTTCCAGCAACCTTAAATCTATTAACTGGACTCCCTTAAAAACCCTACCACTCGAAAATGCAGTAACCCACTTTAATACTATCTTCCTAAACATCCTAAATAATCATGCTCCCTTAATAACCAAAAGAATAAAAAGGAAAGCCACCCCCTGGTTAACAAAAAATACACTTACCTCCATGCGACTCAGAGATAAAACATGGGCACAATACAAGAAAAACAAATCTACATCAAACCTCAATCAATACAAAACTATCCGTAACTTAGTAAAAAAACGTATTTCAATAGACCGGCAAAACTACTTTATCCAACTTCAAAACAATCATAAAACTAACCCACAAAAATTCTGGGCAGGTATAAATTCACTCTTAAAACCTGGTACTATTGAAAACCCAAACCCCAGCCCAGACTCACAAGACATAGATCTTGCTACCCAATTCAATTCTTTCTTCATAGACTCTATTTCCAAACTTACTTCTTTTACACACAACAATTCACCTCCTACCCCCTCTACTCACAACCAACCTCCCCCTCCTACTCCTTTCTCTCATTCACCCCCATCTCAGCCTCACCCTTTTTCAATTAAACCTACTCCAACTTCTACCATAAGAAAACTCCTACAGAAATTAAAACCATGCACCAATGCCCCTGAAAACATTCCCTCATACTATCTCAGTATAGCTGCTGATGCCATTGCCCTCCTTATCAGTATCCTCATCAGTCGCTCTATCCAAGAAGGTCTTGTCCCCGAAACCTGGAAAAAAGCTTACATTATCCCTCTACACAAAGGTGGAAATAATACTAACATCTCCAATTTCCGTCCCATAGCCATCCTCTCTCCCATTTCTAAAGTCCTGGAGAAATGTATCCACCTTCAACTCCTTCCCCACCTCTTGGACAACAATCTACTAATCCCTACCCAACACAGATTCAGACCCCATCATAGTACTATGACAGCCCTCCTATCCTTCCTTGAAACTGTGAATAAAGCTAGAGATTCTGGACTCATGGTATCTACCACTCTTCTTGATCTTTCTAAGGCCTTTGATACTATCTCCCATAACCTACTTCTTACTAAACTATCTAATCTAAACCTTTCTCTCACTTCACTCAACTGGTTTAACAGCTATCTCTCCAATAGACAACAATCAGTCAAGTGGAAAAAAGCTACTTCCTCCTTTCTAAATACCCCTACAGGTGTCCCACAAGGCTCCATTCTGGGCCCCCTTCTCTTTAATATTTTCATTAATGACTTTTACCACACTATCGCCCAGGCTAATATTATTCAATATGCAGATGATTCCACAATCATCTGCGCTGCTTCCTCCATACCAACTCTACTAAAGCTTACCCAGGATGCCTTCTCCACCACTGAAAACTGGATGAAAGACAACCATCTAGCTCTTAATGCTGCTAAAACCAAACTCATGATATTTACTCCTTCAAAAACTACTAACATCGATCGTAAATCATTCTCCATCTACAGCCAAAATAACATCCCCCTTGAGCTTGTATCAGAAACCAAACTATTAGGAGTCCAAATTGATGACAAGCTTAAATTCCATCCCCATCTACTACAAAACATAAATAAAACCCACCAAAAACTTGGCATGCTCTACCGTCATAATCGTTTCCTCAGCTCAGCTACCAAGATTACTCTCTCAACTACATTTCTCTTACCCTCCCTTCTCTATGGAGCACCCCTTCTTACTAACCTACAATCTTCCCTCAAAACCAAACTATCCTCTTGTTACAATAAAATTGCCAAATTTGCCACTTCTAACAAATCATCAACACACCACTGTGAACCACTCCACAAACTGAAATGGTTAGAACTACCTAACTACCTCTCATATACCCAACTCACATATGCTCACAAACTGATTTTCCAGCCATCCCTCTGCCCCTCACTCTCTTCTACCTTTAAAATGCACCACACACAAAGACATCTAAGATCAAACAATCAAAACCTCATAGAAATTCATAGACCCCTCCACCCTCCTGGACAAAACCTCCTGTCCTTCTCACTAGCACGTTTATGGAACTCCCTTCCTCCCTCTATTCGTACCATTACAAGCCTCCCATCCTTTAAAAAATCACTCCACTCTTATCTAACCTCCACATGGGAATGCTCCTGCTCTCACCCTTCATAACCTACTATTTACTCTAGTAACTTTTTCTCTTCTGACTGTCTAAACACCAGGTAGCATTACTCATGGCCTACCTGTATACTACTCTAACTCTTCTCAAAAAAAAAAAAAAAAAATTATAGATATATTGTTACTCTTATTACCTGTGTTTTTAGCTGTCTCTGCATGTTTAATTACATAAACTGTACAATGTTTAACCCCATCAAATGTATATGTATATCCTCACCTTTGTGTAATCTGTATGTGGAGTTTTTTCTCAATGTTTAACTCCATGTAATGTATATGTATATCCTCATCTTTGTTTAATCTGTATGTGGAGCTTTTCTCCCCAGGACTCCATTAAAAACGGGTTCTTCGAGCCTAATGGACTATCCTGGTTAAACAAATGCAAATAAATAAATTGTATGTGTATCTGCAGCACGTGTTAGGTTTGCATGGCTATCTGCAGCATGTGTTAGGTTTGTATGTGTATCTGCAGCAAGTGTTAGGTTTGCATGTGTATCTGCAGCATGTGTTAGGTTTGCATGTCTATCTGCAACGTGTTGGGTTTGCATGCATATCTGCAGCGTGTGTTAGGTTTGCATGTGTATCTGCAGCATGTGTTAGGTTTGCATGTCTATCTGCAACGTGTTGGGTTTGCATGCATATCTGCAGCGTGTGTTAGGTTTGCATGTGTATCTGCAGCATGTGTTAGGTTTGCATGTCTATCTGCAGCATGTGTTAGGTTTGCATGTGTATCTGCAGCATGTGTTAGGTTTGCATGTGTATCTGCAGCATGTGTTAGGTTTGCATGTGTATCTGCAGCATGTGTTAGGTTTGCATGTGTATCAGCAGCATGTGTTAGGTTTGCATGTGTATCTGCAGCATGTGTTAGGTTTGCACGTATCTGGCACGTGTATCTGCAGCAAGTGTTAGGTTTGCATGCTCTGCATGAAGTCAAGTGAATTCAGGATGGGAATAAGATTCCAGTAGGCAAACATCTAATTTCGGTTCATGTTCATAATTTACTGGACTGTGTATAAAGGTACAGATAAGCTTTGTGAGGACGTGAGGGGATTCCAATGCATTGTATCAAATTCTTTATTTCATTGAGAAAGTAATGAGATATACATTTTATCAGTTCCTGTTTGAAAGTGATCCATGTGTGTCCTTGTGTGTGTGTGTGTGTGTGTGTGTGTGTGTGTGTGTGTGT
The DNA here is from genome assembly GCF_019279795.1 of Protopterus annectens. Lineage (NCBI taxonomy): Eukaryota > Metazoa > Chordata > Ceratodontiformes > Protopteridae > Protopterus > Protopterus annectens. The sequence goes on from NC_056736.1 coordinate 356,118,899, forward strand.
GTGTCTATGTGACTTAGTGAACACTACAATGCAAACAGAGAACAGAGGAGTTAGGAAAATTCTCATTCTCAGTCTGGGGTGTGGAAGTTAGACTGAAGCACTCATTTATGAACAGCACATAACCCCTAATTATTAAAAACACACATAGAATGTAATATTATTTTAAATAAGTACCTTAACTGAAAAAAAAAACTATGGAAAATTATTAGTAATATGAAAAAATGAAGGGGGAATATACAGAGTCAGTTAGCTTTTTGACAGCAAATGTAAGATAAATGATAAAAACGAGCCACCATGCAACAACAGTGTTGGTTGCAGGTAGGCAGATTTCAGAGCAAAAAGACATGCAGTTAGAATCTCCACTGGACCGATATTCAAGCACTTTGAGCATTTCTCATGCCACATTTGCAGAAGTTGTAATGCTTAAAAGATTGAACATCATCTAACTTGTTTTTTACTAAGTATTGGTAGTTACAAACCAAGAATGCTGCATTTGAGAAGGGCCTGATGCTAATGTTTTCAATCAGTGGTAACACTAGTAAACTATCACAAATGCATAACACTCTGACATGCCTGTGAACATTCTTGTGAAGGATAAGCACACACAATAGAAGTTGTTTACATCATGATATCTGAAACATTCTAGCCACAATTTTATACAAAACTGAAATGCACTGAATACATATATTGCAGTTTAGTTTACTGAATCCAATTCAGCACCTATTATCCAGGAATGTGTCATATTTTGGTTTAAGACATAAATCCACACCATTGTCAAGTACCTCAGCTTTTTATTTAATCTGTAATGACTTGCAAAGTTTAAAGTGGTATTGTAATACACGTGGGTGGATATGTGTGGGTGAGCATATGCTTAGATGTGCATATAATGATGTTCTCCTTGTCACAGTACAGTGCTGATTTCAGCTAGTTATTTGCTGATGACGCAAGCAGGTAACCTGGGGCTTATAAGTGCACACATTTTAAGTTCTAGAAATGTCACCAAATGACTGGATGAAGACAGTTCCTTGTAAAATGCCAAAGTACCTGATGCCTCAGTCAAGAAGAGCGTGCAAAATTTCATGCTTAGAAACTGCCAGCAAGTCCTCACACTGTACAATAGCCAAAGTGTCACACAGACAAATCAGAATTATAGGTAAAGCTGAATCCTATGGCATGGCTGGCTTTTGCCTGAGGCTTAAATACTGCATGCATTAACACTGAGAAAATGCTGTTCATCTTATGCAGACATTCTGCACAGTGAATCAGTCTGTGACATAATGGAGATGTTAAACATTTAACAAACCGAAGAAACTATGCAATTCCAACAAGCCTACCTAACCCACCAGCAGTGGTGGTCTATAACACAATGATACTGTCATGTTGTTATGTCCGTCACTGGAAACAGAACAGGGGTATTAAGGTTATGTACAACAGAGTAAACAAGCGTCTACTTGGAGGGGTAACATACAGGATTTCACCTCATGCTTTAGTGAGTCATTTTATTGAACAGCAGCAGTGTGTCATTTCTTATTATTTATTTATTATTCTTGGTTTGCTATAGAATCTTGTGAGATGTCACAACAATACAATATTAATCTACATTTCAGTTAAGAGATTGAGAGGTAAAAAGTACCAATATGTCTTTGTCTCTTTTTTTCTTAAATTTTAACTTGGATTCATTTTTTTGGAATTTAATTCTTTGAATGAAATAACATTTAGTTATTAATATTGGGGCACCCAAAAAGACACATTGCTAATGCAGACTGATAAATAGACCCTATCATCCCGCTGTCATTTTTCCCATAGAGTTAAATTTTTAGCTGCAAACCTTTCAGATGGCCCATTGAATGTGCTAACTGTTTTTTTTTTTCTGACTCCTTCCTCAATGTAGATTAGATTGCACATGAATGTAAATATTTTATAACTGAAAATCACCCCTTATTAAATGCTACCAAAACATGAGGCATCCTCATATAGGGTAGTCATTCAGTCTTTTTTAATCTCTTTGTAGAAATGCTTTAAGAGAAATAAAACTATGAAAAGAATGTTCTTAAGTCTAAAATGAATGTCATGCAAATACAATTAGTACTGTCTTGGAATTAACAAAAAAAAAACTGTTGGATGAAGCTCAACACACTTAGACCAGGATGGAGAGATGATAAATTCAGCAAGTAAAAGAAAGTAAGTATTGCTGGAATTGAATTTATCCTCACGTCTTATTGACTACCTTCATGAGGTACACCTGTTTTTTTTTTGTTTTTTGTTTCTTTTTTACAAAATCTCACCAATCTGACACTGATATATAGACTGTATTTTACATAGCATATATCATGGACAAAAGTAAGTTAAAATAAAAGAAAATACAGCTGGGTGCACAAGTCAAAGGATAAAAAAGTGCCCAATCCTGGTAAGTGCACTGCTGCCAGGAATGGAAAAAAATGACAGTGTAGAATCCTCAAGACACAGAAACATTCCTACAATGGGGCCAGACCAGGCCCAGGTGGTGGATGGCTCCCCCAGTTGTAGAAGGAAGTAATAGTCCACAAAAACCACAAACACTGACAGGCCAAAAAAGAGCCATAAAGATGGTAGAGTAGACTGTTGAAGATAAGTTAGAAATTATACATTGTTACTATTTTGGAAGGAGCCCAGAATTTCCACATAGAAGATATTCAAAAAGATTATAAGAGAAATAAGAGGAAAGAAAAAATACTTGCACAAGAAAACTGTCAAAAGCTTCAAATACAAATTTGTGTTCATTAATACAGCAAATTCATAAAAAAAACATTATATAGACCAAGAAACAGTGGGCCACTTGGAAAAAGAAGCAATTGAGGAGGTGCAAAACAACAAAACCTAGAGATTTTTGAGAGATATAAAAAGAAACATGGACATGGGAAAGAAAAAGAGACCTGATATGGTGTAATATTTATGTAAAGGAAAAAGCCAAACTAATCAATACAAAAAAGCAGCTCCAAGGATATTTGAAGAGAAATGCAGACAAAGGCACCTGGATACAAAAAAAATAAGATCACAAAGAGAGAATATATAACTAGTAAAGTAGAAATTAAACAAATACAAGCTGAAGTTATGAAATACCTGCAAAGTGAAGGATTTAATGTAGAATGTCTAACACATTTTATGTCACAGCACAGTGAAACGAGTCCCCAAAGTAAGGAGAACCAGGTCGAACGGGAGACATCTGAAGAAGAAATATGGACTGGGAAAGAAAAAGAGATTTAATATAATGCAATATTTATGCAAAGGAGAAAGCAAAACTTATCAATACAAAATAAAAAATACAGGCAAAGGCATCCAGATATAGAAAATTTAAAAAAACAGAAAGTAAAGAAACAGGGGGAAAGTAGAAAAGAAGATTAGTAATGGAGAAGTTAAAGAAATAGAAACTGAAGTTAAGGATTACCTAAGTGAGAGATTTAGTGTAGAAAATGCAACTCTTGTTATGTTACAGCATGATGGAACAGTGAGTCCCCAAATTAAGGACAAAAAGGTAGAAGGGGAAGCATCTAATTAGTTGCCATACGAAGATAGCCTTTAGTAGGAAATCAATATAAAAGTTCAGTTGGAGTTGTACAGCAAGGGAAGTAACATGGAACAATGGCAACTCTGAAGCAGTCAATGCTGTGGAGTGATAGGCCAGTGAGTTCCAATATGTAAGAGAAATGGATGACACAAGATGCGACAGTCAGGCATGAGTGTTGAAGAAGGCAGGAGTGTGGCACTGATTTGAGAGAGTTGGTGACAGTTAATACGATACCTGGACCCCATGTAGAAAAATTAGGAAAAAGGAAGATGATGATGATTCATATTTTCATAACTGAGAGCTCCATGTTGTTGAGGGGTATGGTGTAAAATATCTTGGTGGTAGACAGAAAAATAGATTGTTATTGTCATTGTCCATGTAGAGAACACAATCCTGAAATACTGTTGTTTAGTACAAATTATGAAATATGCAATATTTACATGTATACATTAATATTTCCAAAACCAAGTAAGTTGCAAAGTGTTGCTATTTCCAGGGAATTGTTATGGCTAGGCTTGTATATGCCGTGGGACCAGTAGCCTAGTGCCAACCTATGAACCTATTGAAATTGTTAGTTAGATAAATAAGCACAACTTTCATATATCTGTAAATATGTCAATAAACAAACAGTCAGGATTTTTTTACTGTCGTGTGAAAGCTCAAGTCTAGATTAACAAAAGTACTCTGGCTCTATATGTAACAAATTGCATAGTTTTGTGAAACTTTGGAGAAAAATATATTTTTCATTTGTGGGCATAATAAAATATTACAGTACTGCAGTATTAGAATTAATACTGTGAATGCCCTGGCTATTATCTCTGTAAACAATAATTTTACTCATAGCATTGTTGTTTCTTCCCTTTTAATAGCATTTATTCTTCACAAGATATTTATGTCTTTGTATTATTCTTTTTAACTTGCTTTTTTCAGAAAAACCTCTGGAATGTTATGTGTGTAGACTGTTAGAAATGTGACATTCTACAGTTCAGAGATGAGAATGACTTAGTATTGCTAGAATGCAAGTTTGTGTTTAAAAAACATATTTCCTTTTTTTACAGTAGGATTAATTGTCAGGGCAACTGATAAATTGGAGCATAAAGCTGCTTGTACACAGTGTGTAATTTTATGATTAGTTCTCTTATCATAACTATGTTTATGTTTGAGAATTGAATGTCAAGAAATTCTCATTGATGGCAGAGAGAAGTGAAGCTGAAAATGTGAATCTTGTCATCGACTTTCAGAACATACAACAACGTGAAGAGACCTGATCATAATTCATTGTAATATATAAAGCATTATCTGTTCCATGTGTTACCAGTTACAGAGATAGACAACAAAAGAAAAAGGTTTAATTAATACTAATTTTGCAGCTTTAAAGGAATGGCCTGAATCTCTGCATTCCATAATGTGTCATGTTAATATCTTCATGGCTGCTTATTGCTTGGATGATCTTAGATATTCTTAGGCTGCATTCTTTAAAACTATATCTCCAAGGGGTTGTGAGTGACTCTTTTCTGCCTTATTCACTGCTTTATTACTTAGCCTTCTTCTGTTTGAGCTTTTTCCTTATCCTTTCAGAAATTACTTTTACAGAATCGGGCCCAAGTCCATCATTAAAATTTAGTGCTTGTGGCTGATACACTTTTGTCGGGCCTTGGTCTGTCATTAAAACTTAAAATTATTGGCTAGTACTGGCTATTGCTTTGTGTGTGTGTGTGTGTGTGTGTGTGTGTGTGTGTGTGTGTGTGTGTGTGTGTGTGTGTGTGTGTGTGTGTGTGTGTGTGTGTGTGTGTGTGTGTGTGTGTGTGTGTGTGTGTGTGTGTGTGTATGCTGTTGTATGATTTCTGCAGCTTGTAAGCTGCTGATTGTCCTGCTAATCATCTGTTATAGTTGTTCCTTTCTTTTCACATTATAGGAATGTGTATGTGTGTGTGTGTGTGTGTGTGTGTGTGTGCGTGTGTGTGTGTGTGTGTGTGTGTGTGTGTGTGTGTGCGTGTGTGTGTGTGTATGCTGTTGTATGATTTCTGAAGCTTGTAAGCTGCTGATTGTCCTGCTAATCATCTGTTATAGTTGTTCCTTTCTTTTCACATTACAGGAATGTGTGTGTGTGTGTGTGTGTGTGTGTGTGTGTGTGTGTGTGTGTGTGTGTGTGTGTGTGTGTGTGTGTGTGTGTGTGTGTGCGCGTGTGTGTGTTTTCCATTTCACTGCAATTTATTTGCTGCTGGTGATATTTTTAACTATGGCATATGGATTCCACAAGGCTTCTTACTAAGAGAATATTCTTTCATAGGATAGACACTAACTGCCTCATTAATTAAAGCAAGAATAATATCACCTCAAGGTGTTAGATTTTTCATCATTTTCCTCTTCTTCTCAGCGTTACAGGAAAAACAAGATGGAATTTTATTATATGAGAAATCTTTCCTTACCCTGATGCCAAATCCAAGGTCTCTTTAACTCAGCACTTCCTCAGCCTCAGTTGCCAATAGTGCCTTCAGTCATAAATATGGAGTCGGATGCTGCTATGTCTAAGAGAAAACCAAACTCCTGTGAAAGTTAAGGAGAAATCTATTTCACCTGTATCTGTTGGGGTTACATAGACATTTACTTTTTCAGTAAATACTGCAAACAGATCCTTCTTTACATATCCTTACACATTTGGCACCTGATACACAGGTAGTCGTACTTCTGGACACAAAGCTTCAGAGTCTAAGGCATCTAGAGTCGATGCAAAGTCCTATCCCAGTCATTTTAGTACTAGGCCTTTTTTGAAGATACAGGATATTTTTTCTGATGTCTCTTTTAAAAAAATCTTTAACTACCTTTTCACTCCACCCTGGGACACTGGAGACTTCTTTACTGCATGTTAATTTCCCGATTTGGGTCTCAAAGCTACAATTGCCAAACATGTTTGGCATCAGATTCAGGCTTTCAGATCACTGAGACCTTGGGGTTGACCTCAGCTTCAATGATATTAAGTCTGATGCTGACCACTTAATACTGGTAGTGGTATCTATAATCCCCTACTTCCACTCTGTAAACCACCAGGATGGTCTCAGGGCAACTCAATATACTCTTTAATTTCAAAACCTGGAACAAAGACCATGTGCAGGGGAAAACTGTGAGTGTTTCTTAGGTGGAGGCTAACTCCAAAGGCCTAGCTGCCTTCTCTGTTCCTTTTCCCATAGTTCTAGATTATCTGGAAGATATTTTCCATGGAATGAGTCTCACATCCATTAAAGTACAGATGCCTGTCTCAAAATTTCATCAAGTGTGAGATCGTAGTTGCTTGGTTTCTTTGAAGTGTCTAACACCTTTCTCAAGACAACATTCTTGATGAGGCCTGCACTAAGAGGTGCAGAACCTCCTTGAGATTTATTTGTCATACTGTAAAAATTAAAAAAAGGTACATCCACAGGAACAACACACAGCAACAAATCAAGTTCTCCGATGTTATAAGGTTCTATAATCGCCCAAAAATGCTGCTGCATACAACGTAAATTAACTCAATATGCTTTTAATAGTACCATTCGGTAAGCGCTTTCACCATTAAGGCTTCATCAGACCATATGGTTACAAACAAGTGCAGAAACTTAAATACCCTAAACTCTAATTGCTCATGATTAATTAATCAGTATAATGAAATGACATAATTTCCTTAATGCTTATAAAAGCATATATCTCTCTCAAGATTTACTCAGTGTATTGTATTATAATAAATAATCTATCAAATTATCTAGTTAAATATATGAGCATTCAACTATTCTTAAAAAATAGCAAACATAATGTAAAAAGAAACACATATAAAGTCAGCTTTTTAAAATACATAAAAACACAATAACCAATTATTCATTCATCTCTATATAAAAATGTGCCATACAGAAAATACATAATTAACTTTATATGTTGAAATATGAATGCACAATTTATTCAATAAAGTTGTTCAACAGGTTACATTTAATCTTCTGCTATGTAATATTGGTTTTAAAACCCTTAAAACCATATTACATAGTAGGAGCCTTGTTAACTGTGGCTTGAGATAGTTAGAATAAATTACTTGTCAGCACCTTAGTAGGTTCATTAGTGTCTTGTCAGGTTATATCAGGACAATATGTTCGGTAGCAGAATGAAATGCTGGATGAGAGACATAAATGCAGGGGTATATAGTTTTGTTTGGTGTTTATATCAGTTTTATATAGTGTTTATATAATTTCTCTGGAACTCTGATAGACACAGAGATCTTGTATGCAAGTAAGTACAGTGATATGTTGAGATGTGGTGTTTTTTGAGATTTGTATAGTAATATGAATATTCTTAGAAATTGTTAAAAAATGGTGGTGATTTTTTTAAAACACAAGCATTGTAATGCAGTACAAACCAGTAAGGTACTTTCCTAATTCAAAAGGTGAAACAATTTCTCTAGGGGGATGAGATGACCCTCCACTGGACCAGTAATCAAGGAGCCTCAGTCCTCATCACTTGCACCTGTGGGGGACATTCATTGGGAGGATAACAGGTACAGTCAGTATTTCCAGATGCAGCTCTCTGCATCAAGTGCAATTTTCCTTAAGAGCACACAGAGACCACAGTCAGTCCTGGGCTGGTTTCTCCCTCTTTTTCCAGATCCCCAGTAAGACTCTCCACTGGCACAGCTATAAAGTTGAGAGCTCAGCCAAGTGACCAAGCCATGACCTTCAGCACCCTCTCTGTCCAACCAGTGCTTTGTGTACCTACCCATGTAGCTGACACACACACTCTTTGAGGTTTGATTTACACACACACACACACACACACACACACACACACACACACACACACACACACACACACACACACCTCGGAAAGGCTGGCACAGATTTACTAGCTATGCCCTCTTCTGCCAAGACCAGTCACTCCTTATCATCTACTTTAAGGCCCTTAACAAAGGGTGTCCAGTTTTACTGTGTAATATTAATAATAATACAAATGGTAGTTTGACCAAGAGCAAAGCTATTAGGAGTGGCTCACATAGTGTCACCAAATAAACATTCAGGTTCTCTCAAAACTTAAATATCTCTAGACAGATCAGCCACAATGAAAGGTTTAACTATATTTAATAACAAATAATAAAAGAACAAGACAACACTAAATATATATTCACAGTGACATCAGAGTTCAAAACCATAGGAAATATTTAAAATAACATTGCAGTACAGGCTCACATAAATAATGAAAAACAAAATCTAAACTAAGATTTGCTATATTCTTGATTGTATCTAAGAGAATTACTATAGCCTAGCAACTTACTTAATTAGAACAAGGCAGATGATGTGGTGAATGGTTCTTGTTGTTCTTGTCAGGTCCAAGACAGAATGCAGAATGCTCTGTCTCACTCAGAGACTTCTCAAAATAATATCTAAAATATTACTGCTGGGATAGCTTGAAGAATGACATAATTTCTGGTCATTTGACTTCTAGTTCTCATGCGAACCCCCGTTACTGGCAGCTGGTAGCATTTAGCATCTACCTGTAAAAATACATAGACAAGGGATTTTGCTCAGGTCTTTGACAGGTGCTGGAAGTCATAAAACAATTGCATTCCTTTGTGCTTCCAAAGTAGCAATTAGTTCCCCCAAAGACAATACAGAAAGCTTTCTAGTATAGACTTTGTGTCTCTAGCTGCATCGAAACCTGAAAGATACCCTCTTTATGGCCTAGCCTATAAAGTGATTTAAATTCAAATATTTTTCTAAAGTCTGCTGGACTGAGGTTAACCCTCCAGTTTCCTCTATTAACATATACATTTAAACAGTTACAATAGTGCGTGTACATTTTTGTTCTTTTCAAGTAGGGCACACTGTGGGTACATTTTAAACACAAGCACTTTACAAATAGCCATAGTAGAAAAAGAAACAATGCTGTTTAGGTGGAAAGCTTTAATAAAACACTGTAAAACATACAAAATAAAACATGGGAAGCACTTTTGCAAAGACTGCTTCTTCAGACCATAAAAAATGCATAATGCATACAAAAATATATATATTCCTACAACCAATAGAACTTTTCAATTAATTAATCAATTAAAACATCATTTAGGGCATAAACGTCTTCTCTGTTTCAAGTTGGGTCTTAAGGAGATCTTACCATTTAAGTCCTTATCCCTATCTGCTTGCAAGTTCAGAATCCAATACAATTCCCTATTTTCTGCAATATTCCTAATCTCTCCTAGCCTTTGCCCTAGTTCGATGGTCTCTATTGCCTTAAACTTAAAATCATGCTCAACACTCATATCCATGACGTGCTTAGCTAAGGAATTTAAACCATTACCCTGTCTAATGTCTTGAACATGCTCCCTAATTATGTCCTTGAAACAGCGGTCTATCTTTCCTACATAAAACTGTTTACAAAGCTGACATTGAGCCAAATAAACTAAGTGCTTGGCAAGACAATTAGCTGTTACCTTGAAAAAATATCTCTTATTGGTAGTGGGGTGTATAAAAGTACTACTATTGTCCAAAAATGTACAAAATTTTCAACTGCCACATTGGAATGTGCCAAACTCCATACATCATAATGAATTACTCTTCTCATAGCATAACATTCTTTTAAGTGTCTTCCTATTTCTAAATCTAAAAGAAGGTTTAGAACAAATTAAACCATTAATAGAGTAATCCAATGAAAGAATATGCCAGTTCTTTTCAATAATAGTGCATATGGAGCTAACATTGCTGAAGTATGTTATGGTAACAGGAACCCCTGCCATACAGAAGTCTGGTATAATACCAGCACAACCATCGTCACTATCAGCCAAAACTCTCTCTGAGAAATAAGGTTTACCCCTACCATTCCTAGCAGTACTGTTAACCATTAACCCTCTATCCAATTCATGTGTAGAATATCCCCTGCCCTGCAATTCCTGTCGCATTACATTTACCTTTTTACTTTACAAATACCTTTTTCAACACAAACAAAGTAGTTCGGTACACACATGTCATACAGTTCTAATACATTTGTAACACAAGCATCTTGTATAAATTAGTTTGATATTCACAAATGACATATAATTATTTGCAAAATTCCAGCTAGCTATGCTTGCAGTAACTCCATACCTCACAGGGGAAACCAAGTTAACTGTGCAAAGGCTCCTTGTTGGTCCAGTGTAAGTGACAATGACACAGAATGTGGGCAGGGTAGGGTTCTTGGTTCAAGATCCAGTGTTTCCATTCCTCTTCAGTTGTTAGTATTCTCTAAAAGATTAATTTCTTATATATCTGTGGTCATCAGCTAAGAAGAAGAATTTTAAGAGAACACATTTACCTTGACAATTACTATGAGAGAGATATTACTTTTTTAGTACAAATTGGCATGTGTTTCTCAACCAATTTACACTAAAACATGTGTGGTAAAGGGTCTAAAGTGTGATTCATAATTCTTTCCCCACCAATATCAATCAATAGTACAAATGAACATGAAACGCTTACTCTGATTATAATAAAATAAAATAAAACATAGCACAGTAGAATTTAAACGGGCATTCTGCTGTGTTTCACTGACCAGTACTTCTCATTCTGTGTTGCAGAGGCCATGTATACCTTTAGCTGACTGAATAATATAACATGGTAGTGCCAGAAATCTCAGCATGCTGTTTGTTAATGCCAGGGCCATCTGTTATATTATAGAAATCAGCACTAGGGCTAGCTGTATGCCAAGTTAGTACATTAGTCAGATTGATACAATGGCCCTGAGAAAAACAACATAATCTGTGCTTATGGTCATTAGTTTAAAACACTTGTTGGTTTCTACTGGTGCAGGGCAGGGTCATTCATGGCTCCAGTGCTTCTTCTGATCTGACATCCTTCTATATGTTGTACTGTATCCCTATAAGCTCTACATACAACTGGGATTTAGTCTGCATATGATGAAACTGACTACAATGCTATAGCAAATATGTGTTGCCATGATGACTTCATGGCATGCAAACTGTGATTATTAGCTGTCAATGTAGTATATTTATGAACTAAAAAAATATTAAAAATGCAATTTGAAAAAATGTTTTAAAAATCAAATACTTTTGACGTCACATTTACATGCATTCTTAGGAAATAAATAAAAAAGACAGCATGATTTATTTAAATATACAAACACTCCCTACATATTTTTCAAACCATCCTATCACTCTACATTAAATGTTAAGAGAAACTATGAAAGTACTACATTATTAAGAATATATTAATATTGGTGCTGGAAAAAATATTTAAAATGAATATAAAGGCACATGTGCATAAGAGAATTTATTTATTTATTTATTTACCAGGTTAGCCCTACTAAGCCATTTATACTGACCAGAGAGGTATTTGTTTAGGAAAATGGGAACTCTGGCTCTTCTCAATAAGTGCAGTGGGATTTTTTGCATCCACCTGAGCTATTACCAAATCAGGCAGATGGGACCATGGTTTGACCTCTCATCCTGAAAGATGGTACACTCAGTAATGCAGCACTCACATAGATAGAAGAAAATTTGCAAAAAGTCATAGAGGCCTTCATTGAAGTCCCTTTTATGAAATCATAAATATAACAGGCATTGAGTCAGACACATAATAATATATGCTAACATGTGATCAGACACATAATAATATATGCTAACATGTGATGAAGGCTATGTTATGCACACATAATATATGCTAACATGTGATGAAGGCAATTTTGTGCAATCTACAACTGCAGTGGCATCAACACATACCAGCGGTTACTCAAGTATGTCCCAAATTTCTTTGTGGTTCAATCAAGGACTACTGGGCAGCCTACTTACCTACTTACCTCATGATGACTGAAATTACTTGAGCATGTTAACGGTCAGAGCACTGATCACAAATGCTGTCTCAGCCTGGGGGAGAACAGAAGTAAGAAGGAGGGAGGAGTAATATAATTTAAGAGGATACAGACTGCATCAGCAATACACAGCAATTATGTTCAATCACATGTAAGTATATAGAATACAGTAAATAATTAATAAATTAATAGGCATGGTGTACCACAGCAATGCAGTGTTACTTTGTTAGTGTTATGCTACAGTATGGGGCAAGATATTTCCACTGGACATAAACATTGGTGGTTCATAGGAAGTAGGAAGACCATCTGTACAACATTAATTACTATCAATAGTAAGGAAGATGGAAGTTAACCACTGGATGATGATGGCTGGTGTTTCCTGGACCATGAGCCTTCCACTAGGTTACATGCAGGTGCATGCATGGCTTGTGCATTGCAATGATTATTTCAATATGCATTCTCACTGACAATACTACCTAGAATGCATAGCTGAATCTTATTTATTTATCACAAAGCTAAACACTGGTATGTTATAATGTCCACTGCAGCTGTAAACTGCATAACATAGCCTGCATCACATGACAGCATATATTATTATGTGCTTGACTCAATGTCTGCAAAACCAGAAAATGTGAAAGGGCTTACATTCTAATACTCAGAATAGACAAAGTACACATTTCTGCACACTGTACCCTACAGGAATAAATGTTTCCATTATGTTAGCAGTAAGCCATTTAATAAAGCACAGGAAAGTCATGTTTTTCAAGACTAATCTACACATTTTCTATTTTATTTTAAACATAGGAATGTATACTTTATCATGACAAATATTCAATATCATGCATAATGAAATTAAGACAGAATGTCACCTGACATTACCAAAAGCATACTGGACTCTATGCCGGGAAATTATTTTACACTAAAATTATCTAGAAAAATACATCATTTTATTAACCTTCACAAATTTCCATGGCCAGCATTTTTAATCATAGAAATCACCCTGTAGCATAGGCAGAAAAATGTTTGACAGGCAGTTAAACCTTCTGACTGTTTTGTTGGAGTTCATTATACCACACTGTAGTCCTGGCTTCCTCAGGACTGTAAATAGTGCTACTATTACATACGTGGTTAAACTCAGTGGTTACAACACTATGGACTTGGTTCAGAAAGTAAGCAATGAATCTGAATCATAAAGCAGGGTTTAGAAAGCTGTCTCTGAACCAAGCCTCCATGAATACATAGTTAGGGGGCCTCAGCCGTGAACTACTAAAGGAGTAGATACCTCTAACAAAGTGATTCAACTGTGATGGCAGGCTGATGGAGTGGTCTTACGAGCAGCTTGGCATATGTCTGTTGAGCATGCCTTTCTAGTTTAAACAGAAAACAGTGCACACTGACTTCTGCAATTTGCTGTAGCAAAAACATTCATGCAATGATAGAACATGACATGATGCAACACAATCATCATCAGTGCTCTTTATGTGAGTAAGTTAGGGTGGTACACAAAGCACACATTTCATGATGGAATGCATAGTGGTACCGCACAACTGTCCTCAGTGCACTTTATATGAGTGACTGTGGATGGAATCCAAAGAATAGATTCAGTGATAAAACACAAGCATTCTCATTGCACTTTATATCAGTAACTGTGGGTGGTATGAAAAGGAATACATTCAGTGATAAAACCAAAAGTGATGCAACACAACCACCCTCAGTGCATGTTATGTAAGTAATTGTGGGTGGCCAACAAAGGAATACCTTCAATGATGGAATTCATAGTGATGCAACACAACCATCCTCAGTGCATGCTGTGTGAGTTACTGTGGGTAGTATACAAAAGAATACCTTCAGTGATGGAATGCATAGTGATACAACACAACCATCCTCGGTGCATGTTATGTAAGTAATCGTGGGTGGTCAACAAAGGAATACCTTCAGTGATGGAATTCATAGTGATGCAACACAACCACCCTCAGTGCACGCTGTGTGAGTTACTGTGGGTGGTATACAAAGGAATACCTTCAGTGATGGAATGCATAGTGATACAACACAACCATCCTCAGTGCACGTTATGTAAGTAACTGTGGGTGGTATGGAAGGAACACCTGCAGTGATGAGAAGCATAGTGATGAAACACTTTATGTAACTATGAGTGGTATGTTGTTCATCTCAGCATTTAACGCTCATACATTTATATGGCACAGTGCTGATTCTCAGCAGCCTGACTGATATTCTGAGTTATAGTTTTGTCCATTACATGACACTGTTGGGTCACAAACTACTTATGCTTATCTGTGGTTCTTTTTCAACTTGCTGCCCACTATTTTTACTTGCGCTTGACTACAACTAACCCTGGCTAAGTGTTAAGTTTTTTTTGAATGTCAGCAATAGAAGTACATATACAGATAAACCCCATGCAAAGAGACTTTTGCAACTGCTTTGAAAAGTTAACATTAGTATCTTAAAACAACTAGACCACCAGCCTCAAGAAAGTAGTCTTAGCCTTGTAAAACATGAAAATGAAAAGCGGATACAAGGACATCTCATGAAATGTCTTATTTATTCAATTGAGTACAATCACTAAAAAATATATGCAATGATGCTAAACCTAGAGAGAGAAGACAGACTTATCATTTTTGCAGTTACTTTGTAATATCTTATTTAGTTCGTATTCTTCCTCAAAGCTACAAAGCTATTGATCCCTTTCTGGCTGCTGAGAAAAAAACAACAGCCCGCAGTGAATATTTATTGATTTTATTTTTATTAAGCAAGTAACTGAAAATGATGTGCATTTTCATGCATAGCCAGAAACAGGAATACACTACATTCATTGCCAAAGTGATGATGTAAAAATAACACAGCTGGGAAGCAAGGACTACTTTCACAGTATAGGTTGAAAAAGTAAATATCACAATCCCATAATTTCACAGCTGATCTAGTTTCCAATTAATGCACTTATATAGCCTTCTAAACAAAGTAGATGTTGATGTTATTCAAATTAAGAATCACTTTACAGAAAATGTCTGTGGATATATGCATGTATAATACATATAAACAGTGAGAGAGATGTGCCATACATATCCACAGGTGTGTGTGTGTGTGTGTGTGTGTGTGTGTGTGTGTGTGTGTGTACACACACACACACACACACATACACACACACATGTGTACATATCTATGATATATATATATATATATCTATATATATATATATATATATATATATATATATATATATATATATATATATATATATATATATATATATACACACATACACACACATATGTGTGCGTGTATCTGTATATAATTTTATATAGATAAATGTAGAGATATATAGTGAGAATGTAGGCTTAGTGTAAAGCCTGTCAGCTTTTTTTCTGTAGATGTAACCAGTAAACTGTTTTCATGTCTAAATGGTAAGTAATTTTTAATAGTCTTTTTCTGAAATATAGCAATATCAGAACAACGTGCTACAATACCTAATTCTCAGTCCCTTATACTATTTTGCCTAACTCATGACCCCGCTTCCTGCATGCCTTTACCCATCCAAGAGAAAATTCAAGAAAACAAATATATTTTGTGTCTCTGTTGCATTTTTAAATTGCATTGTATCTGATCACTGCATCTTTTTCTGCTTTTTTACTGTTGTGACTGCATATTCTCAGCACTTGTTTTAAACTGCATTTTCAGCCTAGATAGCATAGTCTAGATTCAGGCCTGCTGAATCTAGGCTGTTTTTGTTACACATAAACACTAAACCAGCCATCTTATATTAAGAAAAGCTCCCCTGCACCCTTATGGTAGAAGAGTGTGGATCCAGCCTTGTCGGAGCTGGGGATTGCTGGAGGAAAGTTCACTGTGTACTTTCCTATTGTTAGATTAGCTTAAAACTGTTGAATTTTGCTTGCATTTAAGCCTCACATTTGCTTGTTGCTGAATATCATGCAACAGAGGTTAGCTGTACCCTGTATAGACACAAATGACTTGGAAACACAATTTTTCCCTAAACAACTGACAGTGGAACTCTCACAAGCTTTTCTGTTGCACTAAAGGCAGTAGTGTTGCCGCACCTATCATCCACAACTCTCAACTGAACAACCCTTGATAGTCCTGGCACAAACTCTGGTCAATCTAGCCCACTCCTTTCCCTGGTAGCTTGATAGTTCTTGTGCAAAAACTGGACAGTCTAGCCCACTCCTTTCCCTAATAGCTCATACGTTAAAAACCTGCTATAATGGGGAGGCAGTTTCCCGTCATTTTTCCAGCCATCTTGATTGACATGGGAATATTGAGGCACTGTAGTAATGACATCATATATACTGACAATGATTTACTCCAGCAGCAAACAAATACCCTATGTGAGAGATGTAGGTAAACTATAAAACTGTAATCACTTCTCTCATGTCACAACAAACCAGTTAACAAACAGGTTGTCAGTACACTCTTCACCTCTCACACAAACTAAAGACGCAATGTCAGTGTGCAGAGGTACTCACTAGAAGTCTACCAAAAATTCAGAGACCTGCCAAACATAAACAGAGTGCACACACTGTTACACAAATAGATACCACTGCACATATAATTACATATTCAAATGTGCCTCAGCAAATAAGCCCCTAAGGCAAAACACCTCTAAACCTAATGTCCTGGTCATAGGCGACTTCATAGTGAGACACATGGATGTTCCTCTCATCAGGCTGGACAAGGAGAAGGTCAGAGTCAGCTGCCTGTCAGGTTCCAGGATCCATCAGATCACACATGCACTCAAGTCACTCAACAACAAGTACTGTTATAACTTGGTCATAGTTCATGATGGGGTTAATGACTTGAGGCATACCTCTTTGAACTATATGAACAAAGATATGACTGAACTCTCAGAGTATGTGTCCCAAGCAAGTATGATCCTAGCCATAAGCAGCATTCTAACTTCTCTCAGGATGATGCCACAGTATAAACAAAAAATGATTGACTTCAACAATTGGCTTAGCTTCTGGTGTCAGTCCAGGGAGATCCAGTATCGATCAGCCTGAGATGACTTGGTCGACAGGCCAGAGTGCTTTTCCAGAGATGGTCTGCAC
Organism: Protopterus annectens; assembly: GCF_019279795.1. Taxonomy (NCBI): domain Eukaryota; kingdom Metazoa; phylum Chordata; order Ceratodontiformes; family Protopteridae; genus Protopterus; species Protopterus annectens. The sequence continues at coordinate 356,136,332 of NC_056736.1, forward strand.
CTGTCTCCTCTAAGTTTTCAAATAGTGGCAAAGGTACTTGCCTCCCAATAGTGTCTTTTTTTAGGCAATGTCAAAAACGACAACATTTCCAATGTAACAAATTCTCCCAGTGGCAAACTCAAGGTTGTGCTGCTTAATGTTAGAAGTATAAACATGAAGCTGCACTCCCTGGAAGCACTCCTCACCTTGGAAGATGCTGACAGCTGTGCAGTTACTGAGACATACTTCAAGGCCATGGAGAGCACCACAGACCTGCAAGGCTACAATGCCTTCCAAATGTTAAGACCTTAAAATGAGAGTGAACGAACCAAAAGTGGAGGGGTATCCTTCTTCATTAAAGCCAAGTGCAACTCAAGACTGGTCAAACAGTATGACTCTCTTGAACTACCCATGTTCAAGTAACTCTTGGCAAAATACCCTACCACATCATTGTTAGCTGTAGGTCCTCCACCATGAACCAAGAAAAGCACTTTCCTACCTGGACTTACTGGAATCAATTTCCATACAGCCCAACACCTTAGTTATAGGTGAGTTCAACTATCCTTCCATCAAGTGGGTGACATATACAAGTGCAAATGCAATCACCCAGAGGTTCCTAGACTTTTTAATTCAAATGTTCTGGAACAAATAGTCTGCACCCCAACAAGGTGCTCAAATGTCCTAGACAAAGTACTCACCATAATGGGGAGTCACTGCACTCCCAGCTGTTTTCTGCCTTCCCTGTAATGTCAGACCATAAAACTGTCTCACTCAAAGTAACTATTGCACCTAACACCCCCCTCCCAAAAAAAAAATTAACTTTTCCAAAGCAAACTTCAGACTACTAAGCAATAGTATAAAAAGTTTTATACCCCCCACATTCATAGGCAACAATGACTCTTATGCACAGATGTACTCAGATGACCTGTACAAACACTTAAGCAGCTGTACAGACTTGGCTGTACCTGACCAGAATAAAACCAGGTCCTTCTTAAAAAATAAGCCACCATGGTGCACCTCGAGTACAAACAGGTTATATAACAAGCAAATCAGAAAATCTGATGAAATCCTCTAAAGCTGAGTAGGAAGATAAAAAAGCCTGTCTAGCTAAGGAAAATCATAACGCATGCCTTAATTATGTCCAAAACTACAAGGAAATTACCAACTTTATGCAGAACTGCTAGCAGATGGTACCAATCATACTGCACCAGAGGAAATTGCCAACCTGCTAGCTGACAGATTTGGTGCAGACTTCACCCCACTGGGTCACCGGCCATATCCCAAAGCATACCTGACACCAGTCCTTTGTTAGAACCTCTAGAAATCAGGTCTTACCTACACTCTCCAAGGCCAAAAACATGGCCTCAATTGAACCAGATAACATCCAGGAATTATTAAGCAATCAGAAATAAGACCTAGCAAACTCACTTAGTGGTCTCTTTAACCACAGCCTGATAACTGGCTTTATTCCAGCAGAGTGGAGAACAGCAACAGTAATCTCCTGGCACAAAGTGGGGTCATCAACAGACCCTATGAATTTTAGACCCATACATCTAACCACTCTCATCTGCAAGGCCATGGAAAGAATCATCATGGATTTTATCAACAAGGACATAGGTGACCTTCAAACTCTAGACCCAGCCCAATTTGGCTTTGTTAAGGGTAGATCATGCTTATTAAACTTAGTAGATTTATTTGAGAAAATCAACAAAGCCCTGGATGAATGTATGACAGTGCATACCACCTATCTTGAGCTGGCCAAGGCTTTTGACACAATCCTCCAGTCAGGTATCATTGAAAAACTCTCTTAGTTAGGGTCCAAATGGAGGAATGATAAGTCAGCAAGCAAAGGAGAGTAGTATTGCTGAAACTAAATTCATCCTCAAATCTTGGTGAGTAACTTCACGAGATGGACCCTGTTTTTTTACAAAATCTCACCAAGATGACACTGAAATATAGACTACATTTATATAACATATATCATCGACAGAAGTAGGTCAAAAATTAAAAATGATAGCTGGGTGCACAAGAACCAGGATAAAAAAGTGCCCAATCCTGGTAGACGCACTGGTGCCAGGACTGGAAAAAAATGACAGTGTAGAATCCTCAAAATATGGAAGCATTCCTACAATGGGGCCAGACCAGGCCCAGGGTGGAGGATGGCCGCCCTGTTGTAGAAGGATGTAGCAGTCCACAAAAATCACAAAAACTGATAGGCCAAAGAAGAGCCATAAAGATGATAAAGTGGACTTTTGAGGATAAGAATGAAATTATGTATTGTTACTATTATGCAAAAAGCCCAGAGTTTCCAGACAGAAGATATAAAAAAGATTAAGAGAGAAATTAGAGGAATGAAAAATGCTTCCACAAAAAAAAACTGTCAGAAGCTTCATATAAAAATTTGTGGTCATTAATGCAACAGATTTGTGAAAAAAAACAGTATAAATATATATATATATATATATATATATATACTGAGAGAGAGAGAGACCAAGAAACTTTGATCTGTTTGGAAAAAGAAGCATCTGAGGATGTCTGAAAATATAAACAACAAAACCTAGATATTTTTGAAAAGTATAAAAAAGAAATATGGACATGGGAATGAAAGAGAGATATGATATGGTATGCAATGTAGAAAGCCAAAGGCAGCCCCAAAGATATTCAAAGAGAAATACAGGCAAGGCATCCAGATATGGAAAATTTTGCAATAAAAAAATAATATCACAAAGACGGAATATAGAAAAGAATATTAATGAAGTAGAAGTTAAAAAATTAGAAGTTGAAGTTATGGAGTGCCAGCGAAGTGAAGGATTTGATGTAGGAGGTCTAATGCAGGTTACATCACAGCATGATGGAATGAGTCCCCAAAGTAAGGAGAAACAGGAAGATCAGGAGACATCTGAAGAAGAAATACAGACATGGGAAAGAAAAAGAGATTTGATATGGTGTAATATCTATACAAAGCAGAAAGCAAAACTAATCAATATAAAAAGAGCAGTACCAAAGATATTTGAAGAGAAATACAGGCAAAGGAATCTGGACATGGAAAACTTTACAATACCAAAAAATAAGAAGACAAAGAGGAAACATAGAAAAGGAGATTAGTAATGGAGAAGTTAAAGAACTAGAAATTGAGGTTATAGAGTACCTATGAAGTGAAGGATTTAGTGTAGAAAATCTAATTCTAAAACACCACAACAGGATAGAGCAATGAACCTCCAAATTAAGGGGAAACCAGTGGAACAGGAAGCAATTAGTCAGGTGTCATATGAAGATATTTTGGACTGTTCCACGGGAAACCAGTATAAATGTTCACTTGAAGCTAGACAGGAAGGAAAGGAACAGGAAACTGGAAACTCTGATGCAGTCAATATTGAGGAGTGATAGGCCAGTGAGTTTCAAGATGACAGAGCAACGGATGGCATAGGATGAAATTCAAGAGACTGCACCACAGGAAGATGCCATAGAACTTTCTATAGAATGCCCACAGGAATGGGAAACAAATAATCTGCCCGCAGTTTAGAAGAAAATGAGCTAGAAAAGAGTTGTTTGATTTAACAGCGATAGATAGACATATTAAGATCAATGAAAGAAATCGACTGCAGAAGGTCAATACAACCCAAAAAGTCAGATGTTTGATAAAACAAATGAACACAGTAATTAGGACTGTCCATAGAGATCCATGCGATATAACAGAAGTAAACAGGGTATATTACTGTCCAGCTAAATTAATAACTGGTAAGGTTCTACCACAAGATCACGGGATAGTGAGGGAAAGGAAGGGGGAAAAAATCAAATAATTACGGAAGTATCGAATAGAGAAAACTATAAAGCAATCAAGACAAGAGGTGTTCCTGTTAGGCAAGTATAGAAGAGGGAACAAGTCAACAAAAATACTTAGAAAGATAGATGTGATAAAAACAATGCACAATATTAGAACAGATCAAGTCTATCATGCACTATTGCAAATAACAAACTAAAAATCTTAGCACAGGTGGAAAAAATCAATTTATTGATGACCCAAAAAAGTTTTATAGAGAATTTGGAAACAAGGTAAAAAGAATTGAAAGACCACTAAAAAAAAGAAGAAATAGATACATTTTGGAGAAGTGTCTATGACTATCCTGTGGAGCATAATAAAGATGCTAAATGGATAGAAGTAAAAGAAAGAATAAGAAGTTTAAAGGTACAGAATATGAAATGGGGTGAAGCAACAACCAGAGAGATTGAAACAAAGCCTGTAACCGGAAATCCCTAGGCCCAGATGCAGTACCTAACTTCTGATTAAAAGTATTAACATCTTTGTATGAGGATTTAGCTATGAGTAAGAACTATTAGTATGCACACCTGAAACAAACACCAACCTGGCTAACAACAGGAAAAACAATGTCCTACTTAAGAGTGAACTTGCAAGCTACTCTAAATATTACAGACCAATAACTTGCCTTCCGACGAAGTATAAACTATACACTGGAATTGATGTCAACAGAGTTTATAGTCATTTAGAAGAAAACTCAATTATGGCAATAGAACAAAAGAGCAATAAAAGAAAGTCATATGGAACAAAATATCATTTGTTGTTAAATAAAGTCATAGTGGAAAACTGCAAAAAAAGGGGAAGAATCTGAGAATGGCATAGATTGACTACAAAAAAGCATTTGATAGTATCCCACATTCATGGATAAAATAGTGCTTTAAAATGTATAAGATATATACTACACTGATTAGCTACATTACAGTGACCATGAAACAATGGCAGACCACTTTGCAACTAAGCCATGATAAAGGACAAATTATTATTCCAGGGATAAAAATTCAAAGGGGAATATTTCAGGGTCACTCTCTGTCACCCCTGCTATTCTGTCGTGCCCTTAATCCATTAAGTTGTGCACTTAACAGCTTAGGCCACGGTTATAGTCTGGCTCCTAGAAAACAACAAAGTGTAAAGACTTCTCATCTACAATTTGTCGATGATTTAAAACTGTATAGCTCATCAGATGAGGAACTGAAAGCACAACTGCAAGTTGTCAAAACATTTTTAGATGATATAAGAATGTCATTTGGTCTTGATAAATGTGCAAAAGCAACCTTTAAAGCAGGAAAACTGCAGCACCAAGAAAACATCAGTTTGGGACAAGAATGTGATATAAAAGAACTTGAGCAAGAGGGAGTTTATAAATGTTTGGGAATTGATAAAGGATCAACAATAAAACGTGAACAAATATGAATAAAACTCAGTAAGGAATACTTTAGAAGACTTAAATTAATCCTGAAAACAGCATTGACATCTAGGAACAAGCTATAAACCAATTTACTCTTCCTGTCCTAACTTACAGTTTTGGAGTGATAGACTGGCCCCAACACACATTGGATAGATTAGATAGGAAAACAAAAAGGATGCTTCATGCTCACCAAATGATTTATAAAAATCAGTGCATACCAACATTATATATTCCCCGTTCCGAAGGAGGTATGGGCCTCCTTGAAATTGATTACATGTACAGATCTGCAGTTGTGGGACTGCACACATATCTGCTGACATCACAAGACCCAAATGTAATGAAAGTTCTGAAACATGAGGAGAATAAATCTAAGATGACTTCCCTACTTAGGCTAGCAGAAACATATCAGCATCAAGCAGGAATGGAAATCAAACCACAAGTAGATAAAAATCAGGCAGCAACTGAATGTGTCAAAAAATAAAAGAAAGAATATAAGGTGAAGGACCAGATTAGAATGCAGGAAATGTGGAAAATGCATAAATATAGTTGCAAGTATAAAAATCTTCTGGAAGAACCTCATGTTGATCAGGAACAAACACAGGAATGGTTAAAAAGATGCAAATTCAAACCGAGAGATAAAAGGTTAATATTGGTGGCACAAGATAGTGGGCTACATGCACGTTGGTTTACAAAGTCCATTGAACATGTCGGAAAAACAGACAAAAGTAGGTTTTGTAAAATAGAATTGGAAACAGTTGCACACCTCATTGCTGGTTGTGGCATACTAATGGCAGAAAGACTGCATACTGAAAGGCATAATAATGTGGCAAGACGGTTGCACTGTGGATTGTGCAAACATTATTGTACTAAAGTGGCTGAAAAACACTGGAAACATGAGCCACAAAACATCATAGAAAATGATGAAGTCTACATCATATGGGATCATCCATTACCAACACTTCAAAATACACATGCTAGAAAACCAGATATAGTGGTCCATGAAAAGAAGACAAAAGTAGCATTGATCACTGAAATCGCCAGACCCAACAGTGCCTTGCATACAGAGAGACACAAAGTCATAAAATATCAGGATTTGCAGGCAGAAACTAGAGCAACATGCAAGAAAGATACCCAGACAGTTCCAATAGTGGCAGGAGCAACAAGTCTTAAAAAAAAAATCTACAGTCGTATTTAGATATGCAACCAATACATGTAACTCCATATGAATTGCAGAAGGAGTCATTACTGGGTACATTATGGGTGCTGCTAAGTGCACTTATGGCTGACATTAAAGGCTGAAACAATACTAATTTCATGAACTTTAATCATGCTTTGACTTAGGAATGGGGTCCATTCCCATCCTGGTAATAGAAACCCAAAAGTCTTGGAGATATTAAAAAAATGAGGATTAACCCTTATGTGCCTAGATGGGTAGCCAGTTGGCTCACAGACAGAACACATACTGTCAAAGTCAGTGACTCCACCTCTACTAGTAGTGTCTATATCATAACATCGACAGCTTAGGTTGTTGAATCATAAAACATCGACACCTAAGCGTCGAAAGCTTACAATAGCGAATGGCCACATAATCAAATTCTTTCCTCATGAAAGAATTTGCATGGCTGTCCATAAACAAAATAAACAAACACACCCAAAAATAGTGGGGGGCTTCATCCCTACACCCCACGATATGGGAGGCTGTGCCCCCCACACCCCCTAACTAAATATACCAACTCCGAGATCACTCTTCTTTGGAGGAAAGGCAAATCTCCGATAAAGCCCATGCAAATTCTTTCCCTAGGAAAGAATTTGATTATGTGGTTATTCGCTATTGTAAGCTTTCAACGCTTAGGTGTCAATGTTTAAGCATTTGACAACCTAAGCTGTCGATAATACAATAGGAACCCTACCAGTAGACATGTTACCAGTGGTGCACCACAAGGTTCTGTGCTGGGTCCTTTTCTGTTTGGAATCTACTTCTCAGATGTCCTGGCTAAATTAGACAGCTTTTGGCTTAGCAACTTTGCTGATGATTGCAAATTGGGTGCCATCATTGAGTCCCCCCAATAATGTTAATATACTACAGGAAGGGCTAACACAGACAAAGGATTGGTGCCAAAGCCACAGTCTAAAACTAAACACAAAAAGTACATTATTATTCCCTTTGGCAAAGTAGAATTCCCTGCTAACTACAGTATTAACAACACACCCTAAGCTCAAACACAGTGTGAAACCTAGGAACGCAGGTAGATGGCAATCTGAACTTCAACCACCAAGTTTCTAATGTGGTAAGGAAAGCATTTAATGTTGCACACCTTGTAAGTAGGGGCATCATGTCCAAGTCTATGGATGTTATAGCCCCACTATACTCGACCTCACCAGACCACTAATAGAGTATAATGCTTCCTTTTGCATGTACCGCAGCAGACACCTGCAGCACCTGGAGAGACAATAGAGGTTCCTCACAAAGAAAATACAGGGCCTTCAAACCATGACATACGTGGATAGAATTGAAAGTCCTGTCAATGTACTCTGTACCTTATAGGCTGCTGAGAGGAGACTTGTGACTTGCCTGCAAAGCAGTCTCCAACCCTGCCCTGATGGATATGCGTCACATCCACAGATCTAATGGCACAAAGAGTCACTTACTCTAGGGGATTGTAATTAAGCCTGTGACATTAACAAAACATGCTGGAGAGATAAATATGTCTCCAGAGACTGTCGCTCCTCTAGAACAAACTTCCAATTCACCTGAAGTAGAGCTCCTCACTAACCCTATTCAAGCACAACCTGGACAAATGGATTATAGACTGCAAATTCACCCTGAGGGTGGCACCCATGTTCCTCACAACAGGAGGAGTCAGTGTTGACCATAGACTAGCTCTGCAAAATATGTTCACTTAATAAGGGCAAATGGCACAACTTGTGATTAACATGGCTGGCTTGTAAAGGCACTAAGGCTGCTAGCCTATTAATCTGCTGCGAACCTATGAACCTATGAATCCATAGTATAATAAAGGTATGTAAAATAACTGTAAGTGCATGTAGTGGATAGAGGTAATTCGTTTAAGAGCAGATAAAGCATCTGGTAAAGTATGCATTAGAATTCTACAATAGTGTCTTGTTACGAACCTTTCACCAACAGACAGATAAAAATCACCTTATTTTTTTGTACTTGTATCAGACAAACTTTCAAGAGTGGTCATGTGAGTCATATCATTCACCTCCCTCCCACACACATACACCTTTTAGTGATTCAGAATTCCATGCTTCACCTGTTAATACAGCATTATTGATTGTGTTTACTCTCCTACCTGCCCTCTGACATCAACAGCTTCAGACATTTGCCACATGCACACACACCTAGCCTGTGTGCAGTCAATATTCTTAGATACCCCCCCCCCACACACACACACACACCTGGAAGGATTCTACCTCATTTCTCTAGAATAAGGTGACCATATAGACATTCCAAGCTGGACACTATCAGCTCTACTGCTGTGTGGTAACCCTACCTCTGTCCTGTAATTTAAAACACTCCAGAGTTAGAGAGTCTCTGAAACAGCATTGGGAGGGAGATTGGGGGATGACATTACTGATAAAGCACTGGAGGGAATGTCATTGGATGGCGCAGTGGTGCAGCAGTTAGCATTGTCACCTCCCAGCAAGAGGTTCTCCATTTTGATTCTTGGCTGGGTGCATTCTCTGTGGAGTCTGCATGTTCTGCATTCATATGGGTTTTCTCCAGGTGCTCCGGTTTCCTCTCACATTACAAAGACATGTATCTGAAGAGTTTCTCCACAGGCATCCAATCTGAAATTTGGCTCATTTCAAGTCGGACTTTCCCAGTTAACAAATGTTAAATAAATAAATGAGAGAAGAAAGTTAAAGTCATCTTCAAGAGATGTGGTACCCATTAGGGAATGTGGGCCAAACCTGTCAGTCAGCCCCAAGTGTAATTTTATTATACCATACATTCTATCATTGAAAGTAGTCACTGTCTCATACTATAGTGAAGTAGAAATTACACATATCACACATGAGTTTTAAAACATGCAGAGTAAATTTAAAAAAATGGTAATAGAAGGCCATCATGAGAGAACATGCTTTACTTTATTAGGCATTCTATATTGTGGAATTTTGTGACGTGTAACTCTTAATAATGTGAGGAGCGTTGGTCATTCCTGGATCAAGACTGATTCCACAAATGGAAAAACCTAGATTTTGGGTGCATGCTGAAGATCTATGATTGCAAAATACAGGAACCTAAAGAAGCAGTGCAATGGTATAAAACAGACTTTAGTTGTCAGCAGAACTAGATAAAGTGGTGATGGACATGTTATGTAGTTGGAGTGATAGCGCTAAATGTACAGTTCATTTGGCTGGTACTATTGAAGTACATAAAATACTATATTACGGTTGGCCTAAAAGGGAACAACATGATAAGGGTGTGGAAATGCAGATGCGGTATAATATGGGGATGTCTCTGAAGTCATATCAGTTGCAGAACAGCTGTATTTCTGGGGAAACTGCTGGCAAAGTCAAATATATTTATCAGTTTACAGAACACGACCCATGAAATACATCTGTGAGAGCAATATCATTCTCAAAATTAATAAATCTCACTGTTGCTATGACTTTTCTGGAAACCTGATACTTGACAGGATAAAATCTAAGAAGAAAGGCATTTGAAAAAAATCTACAATCGTATCACTTTTTGTTAAGGTTACAAATGAATGTGACCATCTCATAACATAACCATTTTTGAAGAGAAGTGTGACATGAGAGATTTTTTACACATTTTGGTTGATGCTCATATTTGAATTATCTTTGTTACCATGACAACAAGAAAGGAAAGAAATAGGTTTAATGTTGTTAGAACCTGCTAACGTGGAAGCAAAGCTTTAGATCTTAGTGGCTACCATGTACTTAAACTAATCTTATAGCTTCTCTGTAGTGCTGAGAAGAGTTGCAGAGATACAATATTTTAAATACAAAGTCTTTGCCATTTTATGAAAAAATCTGTAAGCTAAAGACTGAAATGATTTAACAGTTGGTTGCAATGTTAGTTTTGCTTTTTCATTTTTGACCAGTGAATGAAAGAAATTGAAGGGAATCTTAAAAACGTGTTAGGGTCTAGGGAAAGCATATGCAATGTTTACATTATTCACTAAGATCTCTCCATTAAACCATTTCACGGTTAGGTGCTTGGAAGGGCAGAATGACCTGGTGATATTATTTTGTGAACCTTAAAAACAAGTTTTTAGTGTATTTTAACAGCAGAATGGTCATGCCAAATGAGACCTTGTTCTGGAAAATCATACACACAGATATGGCTGGGTATTCTTTGTGTCTCATATAACAACTTAAACTGAAAGTGTCTGAATTATTGAATTTAGTTTGTCTGTTTTGGGGACTAGTGGGTATGAATGATTTTTTTCACTACTTTTTTCCCCAAAACTGAGAATATGAATGAAATATAAGGAATACTAATTGTAGGTATTAATGCAAGAGCAAAGACCAGGAACTACATTTTTAAATTTATCTTACACTTTAAGCAACCTACACCCAATTTTCCCAGTGGAAGTTTACAATAAAGATATGTCAGCAAAGTAAATTAGCACAGTTTGTTTGATTCTATTACCTGAAAGTAGTCAAACTTATCAGAAATAGGTATAAGTGTGCAGGGTTTCATCATTAATGTACATCATAGGCAGATGGTCTGGAATTAGACCAAACACTGAGACTACAAAAGAAAACAAGTGCTATGCTATGTCTCATTAAGACTGGTTCCTACATTGGGAGAAGCTTTGCCCTTGTAACAGACATATTTGCTTTCTCACTCAAAAATTTCTAGGCAAAATTGTTAAAAATCACTATTAAAGGATTTAAAGGGACTTTCAAAATTAATTTTGTTGGATGAAAAAAATCAGTATGTTCATAACATACAGCTTGGGAAGAATATAAATATTTGAAAATAATTCTTGTAGATGCTTGATAAAGATTCAGTATGATGCCAAGTTGTATTCAGTATTATTAGCAGGCATTAACTGAATTTATTTGTTTTAGTTTCTTGACTTGTTAATGATAGATTTCTGTAAAGTAAAATTTTTTATCCAAGACTTGAGGCATAGTAGGTAAAACATGATATAACATACTATGCAATGACTATGCTGGACATATTAAACCACAGTTAACATTTCACCAATCAAAACAATGGTTATCTCCTGTATATTGTTAAGATAAATGCTACTGAAGTCTTCAGCTTGTCATGTCTTCAGTTTCTCTTCACTTTGACTCGTATGCCCCACAACCAGTCTTGACTAAAGCAAACCAAGTGGTGCAAAGCAAAAATAAAAAAAATGGAAAGAAAATAAAAATATATATACTGTAGTTTTCAAGTTTAGAAAACAGTAAACAATAAATTGGAGAGACATAAAGAACAGCCACAGAAGCCTCATAGGTATATATATATATAAATATATATATATATATATATATATATATATATATATATATATATATATATAGTGAGGGAGAATTGTCACATACTGCATCCCATGAGTTTGTATATACAATATTGGATTTTTTTCTACAGCTCCTTAGAGAATGTTGTCATCCATTAACATGCAAAGAATGGATATGACAAAGGTATATAGATCAACCTCTGACAAATGATGCGGTCCCATTAATAGGGGTATGCTTATCTTGTCTGTATTTTCTGGACAAGCAGCTTGCACAATAGTCAAAAGGTTCATACAGTCAGTAACCAGTGTAGATCTCTACCATGTTTATGACATGTGAGTATTATAAGGTCATAGGATCAAAGGAGGCTAATTGGCTAATGGCCTTAGACATTTTTATAGCCCCATTTTTTTCCAATTATCAATGCCCATGGGCTAGAATGGTTTTGGTATATGCCCATGCCTGTGGACATCTGCAAACTGCCCCTCTCCATAAGGGCCACAGGAGACAAGCCAGGGCTAAATTTGCAATTTCCCATCCATTGTTATTAATATAAAACAATATTGGAAACTAACTGTATTATTGACTTGTTATAAGATGTACTACAAGGCATTGGCCTTCTGTCCACTTATGTTGTAATTCTATGAACAAGGCATACACACACAAGCACACACACACTCATTCATTTTCCTCTCTGTTAAAACTTTAAATAACTGCTGATGTCAAGTTGTATGAATGCATTTTAGATAAGCACTTGGGCTTCAGGCCAGTTATTTTACATTAAGAATGTTCGTGGTCTGCACTCTTGTGGGAGAAGAGGCTGGACTCTGCCCTTCTGAGCTGGGAATTTCTGGTTAAAGGTTTATAGTGCCTGAATATTTGAACTGTATCTTACTGAAATTGGTACACCTTGTTTGCTGTAGCATAGACTAGATCAAGGCCTGCTGAATCTAGCTTTGTTTATATGCTTGTTGTTTGTTTGCTTGTTATTTCCCTGGAATGCTAATTCCACCTAATACTGTGCTTCTCAGCTTCTGTGGATCACTAGTGATATCTGCATTGCTTACTGTACTTATTTCCTTGTTTCACTTGAAAGAAAGTTACTGTTTGTCGTTTTTGCATTTAAGTTACCTGTAACACATTGCACTTAAGTTACCTGTCACTTGCTCACTAAAGCAATTATATAAGTCAGCACTAAAAATTAAAAGCACTACACCCACACTCCCCACTGGCCCTTGTTTTCAATTATAAAGGAATTCCCAATATTATTCTAGCATGTCCAAAGTTCAGTTGTCAATCTCCTCTCCGGTCCAGCTGGTGAATATGGGAATCTTGAGGCAATGTTACAACTGCCTCATGTACACAGACAACCCTCTCCTCCTCCCAACAAATTCCAACACATGTGAGAGATGCAACCATATAGCCAAACTGGAGGCTAAGCTCTCTCAACTCAGTGCTGGCATAACCAGTCAGGAGGAGAAGGAAACCACACTCACTACAATTCCAGTCTCACATAGACCTACCACAACAGCAAACCAAACACATAATCACACAAAAACATACTCGGAGGCTCTAAATAAAGATCTGCCTAAGCAGCAGAGACCTCCAAAGCAGACACCCAAGCAACCGCTACCCCAAAACAAAACATATGCAACACATATCTCACAAAGCCAGTGTGCCGAACAGTCACAGCCCTTAAGACTAAACAACACACCTGATACACTTGTAATAGGTGACTCTATCATCAGGCACACTGACGTCCCGCTCACCAGGCTGAACAAGGAGAGGGTCATGGTGAGCAGCCTGTCGGGTGCTAGGATCCGCCACATACCACAAGCACTCAGGTCACTCCAAGGCAAGTACAAATATGACTCAGTCATTGTCCATGCTGGTGTAAATGACCTGAGACGTACCTCCCTGGACTACATGAAAAGAGACATAGAGGAGCTCTCTGAGCATGTAGCCCAGGCGGGTATGACCCTGACCTTGAGTAGCATCTTACCCTCACCAAGAATGATGCCACAATATGAAGACAAGATGATCAATTTCAACAATTGGCTTAAGTACTGGTGTCATTCAAAGGGGATCCAATGCCTGTCAGCTTGGGATGATATGCTCGACAAGCCACGGTGCTTCACTAGGGACGGCTTGCACCTGTCACCCCTGGGCTTTCGGATATTGGCAAAGGCTCTTGCTACCCCCATAGTGCCTTTTTTAGGCAAGGCTCAAAAGACAAACCCACCTCCATAGGTATCACAAGGGATAAGAAACTAAGAGTAATGCTACTCAACGCCAGAAGTCTAAACCTCAAGATGCACGCACTCGAAACTCTCCTTAGCATGGAGAACATCGATATCTGTGCAGTAATAGAAACCTGGTTCAGGGCTCCCGAGAACACCCCAGCACTACCAGGTTATACCTCATGCAATGCTTTTCGGCCCCAAAACTTGGACCGAACCACAAAAGGAGGGGGAGTATCGATATTCATCAAAGATACCCACACCTCCAGGTTGGTGGCAAAGCACGAAGCATCAGAGACTATCCATGTGCAACTAACAGTGGGTAAAACTGCCTTCCAGTTTATAGCCTGCTACAGACCACCCTCCCAAACCCAGGAACCCCACTCGGCCTTCCTGAGAACACTGGAAAATATGAAGGTCTCTCCAAACACCATTATATTGGGCGACTTCAACTACCCAAACATAGACTGGGAGCATTACTCTAGCTCCAACACCCTAGCCCAAAGGTTCCTAGAATTTATAAACTCAAATGCTATGGAACAACTTGTTACCACTCCCACAAGAGGGGAAAACATACCTGATCATCACCAACATGGGGACTCTATGCTCCAGACCAGAAGTGTATCCCTCACTGGTAAGATCAGACCATAAACTAATCTCACTGGATATTCACATCCCGACCCCACCCCCTGCCCAGAAAACCACAGTGAAAAACTTCTCTAAAGCAAATTTCACACTCCTCAAAACTGAGGTGGAATCCTTCAAAGCCCCCGGGCCTGTGGAAAATACGGCCCAGACCGCAGAATCCTTTATAAACACATTCTATGAACACCTTCAGGAATGCATGGATCATGCGATCCCAAATAAAACCAAGACCCAATTCTCCAAAGGCAGACATCCTGTCTGGTGGACCCCAGCCATAAACAAACTATACAATAGAAGGAGGAAGCTAATAAATGATAGAGCAAAATCCCAAAAAGGGAAGGCATCACTGATCAGTATTAGCAAAAAACGACGGGCACTCATAAAATTGTCTAAGGCCAGCTTCGAGAGAAAAATTGCACAGGACGCTAAGGATAATCACAAGGCTTTCTTTAGTTATGTTAGGAACCTGGGTGGTAATTCCCAGATATGCTCAGAATTAGTCCAAAATGACAAAAAATACACCGAACCCACAGACATTGCCAACATCCTAGCTGACAGGTTCAGCGCAAACCCCCCCCCCACCAAAAGGGCAAATATCTATCCCAGCAGAGTGCTGCCCCCCTGATATCTCAGATTCTCAGGTAAGAGCCACCCTCTCCAAAGCAAAAAACACAGCATTAATGGGACCAGACGGTGTCCCGGGCTGCGTCCTACATGAACTCCAAGAAGAGCTAAACCCAAACATAAAACTACTGTTCAGTCTCAGCCTTACTACAGGATATGTGCCCATAGAGTGGCGTACAGCAACAGTGGTCCCTCTCCATAAAGGTGGTGCCTCAACGGATCCTGGAAACTATCACTCCATAAGCCTGACTAGCTTGGTCTGCAAAGCTATGGGAAGGATCATCATGGACCTCATAAATAAAGATATTGGGGACCTACAGACACTGGATCCTACCCAGTTCAGCTTTGTTAAGGGCAGATGCTGCCTCTTAAACCTGGTTGATTTCTTTGAAACAGTCACCAAGGCCATTGACGAGGAGAAGGTGGTCCACACAGCCTACCTGGACCTCGCAAAAGCCTACGATACAATTCCCCACTTGGGCATTATAGATAAGCTCACCAGCTTAAATATAAACCCCTATATCACTAGATGGATTGCAAACTGGCTCAAGGACAGAACCCACATGGTTAGAATTGTTGGAGCCATGTCAGACTCCAAACCAGTTACAAGTGGTGTCCCACAAGGCTCAGTCCTGGGACCTCTCTTGTTCGGTATATATTTCTTGGAGGTACAGGCCAACACGGAAGGACTGTGGCTGACCAAGTTCGCAGATGACTGCAAACTGGGTGCCATAATCAACTCTCCAGCCGACACAAGCATCCTCCAAAAGGGCCTCATAGAAACAGACAACTGGTGCCAGAGCCATGGCCTCAAGCTAAATGCCAAAAAGTGTATAGTCATCCCCTTTGGCAAAAACAAAGTGCCCACAAATGACCACATAGGTGGCAATCCATTAAGTACAGAAGAAGTAATTAGGGACCTGGGGACCCAAGTTGATAGCAATCTCTCATTTGACAACCACGTGGCCAAAGTGGTTAGAAAAACATTTTATATAGCCCACCTAATCATGAAGGGATTCACATCTAGATCAGGGGAGGTCATTGTGCCTCTTTACTCATCCCTCATCAGGCCCATAATTGAGTACAATGCCCCTTTTGGGATGTACCTTACCAGACACCTGCAGCAACTGGAAAGACCCCAAAAGTACCTCACCAAGAGGATCAAAGGGCTCAAACAGATGCCATATGCTGCCTGGTTAAAGAAACTCCAGCTCTACTCAGTGGCATACCGCCTGTTCAGAGGCGATCTGTGCCTGACGTATAAAGCCATGTCCAACACGGAATTAATGGACATGCTGCACCTCAGAAAATCCAAATCCCATTGAGCTATGCGCTCGAGAGACTTGAACCTCAGCACTGAAATAAATAGGACATGCTGGAGGGACAGATTCATAACCCAGAGTCTCCCTTCACTCTGGAATAAAATCCCAGTCCAGGTTAGGCAGAGTCCCTCATTGACTCTCTTCAAGAGGAATCTTGATGAGTGGATGGGATATCATAGGTTTACCCCGGGTATCACTTCTGTGTCACTGTTAGACAGAGGCACAGTATACTAACCTCGAAAAAGGGCATAGCAAAATAAATTTAAAATGGGTGGCAAAAGCCAAACACATTCTGGCTAGGCTTATAAATGCCCTAGGGCAGATAGCCTAGTATGAACCTATGAACCTATGAACTTACGAATCTATCTTTAGACTTTATATTGCAGTACATCAGGAAAGTAAACAATGTACAGAAAGCAGAAACCATATCCCTTAAGATGCTGTTTCCTCTTATGTCAAGACCTGCATTTGTCTTTGTTGAGAGCAGAATAGGAACTCCATTGCTCTGCCAGAACTGAGTACTTTTCCTTAATTATATAAAACAATTTTAAAGTAAAAGTCTCATGCAATATTAATAGAAAACAAAGATTGATAAAACTCAACTACTGATCTAAACATGAATAACAAACCAAGTGGTATTACACATTGAATGATATCAATAAAAGTACAAAATAAATGCATTACACCTTAGTGACACCTCCAGATATTTCTACAGTTACCTCCTACTGTCGTCTCTAGACATCAATTATTGTTTGTTCATATGTGCATTAATAATTCCCAAACTATGCACCATGCAAGGTATTAAAAGATTCCATCTTAAAGCTTACATTGTGGCAAACACATTTGTATTACTATTTGACCGCTGTCTAGTGTGGTTAATGAGATATTGAGTATTATTTGTATAATATTTATTTGTGCTGTAAAAACATTTATATTTCTCTAAATATATTGGTAATCAAGTGACACAGACAGTGCTGCTTAACTTCTTATGAAAGCTCAGAGATGGATGAAGAAAATGCTGCTGACACTGTACCTGTTGCTCCACTGGTTACTGAGATATTTAAGCTGCGTATACACCATTACAGAAATGAATAGTTACTATGTTTATTCTGGCTTATAAAATACAGTATAAGACCTAGAATTAAAAGAATACAGCCACTATAAAGATTACTTTGTGCAGAAGAATTTGTCATTTATTTCATTAGTAACATTTGTTGTCTTAGAGGTATGAACATTTGTGAACTATGAGGCAATAATTTCATGTTTAGAAAGCTTGGGCCACACTTATTAGAAATTAGAGTGCAAACTCAAGAGACCTTTACTGGAGGGAATGAGATGCTAGTATCAGTCAAACAAATTTTTTCTGAAGGTATTTTACTTTTTTTAATTGATTATTATTTTTGTGGCTCGATTCTCGGCTTGGGTTGGGAGCGCCTTCTGTACGGAGTCTGCATGTCCTCCCAGTGGTCGAGTGGGCGTTCGAAAGACATGCGTTGAATGGACGTGCCTTCATTGAAGGCTGGGCATCGGGCTGGCATCTCGACACCATAAAAACCAACTGCCAATCATTAGCAGACCAGAGTTCTGCTGTGGCGACCCCTAACCAGGAAAAGCCGAAAGACAAACAACAGCTGCTATATGCTGAACCAATCTTCACTAAATGTCAAGTCTTACAGCTTTCTAAAGTTGAACAATGTTATAATAAAATAGATTCACATTTACACTAAACTTTGATAGAACACACCACTGCCTAGCCCTCAGAGAACTAAACTGGATAGAACCATCATATCACCTAGCTCCTTCTCAGTTAACTCTATAAGCCTGAAAATTTCCCAGCCCTTAAAAAATTAAAGCAACACTTCTCCCCCAGTAGAATTTTATGCTCCAGAGAAAATTACTAATCACTACAACTAAACAATCTAATACTGCATGTAACTGTAGATTCAAATAGTGTAGATAAACTATGGAACCAACATCCCACTACCACTGAAATCCATTCAGAGTGATGACTGATGGATAGGTAGGTAGATATGTAGATAGATAGATAAACAGACAGATTGACTAGGTATATTCTACAGCTGTAGTAATTTTGAAATGTTGCAGCAAAAGGCCAAAGCAATTTCAAATTGAATTTCGTAAAATGTTGTAAACAAATCCTACAGAGTGCTTAGAGGTGACCTGTGTCTGGCATACAGGGCATCCACCAACCCCTTACTGATAGGTTTACTGCACATCAGTTCAAATGGCATCAGAAATACCCAATCTAGGGATCTAAACCTCTTTTGCAACATCAGTAGAATGGTTTGGAGGGAGAGGTATATTTAAAAAATGATACCACTGCTGTAGAACAAACTTGCTATCCACATAAAACAAAGTTCATCCCTGTCCATTTTCAAGCACCTCTTAAATCTATGGATGGTAAACAGGAGACTTACACCTTTCCTGCCCCCTGTAGTAACAATGAACAGTTATAGATCCTAAATACTTTATCCCATGCATAGGTCCCCTCAAATTACCTATGTTATGATCCCAGTTATTCTCATTAGGTGTAATTATCGTCCATGAGATGGGTAAGGCCAATCTATAACCAAATGGGATGGGTTATTTTGAGCACAAAAAGGTAAACTGGCCAGGCTTAAAATGGCCTGCAAAGATAGCTAGCCTAGTACTTACCTATAAACATATATACCTATAAATATTTCAAACGATAAACCATACTTCTCAAGCAGGTGTAAATGGAAATATTTCAAAGCTTTGCAATTTTAATTCATTAGTCTCTTTTACTGAAAAAATAACTGCAAATAAATCACTTAAAATATTGTCCCACCTACAAGTAGATAATCCTTATTTATTATCAGTTTACCTTCATATGCTGGAAAAATGTGTGTTGCAAGAAGAGGATGTTACTATCATATGTGGGAAAGCATCACACTTGGAGGAGCACGTACTAAATGTGCTGTTTCTTACCTAGTCACCACCATAACTTCACTAACTATTACATCTCATCTAACAGCAACACTGTATTTTTTGTTTTTGTTGCATCTTGCAGTGACATGTAAATGACTGTTGCTATTCTAATGGAAAAGCTTGACAAGTTATAGAACTAAGCAGCAAAGTTTCACCTCTGATGCTTTTGTATGCCAGTTATCAACATCAGACTAAGAATCATAATTTGGAAACCTAGCTGCATAAAATGTGTTACATTTTTCCGTACCTTGTTTTTTTGTCTAATGGCTCCCATCTGAATTCTTCACTGCAGCTCGGCAGACCAGCAAACAACATTTTAATGGTGCTTTAAATCTCCTGAAAGTCATTAGCCATTTAATTCATAACTCTGTGTATTCACACAGTTTTATGACAGTTTTGTAACCTGTGTAGCTGTGCCATTTATACCACCATAAAATGGTATGCAACCTGATAATAAATGAATGCCTTTGTAAAATAAAATCCCTTGCATATTACAGGAGTAAGAGTGTGCCCTAAATCAGATGCTGGAAATTATAGGTTATATAATTTGCAGCACTGCTTGGAGCTTTAGCCCCTAAGGGCAAAATAAAAATGAATTAGCTTCACTCACACATCTACATCTGGCATGTAATGTGTATCTTTCTGCATATTGACTGCCAATATTTGGAGAAACAGAGTGCTCTATTTTTATCCCACGTGTATATTTTGAGCTACTGCATGCCTGATTCTTCTCCTTTATCCAGATTTCTCCGTTATTGTATTTGCACTAATCAAGTATGTTATCTTAGCGCATTATTAATATATTTTTAGATGTGAGCATTGTGATTAGAATATTGGCTAAGCAGATAACCACACTGCAGATAACTTATAATAAATAGCTGAAGAGATTTCTTAATGAAACAATTATGACAGTATAAGTAACACAGCACAATCCATCCGACACAAACAAAAAAAAAAAGAGACTGAATTGTTGCACTAATGATCCACAACAGTTCTATATATATAAATTCTGCAGTAATTCAATGTAGGTATCAGGTATAAAGAAGGGACATTAAAACAAATATTTCATGCTGTAATGAGAAGCTTGAGGAGTTAATTTTAAAATCAAGATCAAAAGTGCGAGGCATTTAATTATGAGTATCAAAACTATGATAAATAAAACACATTTGTCAAACAAACAGCAAATCATGAAACTCACTGTAATACCACTGAAGAGTATTTTGGGGGGACTTTATTCCCTTATACCTGCAAATATGAGGAGTTCTGCCCCAATATCCCTCCTGCTTATATATACTAATTCCAAGTTTGCTGTGCTATAACCTAAGGAGAGTAGTGCTAGTTGTCACAGCATGCACACCATATTCAAGCATTCAGTCTTGCTCAAGTCATAGCTATGGTTCACAGAATTACAACAGAAATCCACAATGGTAGGTGGATGCTTGACACACATGTACTACTCTTATCTTACTTATCTCCTTTGTGATCAGAGCTAGTGTTGCAGGGCATAAGGTAAGGGAAAGGCAGCACCATCAACTGTCTCCCCCTAGTTATCTATCTTTCTGCTTGGATGTTTACATTATAGTATACAACTCTTATACAACTTTACTGTGAGGAAAAATGGAGAACAGCAACAGTCATCCCTCTGCACAAAGGTGATCCATCTACAGACCCTTGAAACTACAGACCCATAAGTCGTACTACTCTCATATGCAAAGCCATGGAAATAATTATTGTGGAAATGATCACTAATGACATAGGAAACCCCCAGACACTGGAACCAACACAATTTAGTTTCATCAAGGGCAGGTCATGCCTACTCAACCTAGTGGGCTTCTTGGTGAAGGTCACCAAACCAATGGATGTGGGTAAAATGGTTCACACTGCCTACCTTGACCATGTCAAGGCATTTGACACAATACTCCACTCAGGGATTCTTGACAAACTCAACAGGACAGGTACAAACCCTTATGTCACCCAGTGGATATCTAGCTGGCTCACAGATAAGACCCAGGAAGTTAGAATTGGGGAGACCACCTCTACAAAGAGGTCAGTCACAAGTGGAGTCCCTTAGGGGTTGGTCTTGGTATTGCTCCTTTTTGGCATTTACTTCCTCTGAAGTCAAAGCCAATGTCAGTGCTCTCTGGCTGACTAAATTTGCACATTATTTCAAATTAGGAGCTGTCATTGAATCCCCCACTCTTACTGCACTGGAATTAACTGGAAACAGCTGAAGTGACACTGAAACTAAAGTCTTTACCTGTTAGTTTCCCAAACTCATACTGAACAGGTGCCAGTCTTCCCTTAATTAATTTACAGATTACAATACACTTTACATAATTATTGTATATTAGTCAGAAAGTTAAAAAAGACACTAACAGAAAATGTAAAGTTATAGACCTGAAATACAGAAATCATAAGTTTAGTAAACTATTAAGATAAGTTATCTAAAAATAGGTAGTAATAGTTATTCAATGCACTTAAGGCATAACAGGGTAGGCTTAATTTGTTAATTAGTTTGCAGATTACAATGCACTTTACATATTTATTGTACATTAGTCAGAAAATTAAAAGGACATTAACAGACAATGCAAAGGTACAAACTTAAAATACAGAAAGTATAGGTTTGTGTAAACTGTTATAGCTCATAAATATTTATAAAATACTTCAGACACAAATTTAGGAGGCAGTGATCTATTACAGCATATAAAAGTTAAAAAAGATAAGTAGCATTATAGAGCAAATTTAAAAGAAAATGTATAGACACAATTTAACACAGGATATGGTAATTATGATTCAAGACCACTTATAAAGTTATCTCTTTAATGCTGATTTCAATTAGTCTTCGGAAAATAGCCATCATGCTTGATAGGCTATACAATAAAAAGAAACAGTACAATGTTTAAATATTTAAATCTGTGAACAACAGAAAAATGTTTCATTTGCTATAAGAGAGAGAGACATCATAGTACACTAAGGCACCAGTTCATAAGGTAAAAAACATAGGTAATAAACAGTGTAACTTTACCATTACAGCATACAGAGATATGGAAGAAAAATAGTCAGGCTTAACAGTTCGTACTCTGTCTAACTTAAATAAAGATTCACAAAGGTTAATCAGCTTTAAAAGCCACAGAATTAAAAGACACTCATTTTCAGAATAATGTACAGGTTTTGAATATGTCACTCATACATCAGAACTTAGACTTAAAGACTCTAAAGACTATGAAACTAGGCAGTATGAAAATCAAATCATAAAGTTAACAGATTTCATGCTTGGTGAAGAATTGCCTAGTTATAATTAAATCATAAAGTTAAGAGACTTCAATCCAAACAGGCCATAAATGCTCAAGTGACATCTAGTGGTCAAAATTAAAATTGCAGGTTTCCCAAATAAAATTTATTTTCAGACTATAAGTCAGGTAGCATATAGCTGTATACAGTAGTTAGCAATACAGATGTAAGGTAACTACAGAAGTACGACCCTGTAGACTTTTGTTCGGGACCTCAGAGGTAACTGTTAGATTAGGGACTCGTACCTTCATTGAAGGTTGGGCGTCGGGCTGGCAACTTGGCACCGTAAAAATCCACTGCCAATCATGAGCGGAACGGAGTTCTGCTGTGGCATCCCCTAACCGGGAAAAGCCGAAAGTCTTATTAGACATTAGACAGGCTAAAGGGTAAAATAGGCCTAGAAAATGTTTCATTTATGCATAAAAGACAGTTAAGCAGAAAGAAAGAAAAACCTTGCTGGTCAAGCATGAGGGACAGTTTATTAGAAAGGAAAGATAAGCACAAAATGTGCAGAAAATACAGAAATACACAATGTTCTTTTCTCAAGGGAAAGATAAAATCTTGCCAGCTACAGAATGTTCCTTAATGGAATGTTAGAGTAAGACCAGACCTGGAAACCAAGGGAACCAAGGATAAGAGATCATGTTAAGCATTACAGGGTTTTGGTATTATTAAATATACTTCAAGATAGAGTTAGAGAAGTCAGTTAAGGTTAGTGAATTAGTTTTTTCAACTTGACATTACAGAAAATATTACAGACACTTGAGCCTGAGTACTGAAATCAGGTCAAATAAAGACTGTTTCTGTTTACATCATTCAGGACAATCAGAAGATATGTGCAGTAACTTTGGATATATTTAGCAGCACTGTTATTATCAGCACTGTTAATGAAGACAGCATTTGAATATTGTGAACATCTAATAAAGCCTTATTCCATGAACTACAGTGTTTGGAGAATTCATTCTGAAAAGTACACGAGACTTGGCCCATAAAGGAGAGACTGGCACCTGTTCAGCATGAGTTTGGGTAATTAACAAATAAAGACTTTAGTTTCAGTCTCATTTCAGTTGTTTCCAGTTAATTCCAGTAAAGTACAGTCTTATCAGTTCTTACACACACCAACACAAATGTTGGTCAGAGCCAGGGACTAAAATTAAATGTCAAAAAATGTATAACATTTGGGAAATCATCCACCCCTGATAACTATCATAGTGGCAACACACCTCTAAAAGTTGAACCAGTAGTCAGGGACTTGGGGACACATTGACAGTATTCTATCCTTTGACCATCAAATGTCTGCAGTAGTGAGAAAATCATTCTATGTTGTACAACTTGAAAACTAAGGTATGGCATCTCACTCCAAGCAAGTCTTTGTTCCACTGTATTTGGCATTCATAACACCTATCATTGAGCACAATGTCCCCTTTGGTATGTACATAATCAGGAATATCCAACAACTGGAACATCCACAGTGGTTCCACACCAAAAGAATACAGGGGGTAAGTAACATGTCCTGTGCAGACCACCTCAAGGTACAATCCCTGTATTGTGTCTCTTACGGGCTGTTGAGGGGAGATTCATGCCTGGCATACAGGGCATTGTCTGACCCCACTCTGATGAACCTCCTACATATCCACAAAATAAACAGCACCAGAATTACCTGTTCCAAACAGTTAAACCTTGCATGTGATATAACTAGGACCTACTGGAAAGACAGTTATGTATCCCAGATACTACTCCTTCTCTGCAACAGGCTCCCCATCCATGTGAAGCAGAGTTCTTCCCTAACCCAATTCAAGTGTAACTTGGACAACTGGATGGGGAACAGGAAATCCCCCCATGGTTTGGCATCTATGTCTCTAATGGACACAGCCTGTAAATGTTTCATCTCCCAGGCCCCTGCTTGTAAATGTTTCATCTACCAAGACCCTGCTTACAATTATCAAGGGTATGAGAACATATCAAAGATTTGGGATGAATGGCGAGGTTTGAAAAGGCCCTTGTGATCATTCACCTAGTAAACACCTATGAACCTAAGATAAGCAATCCTACTTGAACCAGCACTCCGGACTGAGATTCCATCACAGTCTTGGTCCATCCCAAACTCCTGTTTGGCAAATTCTGAGAATTTTATGCTGCACATTTCTGTTCCAGTTTTGGAGTCCTCATCTATCTTCAGATAATTACTGCAAAACTATAATCATCTACTAACTAAACACTGTTTGGCAATTGTTCTAGCATATTTTTAAAGACAGAATTAGTGCAACAACTTCCAAGACTGGTAAGGTAACACAGAAACATGTCACACTGATAACATCATAAAACTAAAGTGCCTGTTCAGATCTCCAGAGTTAGAAGAAAAGTATACAAACAGCAGCAGGAGATCTGAAATGAAAGAGCGAGGGCAGCTTAGGTGAAATCATAACTCAACTGTACAGATTTTCACAGAATATCCAGATTTTTGCCTCATATTTTTGGTCTGCTTCTCATAAAATTGTGGTTTTCGGGCAAATTGTTAGCTAATCACTGAGGATTGAAGTCCGAAAATAATGACTGACATTTCAGATTCAGACTTTCTACCCTTCAGAAAATGCATGATAATGCAAAACCTGTTATTCTATCAACTTTTTAAGTTTGTAACAGCAATATTTAAAAATTGTCCCTATTTTTGGATCTTTGTCCCCCCCATTGTTTATGGCTTTGTCCAGATTTCTTGATCTAAGACATTGAGAGGTATGGGTGAAATGCAGAAAATAACTTTTTCTGATGGATATAAGGCATAGATTTTTCAGACATATGAATGCCTTTAAAACAGTAGAGATACTTAATAATGTGATCCACAAGGTGTGCAGAAAGCATTAGGCAGTGTACTTTGAAGTGGTTGAATGAAGTTTTGTTTACCAGGAAATAGCAATATGTCTTCTAGTCATAAAAACAGATATAAACCTGAGGAAAAGAGTTAGAATATCTTTATTTCTTATGAGGTATTTACTTTCTAAGTATGCAGTGTTTCTGTCTGAACACTTATATGAGTGATCTGACATGTACGGAAGATTATTGAATAAAGCGTGTAATGAAAATAAGTTAAAACAGCTTTTGTATGTATATTAGAGAATGGGTATCCTATATATCACCATCTTGATTAGAGAAAGTGCAGTTGTGTACCTACCATAAATGTAGATGTCCGAGTGTATTCACTGTTGCAGTCATTACACTTGGGTTATCCTGCTGGCAGGCGACCCGCAGTCGGCCTGAATTCCAAAGTCCTGGTCCGGCGTCGGTTGCTGTCGCCTCTTCCCTGACATCAGTGCGCCAGGGGTATAAAAGTTGCAACCAATGCCATATTCTTCAGTTTTTCTTGCCCCAGATGTCAGGTGCCCCCAGACAGGAAGGCTGGAAAGATGAAATTATGCCCAAAAAACATGCATATATTACTATAAACATTTCCTTCATCTACAAGCAAATACACCACATAGGTAGTATAGAGATAAGAAGTACAGAAAAGTCCCAGCAATGAAAAAAGGGGGATGGTGGGTGGGTAACCTGGACTGCAACAGTGAATA
This sequence comes from Protopterus annectens, assembly GCF_019279795.1. Taxonomy (NCBI): domain Eukaryota; kingdom Metazoa; phylum Chordata; order Ceratodontiformes; family Protopteridae; genus Protopterus; species Protopterus annectens. Next base: position 356,162,650 of record NC_056736.1, read on the forward strand.
CACTCGAACATCTACATTTATGGTAGGTACACAACTGTACTATGTTCATCGTGTTTCACTGTTGCAGTCATTACACTTGGGTAGAATCCCAAAGCTGAGGTTGGGTTGCTGGGTCTAAACTGGATTTGGAGAGGCTACCAAGCCCTGCAGAACTGCAGTGGCAAAACCTGCTCTGGATTTAGAGAAGAGAGGTAAGTGGTAGTGCTTGGTGAAAGTGTGCACTGAGCTCCAGGTTGCAGCTTCTAAAATGTCTTTGGTTGGTACTCCTCTGAGGAAAGCTGCTGAAGTGTCTGCTGCTCTGGTAGAATGATTTGCCATGTTGTGCATAACAAAAGTGGATGCAGTGCCCTATCCATTTTGAGATTGTCTGCTTTGTAATAGGCTTTCCTTGTGATCCTGCAGCATATGCTACAAACAGTTGCTCAGTTTTTCTGAAAGCTTTTGTTTTGTCCAAGTAGAATCGTAGCTGTCTGTGTATATCCAAAGCGTGCAGTAGTCTCTCCCCTTTATTCTGGGGATTTGGGTAAAAAGTAGGTAAATGAATGGCTTGGTTTAAGGCCACATTGGAGACCACTTTTGGCATGAATGTTGGGTTTGTCCTAAGAGAAACCCTGTCCTGATGAAAAATGAGGAAAGGTTCCACAGCCAGTAATGCCTGTAACTCTGACACTCTTCTTGCTGAAGTTATTGCTAGGAGCAGAGCAGTTTTCCATGACAAGAATTTTAGATCAGTTGTGCTGGCTGGTTCAAAAGGAGGCAGTGTGAGTTTTTCTAAAACAAAATTGAGGTCCCAAGTAGGTACTGGTGCTCTTCTTGGGGGTCTTATATTTTTTGCCCCTCTGAGGTACTGTCATAGTAGAGGATGTGAAAAATAGGAGGTTCCATATTGTAATGAGCTGAAATGGCAGAGGCATGGATTTTAATAGATGAGAAAGATAAGCCTTTGTCCAGCATCTCAGTTAGGTATTATAAAATCTGAGGGATATTAGGGACAAGTGCTTCAAGCCCTTGTGACTGGTTCCAAGCACAGAATCTCTTCCATTTTTCTGCATAAGATTTCCTAGTGCTGGGCCTCCTGGCTTCTAAAATGACATCCATAACAGCTTTAGAGAGAGGTGCAGTCTGAGTGGCTACATTATCTGCCATGCTGCCAGGTTTAAGGTTCTGAGTTGACTGTGCAGAATCTGATTGTTTTGTTGTGTCAGAAGATGAGGAACTTGAGGTAGAAGCCAAGGTGGGCCTTGAGACAAACTCTTTAGGATTGGGTACCAGTGCTGGCGTGGCCAGTCTGGGGCAATCAGGATCATTTTTGGCCTTTATTGTCTGACTTTTAGTAGCACCTTGGTAAGAAGAGGCATCGGAGGGAAGGCATAGACTGTCAGGCCTTTCCAGCTGAATGAAAGAGCATCCACTTTCCATGCTTGAGAGTGATAAGTTCTTGTGCAAAATGTCTGTATTTGGTAATTGTGAGGGGAGGCAAAATGATCTATGTCTGGGCATCCCCATTTCCTCGTTGTCATGCTGAACACTTGTGGATTTAGCTTCCATTCATGAGGATCCATGAGATTTCTGCTTAGCTCGTCTGCCAGTGTATTTTTTGTTCCTGGCAGAAATTGTGCCTGCAGATGTACTTGAAAGGTCAGTGCTGTGTTCCACAAAGTCATGGCTTGTCTGCATAGGGGGTAGGAATGTGTGCCCTCTTGCTTGTTTATGTACCACATAACTGTGGTATTGTCCGTCTTTATTAATAGTTGTCCTGGATGTATTAGGTCCTTGAAAGCTGTCAGGGCATTCTGTACAGCTAGCATCGCTTTTTGATTGATGTGAAGATGCATTTGTTCCTTGGGCCACGTGCCCTGAATACAGTTTCCTGCCATATGTGCCCCCCAGGCATAATCCGATGCATCCGTTGTTATTGTCTGCCTGGCTGTGGGTAAGGTGAAAGGCTGTCCCTTCTTGTGGTGACAGGCCTGGGACCACCATCAAAACTCCTGTTGTAGGCAGGGAATTAAAGTTATGATTGTCTCCAGGCTGTGACAATGCTGAGTCTAAACACTTTTTAGATACCATTGTAGTTTCCTCATATGCAGTTTTGCATATGGAATTAGTAGAATGCAGGATGCCATAAAGCCCTGGGCCTGCAGAATTTTTCTTGCAGGGAGCTGGGTTTTTGTTGCCATCATTTGAAAGTAATGAGTCAGTTGCCTTTGTTTGTCTGGCGTGAGATAAGCCATCTGGGCAGTTGTATTTAAGCTTGCACCTAGGAATATTATCTCTTGAGAGGGTACTAGTTTTGATTTCTTTTCATTTACTGTGTACCCTAGGCAAATTAGTAATCTTTTTACAAATGCCAGATGCTTTAGAAGAATGTCCTTGCTCTCTGCTTGAATAAGGCAGTCGTCCAAGTAAGGATATATTTGGATTCCTCTTTGTCTGCAAAAAGCAATTACTGGTGCCAGGCATTTTATGAAGACCCTGGGTGCAGTAGATAAGCCAAAGGGCAGTGCAGAGAATTGGTAGTGCATTGAGCCAGCTATTAATCTGAGGCATCTTCTGCAAGATTGTCTGATTGGGACATGCAGGTATGCCTCCTTGAGGTCCAAAGTAACTAGCCAAGCCTTCTGGCCCAGCATGGGCAGAAGTTGCTGTAGTGTTAACATTTTGAATTTTGGAACATCCAGGAAAGTATTTAGGATTGACAGGTCCAGTATTGGTCTCCAGGTTTTGTCCTTTCTGGGTACTAAGAAAAGTCTTGAGTACAATCCTTGTCCCTGTTCTTGCTGTGGAACTTTTTGAATAGCTCCCATGTCCATAAGAGCAGCAATCTGTTTTTGTGCCTCTACCCATTGGTTTTGTGGCAGGTCTGACATACCTTTTAGTTTTGGAGGTGTGTGGAAGTGGAACCTGTAACCCTGAGAAACAATATTCAGCCCCCATTGGTCCTGGGTGATCATGTGCCAATTTTTTTGAGAAAAGTGCTAGCTTTCCCCCTAGGGTTGCTGTCAAAAGGTAAGTGCTTGGCATTTGCAGAGGGAAGTCATTGGGACTGTTTCCTATAAGGTTGTGATTTGTCTTCCTCTCCTTTGGGGGCTGAAGCACCCCATTGTTTAGGTCTGTAGGAGCCTTGGGGCTGAGATCTGCCTCTTGGGCATCTGTATCTGCCTCTTTGTGGTCTGACACTGGAAAGGACCAATTTTTTGAAGGCCAGTTTCTGCTAAATCTAGGTGGTTGAACCTGCAAGAAATCTTTCACTGTCTGCATTGGTTTGCTTTATCCTCCATTTTCTTTAACACCTCTTCTGCCTTAACACCAAACAAAGTATCATGCTGTAATGGAGCATCCAGTAATTTTACTTTAACATGGTCAGGTAAACTTTGTTCTTTCAACCAAGCATGCCTTTAAATAACAGAGCCTGTAACTGCGGCTCTACAAGAAGCCTCTAATGAATCAAAACCACATTACAGAGTATGCTTTCCCACTTGTTCAACTGCATGCAATACATCCTGCATTTCCTTACTGTCAGGACTTTCTGTATTTGAAACCATTTTCTGTTTTAACAATGACATGAGGTACTGTTGATATTTAAGCATGTGAAACTGGCAGTTTAAAGCTCTTACAGCTAAAGTAGCAGAAGTGTAAACTTTTTTCCCCCATCTGTCCAGAGCTCTGGAATCCCTATCCGAGGGGACAGGATTTTTAGCAGTGGAAGCCATAACCCCTTTAGGACCCTGAGAAATTGTTTCTGGGTCCACAGCGGGGTTTTTGTAAAGAAATTTATGAGAGTCAGGGACCCTGTAGTACCTGTCTGGCTTGACTGGTGCAGGGGGTAAAGAATCAGGAGACAGACTGGATTCAGAAAAAACATCATCAACAATATCAAGTACAGGGGGGATAGCCAGGGACCTGTGCTGAGGCAATAAAAGGAAGTCTCTGAGCCTTTTCTTGGATTCTGAATAATCCCGGCTCTCCCAATGGAAATGCTCCCTCATGGTGTGCAGGGTTTCCTCAAAAGAATAATCCTCAGGTGGAGAGGCTGAAGGTATGGACTCTTCTGCATCAGAGTCCTCATAGGGAGGGAGAGAATATCCCTGATCAGAAGAGGAATCAGAGGAAATGGAAACCTGGTCAGAGGAGTCATAGTCAGTGTCTTGCCTAGGCCTTTTGTCAGGAGGGGGATGGGAATCCCTGATTAAAGTAATTAGGTCTTCAGCCATTTTAAGCATCTGTTTCTTTGGCACGGATGACTGTTCTGGAGAATGCTGTACTTGTTTCCTTGTCTTTAATGGTGTTTTCGACTTTGCCTTTGCTGCTGTAGTGGGCTTAATTGTAAGCTGTGAAGGTCTGAAAACACCCTCAGAAGCCGATGCCTGCTCAGCGGTCCGGACCCATCTGAGGGAATAGTTTCCGTAGGCCCAATACATTGAGTTTCCACAGGCCTCGGAGTCTCCACTTGGCTGTCAATTATGGCATGTGGCTCTGAGGTAGCAGGTGTCAGGGGCTGCGAAAGTGCCTCACTGAGAACTGGCGAACCGGCGACTGGCCTAGAAGAGGCTTCTTCATCAGTTTTGGACATCGGATGCCTGTCCTTTTCTTTGTCTTTGTATTTTTTTATAAATTCCAGTCGGTTGTTCCGACGGCATTATGTAATTAAACCTTCAGCCAAAATAATGTAAAGCAAAATCAAACCGACATTTAATAGTGCGTTTATCGAATCTAACACAAAACCGACAACTAGTAACGTCGTGGTCAGGGCCTAGGCAAGGAATACAGTAAGAGTGAAAGTCCTTATAAGGTATTTGCTTCCCACAAGAAATACAATTATTAACTTTTACTGACATCGGTCTGGAGCAAGAAAAAGTTTCCCCAATGGGGTACTTAGCTTTATTAAAGACTTCAGTTCTGAAACTCAATTTTGAAAATCTCAGGAGTTGGCCGACCGGCACTTGCGAACTGCTTTTGCTTCGGGCATCGCGTGGCAAGAAAGACTGAAGAATATGGCGTCGGTTGCAACTTTTATACCCCTGGCGCACTGACGTCAGGGAAGAGGCAACAGCAACCGACACCGGACCAAGACTTTGGAACTCAGGCCAACTGCGGGTCGCCTGCCAGCAGGATAACCCAAGTGTAATGACTTCAACAGTGAAACACGATGAACATCAAATGTTCTCCAGCAGGGTTTTAACATATTGATCTTCTTCTTCTTCTTTCAGCTGCTCCCATCAGGGGTCACCACAGCAGATCAACTGTTTCCATTTCTTCCTGTCCTCTGCATCTTGCTCTGTCAAACCAACCACCTGCATGTCCTCTCTCACCACATCCATAAAGCTTATCTTAGGCCTTCCTCTTTTCCTGTTACCTGGCAGCTTCATCCTTAGCATCTTTTTCCCAATATACTCTGCATCCCTCCTCAGCACATGTCAAAACCAATGTAATCTTGCCTCTCTGGCTTTGTCTCCAAACCTTCCAACCTGGGCTGACCCTCTAATATACTTATTCCTAATCCTGTCCATCCTCGCCACACCCAGTGCAAATCTTAACATCTTCAACTCTGCCACGTCAAGCTCTGACTCCTGCCTTTTTGTCAATGCCACTGTCTCCAACCCATATAACATAGCTGGTCTTACTACCCTCTTGTAGACCTTCCCTTTCACTCTTACTGGTACTCGTCTGTCACAAATCACTCCTGACACTCTTCTCCACCCACTCCATCCTGCCTGTACTCTCTTCTTCACCTCTCTTCCACACTCACCATTACTCTGAACTGTTGATCCAATGTATTTAAACTCATCCACCTTCGCCACCTCTACTCCCTGCATCCTCACCATTCCTCTATCCTCCCTCTCAATTACACACATATATTCTGTCTTAGTCCTGCTGACCTTCATTCCTCTTCTCTCTAGAGCATATCTCCACCTCTCCAGGGTCTCCTCCACCTGTTCCCTACTCTCACTACAGATCACAATGTCATCTGCAAACATCATAGTCCATGGGAACTCCTGTCTGATCTCGTCTGTCAACCTGTCCATCACCATTACAAATAAGAAAGGGTTCAATATTGATAATGCCCTCTAAAAACAAGTCCACCAGTTCACTGCAGCATATTTATCTACCATGAAACTTAAACAGTTACAAAACAAATGTCTGTTATTATTTGTCATTATTTTATGGTGGCAGCGTGTAAAATTAAAGCAAAATGAAAATAAATAAAAAGAGAAGACAGAAATGCGTGTGTGTATGAATGATATGTGTGTATGCTTGGGTTCCTATCACTGATCGAAAATTGTATACGGCGAACGCGTATTGAGCAAACCCGATTTGTCAAAGCATCGCACTTGTAACACGGAAATCATCCTGGGGAATATTTTCCCTTTATTTCAATGCAGTGCAATCTCAGAGTAGGAATATTTAAGTAGCAGGGGTGTGTGGGGGGGGGCGCAGTGTTTAGGTAAGTATAGTTTTTTATTTTTTATTTTTATTATATTTTCGAAATTTCAAACATCGCTCATATGGTGTCGACCATATGGTGTTCGATGGTTTTATCAGAAAGGCTCATCCAGACTCTGCTACACTTTGCTGTGAAGGTAAGGTTAGTTTGCTTTTTTTTTTGTATTTTGTATATTTTAAATACTGTAGTTTGTTTTCTTTACCTTGTGTTTTACTAGCATTCTGCTTTAACAGCATATTAAAACTTCAAAAGAGACCACAGCTCTCTCTCTCTCTTCTGAGTCAGGCAGAAATTAGAACTGAGTCAGGCTGAAATTAGCACTGATCAATTAAGGACTCATTCATAAGATAAAATAGGTCACTTAAGGTTAATCATTTGTTAAATGAGGAGTGGAGCTAGGAACTAAACCTTCTATTTAAGGGGTAAAATAAAACATTTCTGAGCTTTATCAGAAAGGCTCATCCAGACTCTGCTACACTTTGCTGTGAAGGAAAGGTTAGTTTGCTTTGATTTTTTGTGTTTTGTATATTTTAAATGCTATAGTTTGTTTTCTTTACCTTGTGTTTTACTTGCATTCTGCTTTAACAGCATAGTAAAACTTCAAAGGAGACCACAGCTCTCTCTCTCTCTCTCTCTCTTCTGAGTCAGGCAGAATTTTTTTCCTGCCCTCCCACCCAGTCACAGTTGTCTTGTTAAATACCACTGTCTTTCTAGTTGTCTGCCTCTTATGTTAATCTGACCATACATCTCATTTCCTCTCTACTTTCACTGGCTTGTGTGAGTAATCACTAAATCAAAAATCCCTCCCCTTCAACTATTTAAATTTATTGGCCATCCTACTGTATTCCATAGTACCAGAATACAAAAGTGACCACCCCTTTCAACCCATCTTGCTGTTTTAAAAATAGTAACTCTCCACTAAACCTTAACTTTTTAAACAGGTAAAACTTAAGTTACCTACTTTCACGTCTAACTTCTCTTTTTTCATCTTACCTTTAAGCATCCCTTTGACTAGCACTTTCTTTAATACCTGCTGGAAAGCACTAGGAAGCCTTAAACTGATACAAGCACTCAACTCTCCTTGTTAATAAGGAGAAATTAATAGTAGGCACTAAACAGCCTATAATTGCAAAGTTTCTTGCTAAGGTAAGGGAAAACAGCTCCTGTACTTTACAAAAAAAAAAAAAAAAAAAAAACACCAAACCAGGCATGTCCAAGGCTCAGCTTTCGGTGATTTCTCCTGTCCACCTGGTGAATCTGGGCATACTGGGGCAATGCAGCAATTGCCTCATGTACACAGACAACCCTCTCCTCCTACCACCCAACACTACAACCTGTGAGAGATGCACTTACATAGCCAAAATGGAAGCAAAGCTCTCTCCACCCAAGATTGTGCTAGACAGTCAAGAGGAGAAGGTTAACACCCACACTACACCTCAAGCAACACATAGCCCTTCTAAACCCACACCACCAACACCCACATATAGCAACACTAAATCCACATATGCAGAGGCCCTTAACTGTAACCTGCCCAAGCAACAAGGACCTCTGAAGCTGAAACGCAAACAAACACCAATCACAACCAAAGTGTCACATAGTTCACAACACCTGTGTGCCACCCAGCAACAGCCCTAAGGCAAGACAATGTACCTAACACTTTAGTCATAGGTGACTCTATAGTCCGGCACACTGATGTCCCTCTCACCAGGTTGAACAAGGAGAAAATTACAATCAGCTGCCTGTCGGGTGCCAGGATCCGCCACATAACGCATGCACTCAAGTCACTCCACAACAAGTACAAATATGACTCTGTCATTGTCCATGTTGGAGTGAATGACTTGAGATGTACCTCCCTGGACTACATGAAAAGAGACATGGAAGAGCTCTTGGATCATGTGGCCCAGGCAGGTATGACTCTAGCCCTGAGTAACATCTTGCCTTCGCCCAGAATGATACCACAATATAAGGACAAAATGATTGACTTCAACAATTGGCTAAGCTTCTGGTGTCATTCAAAGGGGATCCAGTATCTGTCTGCCTGGGACGACATAATTGACAGACCACGGATGCTTTGCCAGAGATGGTCTGCACCTGTCGCCCCTGGGATTCAGATTACTGGCTAAGACTCATGCCACCCCTATAGTGCCTTTTTTAGGCAAAGTTCAAAGGACAAAACCACCACCATAACAGGTACAAGCATGCAAAATCTGAAGGTAATGCTACTCAATGCTAGAAGTCTAAACCTCAAAATGCACTCTCACGAGGCACTCCTAAAAATGGAGAACATCGATATCTGTGCAGTAACTGAGACCTGGTTCAAGGCTCCAGAGAGCAATACCAGGCTACAACTCTTACCACACTTTTCGGCCACCAAAGCAGGTCCGAAACACTAAAGGTGAAGGAGTGTCAATATTCACCAAGGATATTCACACCACCAGGCTAATTGCCCAACACAATGTGTCTGAAATTCTCCAGGTGCAACTAACACTAGGTAAGACTGCAATCCAAATTGTAGCTTGCTACAGATCCCCCACCATACCCCAAGATTCTCACTACACCTTTCTAAACATACTGGAAAATATTAAGATAGAACCAAACACCCTAATACTGGGTGATTTTAACTACCCTGCCATTAACTGGGAAAACTACTCATGTACCAACACCTTTGCCCAACGGTTCTTGGAATTCATAAATTCCAATGCCCTGGATCAACTAATCCATAGTCCCACCAGGGGCTCCAATATCCTAGACCTGGTCATTACTAACATGGGAAATCGATGCTCCACACCTATGGTCACCCCCTCGTTAGTCAGGTCTGACCATAAGCTAATCACCCTTAACATCCACATCCCACCCCCACCCCCCAGTAAGGAAACCTCCATAAAAAACTTCTCCAAAGCCAACTTCATGCTACTCAGGTCAGAAGTGACAAACTTCATGACACCCATGCAAACGGGAGCTGAAAGTTCAACTGCTGAATCCTACACTAAGGCACTGTACAAGCACATCCACTCATGCATAAATCGTGCCATCCCAAATAGAACCAAGATACTCTCATCCAAAAAAAAAGAAGCCAATCTGGTGGTCCCCTGCCATAAACAAACTTTACAACAAAAGGAAGAAACTGTTGCAGAAAAGAGGAAAATCCCAGGATGCAAAAAACTTCCTTACCAGCCTCAGGAAGAAACTGAGATCCCTCATAAAATCCTCCAAAACTGGTTACGAAAATAAAATTGCCAAACATTCAAAAGACAACCACAAGGCATTCTATAACTATGTCAAGAATCTAAGTGGCAATGCTCAGATCTGCTCTGAGCTAAAACAGAATGGCATTAAATATACTGATCCCAAGGATATTGCCAATATCCTGGCAGATCGATTCAGTGCCAACTTCACCCCCCTCTCATCCCCTAAATGGCCCATCTCAATACTGGAAGATTGCCAAATTCCAGTAATAATGGCCACACAGGTAAAAAACACACTCTCCAAAGCTAAGAATACAGCATCCATGGGACCAGGTGACATCCCGGGCTGTGTACTACATGAACTACAATATGAACTGGCACCTCACCTAAGTGTCATGTTTAATCATAGCCTCACCTCAGGTTTCGTGCCCACTGAGTGGCACAGAGCTACAGTTATCCCACTCCACATGGGGGGATCCACCTTGGATCCCGGAAACTACCATCCCATCAGTCTGACAAGCCTTATCTGCAAGGCCATGGAGCGTATTATCATGGAAATTATAAACAAAGACATTGGCAACCTTCAAACACTAGACCCCACCCAGTTTGGGTTCGTGAAGGGCCGATCTTGTCTCCTGAACCTGATTGACTTCTTCGAAACAGTCTCCAGAGCCATGGACAAGGGTAAGGTGGTCCACACAGCCTATCTAGACCTTGCCAAGGCCTTTGACACCATCCCCCACTCTGGAATCATAGCTAAACTTACTAAGCTGGGTATTAATCCCTACATCACCCAATGGGTTGCCAACTGGCTTACTGATAGAACCCACACTGTAAAAGTAGCAGACTCCAAATCCAGCTCCAGACAAGTGACAAGTGGAGTACCTCAGGGTTCAGTCCTGGGACCGCTCTTGTTTGGCATCTACTTCTCTGAAGTACAGGCCAACACTAAGGGACTCTGGATAACAAAGTTCGCAGATGACTGCAAACTGGGAGCCATTATTGAATCCCCAAATGATGTGGATACTCTACAAAAGGGCCTTACAGAAACAGATGCTTGGTGCCAGAGCCATGGGCTCAAGCTCAATGCCAAGAAATGTATAGTTATCCCCTTTGGGAAAAAATCATATTGGTGGCAGTACACTAAACACCGAAAGTGTGATAAGAGACTTAGGAACACAGGTGGACAGTGGTCTCACCTTCGATAACCACATTGAAACAACAGTCAGGAAATCCTTCTATGTGGCACACCTCATCACTAAGGGCTTTTCTTTCAGAAAAAAGGAGGTCATTGTCCCACTGTACTCATCCCTAATTAGACCCATTATAGAATACAATGCCCCGTTTGGTATGTACCTCTCAAGACATCTGCAACAACTGGAAAGGCCGCAGAAATACCTCACTAAAAGAATCATAGGCCTAAAGCAGATGCCCTACGCTGACCACCTTAAAAAACTCCAGCTATACTCTGTCACATATCGTCTACTCAGAGGCGATCTTTGCTTAACATACAAGGCCATATCAAACCCAGAGCTTTTGGACATGCTACACTTAAAGAAATCCCAATCCCTCAGAGCCACATGCTCCAGGGATCTAAACCTTGTCATCACAATAAACAAAACATGCTAGAGGGATAGGTTCTTGACCCAGAGACTCCCCAGACTCTGGACTAGATTGCCCCTACATGTCAAGCAGAGTCCCTCTTTGGTCCTCTTCAAAAGGAACCTTGACGATTGGATGGGAAAAAGGAAATTCACCCCGGGGATCACGTCAGTTGCTCTGCTAGACAGGGGTCCAGGGAAGTAAATGGTGTGTGAAGAAATAGCCAGGGAATTGTTATGGCTAGGCTTGTATAGTCCCTAGGGCTGATAGCCTAGTACCAACCTATGAACCTATGTTTGAAACTTTCGAAAATATAATATAGACCCGTATGTTTCTGTATACATGTAAGAGTGTATATGTGCTTGTATGCATGAACGCATAAGCAAGAAGGGGGGAGGTCTGGCTGCAGCAAGAAGTCTTTCAGCACAGAGGTAAGAAACTGTTAATGCCTTACATTGTTGAGTGTTTATAATCCTCAGTGATTTAAGTAGGGTATAATTAAGCAGAGCACCAATATGTTCAAAGTCAGGGACAGTAAAGAGAATAGGTGAGGGTGGGGTGGAGAGAGAGCTGCAGTAACCTATGACATGGAATGCTGATTCTGGGGATGAAAGAGTTTGGAATTGCTGTGTCTTTGTGCATGTGAGTGTGTGTGCCTGTGTCTGTCTGTGTATCTGCGTGTGTGAGACTGTGTTTGTTTTGTTATATATATATATATATATATATATATATATATATATATATATATATATATATATATATATATATATATATATATATATTTATATATATATATATATATATATATATATATATAAATTTCAGCATCTCGAGACCAAATTGTCGAATCTGCAGCTGTGCGAAATCGCAGAATATCGAACCCGGAAATGTCGAACTTGCAGTATTGATGGCACGTTAGGTAAGTGTTATGTTTTTTTAAGGGTTTTGGGGAGGGTTTTTGTGTTTGTGAGTGTGTTGGGGAGTTTTAGGTGTGGGTTAGGGCAGGTAGTTAAGAGTGTGAGTGTGTCAGTGTTGAGAGTGGTGGTGTTTGTATGTATGTGATTTGTGTTTGTGCAAGGAGGGTGTAGAATGTGTGGTGGTGGGTTTTCTGTCTTTCGGTGTTTAGTGCTGCCTCAGAGTTAGTATATATAAGTAGCAGGGGTGTGGGGGGCGCTTGTAGGAAGGGTAGTGTGTGTGTTTGTTTTGTTATGTTCGTGTGTGTTGTTTTGCTTTGTTGTAGTGTCCGGAGGTAGGTGTATTTGTGTTTGTATGTGTGGTGTAGTGTTTTGTTGACGTACACGGGTCTTGGTTTTCGAGTTTGTGAGTTTTCGGCTTTATAGTCTGGAGATACTGAAATTCGATATTTCAGTATTTCGAGATTATGAAGTGAATCCATATTTATATATATATATATATATATATATATATATATATATATATATATAATTATATATAAAAATATATGTATATACATATATATATATATATATGTGTGTGTGTGTCTTTTTATCTTTATGTCTATGTTTCTGAATGTGTGTTTCTATATGCACTTGAGTATGTATGTGTATGCTTCTGAATGTGTGGGTTTGTGCGTGTAGACATTAAATAATTAGTTTATATTTTGGATGTGAAATATTTCCTTCAACAATAATTACATATACTACAGCAAGTTTGAAACATTAGGTAGAGGTGGGTCTATGTCATGAAATCGAACTTCCAAAATGTCGAATACCATAAGTTCGAACTTGGAAGATCGAATTTGGATAACATCGAAACTTCAAAACAGCGAATTTATTCCCAGGGAAAAAAAGTGCTGTTCTGAAAAACACACATATAACACAATCACAACAAACACCTTCAAAACCTACACTAAACCTAACATACATCACTATCTATGCACTATCCTTAACCCAGTCCTAACCCTAAAGTCCGTCACTACCCATTTGTACACTTACCTTGACTCAGTCCGAAAATGCCAAAGCCACATCAACGGCCAACCAAATTCTTTCCCTGAGAAAGAATTCAGGTTTTCGCGGCTTTGACATTCTCACCTTTCAAACTACCAAATTTGGCCTTCCGGTATTCGGCTTTCTTAATGTGTGATTTTTGCGATAGGAACTGATAGAGGTACTATTTTACATCAAATATATATATATACATAAAATATATAGAAATGAAAAAAAAATGCAAAACAATTTATCAGATAGCCCATACTCTAAGCACAATAAGGCCCCCCCAGTCTGCATTATTTTATAAATAACACCCCTCCAGGAGTGTAGATGCCTGATGTCGCACCTCTGTGTATGTTTTATTTACCCAAGTACACACACCCTGTTGGGCATTATTGTTTACTTAACAGTAGAGTAATTAATTAATGCTTTAGATAACACAGAGACAGTCTTATTTGTTGTGCAGAGTTGCAGAGGTGGAAAATCAGTTCTATAGTGTCATGTGTCATCCATATGATTTTGAGCTTTATTGTAATTTATATCTTTTACAAACTATGATGTGCTAAAGAAAAACAATGTAGTCTGTGACATTACAAATACTGATTTATTTAGATGGATGACTTAATTGCTATGGTACAGTTCTGCAAATGTAGATTTGTATTACCTAGCTGTTGCCTAATATGTTTCTATATAAAATTTGACAGTCCTATCTTATTATCATGGCTTATTTCAATAGAGTGCTTTTAGTTAAAAGTCTACTATATAGTTATAGATAGAAAACAATTTGGCAGAAGCTAGACAGACATTTTCAGTGGTATCATTAAAGACAGGCATGTAGAAAACAATTTGGCAGAAGCTAGACAGACATTTTCAGTAGTATCATTAAAGATAGGCATGTAACATAATTTTGAACATCATTCTCTTATACATCTCATTATTATTTGTCTCAATGTTTGCATTGTTTGTTTGAGCTTTAGATTTGTTGACCATAATGATGTGATAATGAAGTAATTTGTTACTTTGGGGCACAGTCAGGAATCCAGAAGAAGTGAAGGCAAATATTTTAGTTTACAGTAAAACAAAGAATAACTGAATGCAGAAGACAAAGTTAATATAAAATAATTAAGACCTTGTATTAAAATACCACAGACTTGTGATTTAAATCCTCCTTTCTTCGGTAGAGACAGTAGTTTTCCTATATGCACCAGAACAATGGCTAAATGGTCATTAATATGCTACTGGGCAACAGATGTTCTCCAACAGGGCATTATGGTACAGATTTTGCCCAGTATAAAAACAAGTCTTTTGCATCATGGCAGCATAATTAAGCCATCATGGAGCTTGGACAGAAAAAACAAAAGGCTGTCATTTTTTTTTTTTGTGCTCACTAAAAGTGGCTTTGCTGTTTATTGAGTGTAAAAAAGTAAAAGAAAAGAAAAAAAGGAGTGTGTGTCTGGTCTGAATGTGTCTGGGTGCATGCATGAGAGAAAGAGAGAGAGAGGAGAGAGAGAGAGACAGAGAGAGAGAGAGAAGAGAGAGAGAGGAGAGAGAAAGAGAGAGAGAAGAGAGAGAGGAGAGAGAGGAGAGAGAGAGAGGAGAGAGAGAGAGAGAGAGAGAGAGAGAGAGAGAGAGAGAGAGAGCGAGAGAGAGAGAGAGAGAGAGAGAGAGAGAGAGAGAGAGAGAGAGAGAGAGAGAGAGAGAGAGAGAGAGAGAGAGAGAGAGAGAGAGAGAAGAGAGAGAGAGAGAGAGAGAGAGAGAGAGAGAGAGAGAGACAGAGAGACAGAGACAGAGAGAGAGAGAGAGAGAGAGACAGAGAGAGAGAGAGAGAGAGAGAGAGAGAGAGAGAGACAGAGAGAGAGAGAGAGAGAGACAGAGAGACAGAGTGAGAGAGAGAGAGAGAGAGAGAGAGAGAGAGAGAGAGAGAGAGAGAGAGAGAGAGAGAGAGAGACAGAGAGAGGAGAGAGAGAGAGAGACAGAGAGAGAGAGAGAGAGAGAGAGAGAGAGAGAGAGAGAGAGAGAAGAGAGAGACAGAGAGAGAGAGAGAGAGAGAGAAGAGAGAGAGAGAGCAAAAGAAATAGAGACAGCAATGAAGAGGAACTACTGAGTTTGGCATTTTGCCAGTAGGAATGACTGCAAGTAAGGGTGTAGAAAATAGTCAAAAGTGGGACTGAATTTACAGGAGAAGACTGGCAAAGGAATCAAGGTACTAGGAAAAAATAGCTAGAGAGGGAAAGATAGTAGAAATGGATGAAATCAATCAGAAGTTCAGACTGCAGGGATTGATATTAGAGTATAGGTAAAGAGAAAGGGATAGGGGAGTGCTTTGTGAAAGACTAGCTCTGGTAGTTTTTAGTCAAGTCTAGAAACAAAGCTGCCGTTAAAATGGGAATAACTAGTAGGGCATATGAAATATGCATGATAACTATAAGAATCAATCAGAAGAGTTCAGAAAAGATTGGGAAAAGAGACTGCAAAGACAATTTACAAAGGATAAGTAGGTCTCCCGAGTGTGCAACAATGTTCAGAATGTTTAAAATTTGTACCTGGAACTGCTTAAATAGCTATTTTTAAATTCCAAGCTGATTTCAAAGACGTTTTCCTCAGATAGAAAACAAATTCTGGAGGCGTAATGGAAAAGAGAGAGGTAACTAGGAAAGAGAGTTTTCGGAGTGTAACTAATTGGCACATTACAAAAATTCATTGCAGAGTACTCTCTCTGTCAAAAATGTTAGGGTAGCAAGTGATTGTAACTAGGGAAAAGATCCTTTTGAGCTGGGACACAAGATTTAAATTGCCTAGACAGAGTAAGGCCTTACTAAGTTTAATTCTGTTGGCTGCCAAAAAAAATACTAGAAAATGGAAATCAAAATGTAAACCAACTATAATTGAATTACTAAATATTGCAAAGGAGATAAAAGAGCCAGAGATAGAATCATTAGAAAAGAGATGGTCAAATTACATAAAAATGGAAATTGTGGGAAAATTACATGCAGAGTAATGTTCAACAGGATGAGTAAGGTTTAAGGGAAGTCAGTAATTGAGAAATTATGTAATGTTGAAGTGAATAATTGTAAAGAAGGAAACATATGTACTGTGTAATGCATGAATATGACAAATGTTAATTGCCATATAAATGTTTTGTTTTATTTTCTAATAACGCATGTGTGCTTATGTCTTAAGTGATAATTTAATAAAGGTGTTACAGAAAGATTTCAGTTTAAAACTAACAATGCTGAGAAACACGCACACACACACACGCACACACACACACACACACACACACACACACACACACACACACACACACAAAGTTCATCTTCTTTGCTAAAGAATTCAGGATAAAACCAATAATGTGTGAGTGTCAGGTGGGGGTGGAGATTTTCTGAATAGTAAGTAGTATGAGGCTATAATGCCCACCTTCATGGACTGACAGTAACGCCCAGTGTTTTACCAGAATATCATTTTTGGAAGACAGACCAAAATAAGCTAGGGTTGGAGGTGCAATTCCTTATACTATATGGCTTGCTTTCATTCATTTGATCACAATGAGGCATTTGAAATCTACGTGTGTGTGTGTGTGTGTGTGTGTGTGTGTGTGTGTGTGTGTGTGTGTGTGTGTGTGTGTGTGTGTGTGTCTCTGTGGACATTAAATTCTTATACAACTTATATTGTGGATGTAAAATACTTCCAGCAGCATCAATTGCATGTGCCACAGCAAGTGTTAAAGGTTAGACAGAGGAACCATTTTACATAAAAATATATTATTAAAAAAAAAAGAAAAAGAAATGCAAAACAATATAACAGATAGTTCATTATTTAAATGTTTTAATGCCCTCCTTTGTGGGCAATATATGGGAAATAACATATAATGCCAAAGAGGCCCTCTGCTTGTGGTATTGGGCACCATAACACCCTTGCATGGTCTGTTATTTCCCCAGTAACACCCATCCTGTCAAGTATTATTGCTTGCCTGCTTATTTGATTATAATCTGGGACCCCTGACATTGAAAGGTAGGGAATTACATGTTTTAAGGCTTAATTTCTCAGACCTGCTCCCCACTTGGCAACTATCACAGAGAGTTCCATTGAATCTGCTTACATCTAAGGAAATCCCCTGATAAAAAGATGAAAATAAGCATTATCTTGCACTTATATTAATAACTGTGACTGCATTCTATTAGGTCCTGTGATATTTGCTGTATTTGCTATACTTTAAATTAAAAAAAAAAGTCCTACTATTGCTTTAAGTACTTATTACATTGTATCAGATAGTTTCAGGAAATTGTATCTAGACTGTGTGATTTTCTTACACTTAGTCTCCAAACCAGCCATTTTACATTAGGAAGGGTTTGTTGTCTGTGCTCTTTTGTCAGAAATGTGCTGATCTAAACCTGTCTGAGTTGAGGGTTGCTGGTTGAAGGCTTATTGTGTGCTTTCCTGATTGGTAGTTAGCCTAAAACCTGTTCCTGTTTGCCTGTATATAAGCCTCACGTTTGCATAAGGCTACTCTCTCAGCAGTGACAGTTAGCAGTGCCCTGTAGCAGTTAGCAATAACCTGTATAGATGGAAACCCCTTGAAGATTAAATTTCCCTGGAATAACTATCACTGAAACCATACCCATCCATCCCCCTGCTGCCCTAGGAACAACTAAGTCGTGCTCTGAGCAGCATCGCTTTGTTAGTTAACCTTAGTCTACACAAAGTATAATTCACACTTATAGCTTCTGTACTACTAGCACAGTCCAGTCTAATTAATTAATTTATTTCCCTGATAAAACCACAATAAGAAACTGATATCATGGATGGGCAGTTTCCTACCATTTCTGTAGCCAGCCTAGAGTATATGGGCATCCTGAGGCAATGTAGCAATTGTCTCATGTATACTGATAACCACTTAATCCTGAGACAAACAAATACTATATGTGAGAGATGTAGTTACACTATAAAAATGGAGGCAAGACTTTCATGTACAGACAGACTGAGTGCAAACAGGTTGTCAGGGCGCACACATATTACTTCTCACACTAAATAAGGATTTGACACATAAACCTACAAATTTGGAGGTACTCACTAGTAACTTGCCAAAAACTCAGAGCCTCCCAAACTTTGCCTTCAGAAACCACATATATACACACAACAAAGCAAACAACAACCGCAACACATAATGATACACATCTCAACAAGCAAGCCATAGGGCAAAGCACCACAAAACCTAACATACTGGTCATAGGAGACTCCATAGTGAGACACATGGATGTCCCCCTCACCAGGCTGGTTAAGGAGAAGGTTACGGATAGCTGCCTAACAGGTGCCAGGATCCATCAGGTCATACAAGCACTCAAGTTGCTCAGTCACAGGTAATAGTATGACTCTGTCATAGTCCATGACGGTGTGAATGACCTCAGATGTACCTCCCTGGACTATATGTAGAGAGACATGACTGAGCTCTCAGATTATGTGCCACAGGCAGGTATGAGCCTAGCCTTAAGCAGCATTCTAACTTCACCAAGGATTATGCCGCAATACAAACAAAAAATGATTGACTTTAACAATTGGCTTAACTTTTGGTGTCAGTCTAAGGGATCCAATGTTTGTCAGCCTGACAGGACATGATCAACAGGCCACAGTGTTTTGCCAGAGATGGTCTGCACCTGTCTCCTCTAGGTTTTCAGATACTAGCAAAGGCATTAGCAACTCCTATAGTGCCTTTTTTTTGGCAGTTTCAGAGTAACCAACCTCCCAGTGTAACAACATTTTCTGTTGATATGCTCAAGGTACTGCTGCTCAATGCAAGGAGTCCAAACAAGAAATTGTACTCCCTACAGACCCCCAACTGAGCAAGAAAGAACCAATGGAGGAGGTGCATTCATCTTCATAAAAGATAAGTACACCTCAGGACTGGTCAAGCAGTACGAATCTATTGAGCTACTCCATGTTCAACTAACCATAGGCAAAATCCCCTAACACATCATCACTAGCTATAGGTCCCCCACTATAAACCAGGAAAAACATACCACATACTTGGGCTTACTGCAGTCACGGACTATGCAGCCCAATATCTTACTCGTGGATGATCTTGACTGTCCTACCATTGGCTGGGGAACATACATGACCATTAACATGTGGGCTCAGAGGTTCTTGGACTTTGTCAATGCAGATGCTTTGGAACTCTGGAACAGCTGGTCAGCACATCCACTAGGGGTTCAGATGTCAACAGAGTACTCACTAACGTGGAGGAGTATTGTACCTCTCCCCATAATGTCCTCGTTGTTAAGATTGGATCACAAAATGGCCTCTTTTGAAATAAATATAAGACCAGATACCCCATCAAGTTAAAAAATTCTAAAGAATTTCTCCAATACAAAATACCTCCTACTAAACAATGCCATAAAAAATGTTAAAGCTCCCCAAACCCAAATAGACACAAAATCTTATGGGGAGGTGTACACCAACGCCCTTTATAGACACTTAAGCAATTGCATAGAATTGGCAGTACTGGACCAGATTAAACCCAGATCTTGTCTGAAAAACATGCCACCCTGCTGGATCCCTAGTATAAACAGGCAGTACAACAAAAGAAAGAAACTTATGCCCAAAAATAAGTAGGAACAGACTCAACAGAAGAAGAAATCCCTCACTAGTCTAAACAAATAAATATGAGACCTAGTCAAGTACTCAAAAGCAATTTATGAAGCAAAAATAGCCTCCCTAGCTAAGGTAAATCACAAAGCATTTTTTTAACTATGTCCAGAATCTTAAGGGGAATACCCAGCTATGCAAAAAGCTGGTTACGGATGGCACCACCCATACTCAACCAGAGGAATAGCCAACCCACTAGCTGACAGATTTGTATCAAACTTCACCACCCTGTCCCCAAAGGTTGTCCCCCAGAGTATACCTACCACCATTTCTCAGCCTATTACAGCAAGAGACTAGGTTATCTCTGCACTCTGTAAGGCAGAAAGAAAAGCATCAGTGGCCCTGACAACATCCCAGGTTGCCTTTTAAATAACTTAAAACATAGCCTAGCAGACCCATTTGATCCCTTTTTAACCACAGCCTCCAGATAGGCTATATCCTGGCAGAATGGAGGACAACAGCAGTCATCCCTGTGTACAAAGGAGGCCATCAACCAACCTAAGGAATTATAGACTCATTAGCCTGACTAACCTCATCTGTAAGGCCATGAAAAGAATCATAATGGGCCTTACCAACAAGAACATAGGTAATCTCCAGACTCTGGGCCCAACCCAGTTGGGATTCATCAAGGGTAGATCATGTCTATTAAATCATGTTGACTTCTTTGCGAAAGTCACCAAGGCCATGGAGAAGGGAAAGACTATGCATACTGCCTACCTTGACCTAGCCAAGGCATTTGACACAATCCCCTACTTGGGTATTATAAAGAAACTCTCTCAATTGGGCATAAACCCCTACATCACCAGATGGGTAGCCAAATGGCTCAACAATAGGACACATACTACCAATGTGGGCGAATTCACCTCTAGCATGATGCCAGTCATCATTCTGTGTTAGGACCTCTCCTGTTTGGAATGTATTTCTCAAAAGTCAAGGCAAACATGGACGACCTTTGGCTGGCCAAGGTCCTGGATGACTGCAAACTGGAAGCAATAACTGAATCCTCGAATGACACTGATATACTGCAGAAAGGATTAACATAAACAAATGACTGCTGCCAAAGACTTGATTGTCACTGTGAGGGGCATGGACCAAAAAAAAAAGATATATTGTACATATATGATTAAGGTTTTGAGATTTAATTTCACATAGTCCATTATTTCTATATTTTCGATTATAAATATGGCAACACTGACAAGAATCAAATGAAGAATTTATGTTTATGTAAAATGAGCCCTTAGCATCTCTAACCAGCTGCAGTGTATTTCTTGGGGTCTATATTATATATATTCAAAGTTTCAAAACTTCGAATCCCATATGTTCGACAACATATGATCGAAGTTTGAAACTTCGAATATATAATAAAACATCAAAAAAAAAAAAAAAGCCCCCCTGCACTCCCCCTACTTAAATATACCAACTCTGAGATCGCACTTCAGTGCAGAAAAGGGAAATTCTCCCATTCTGCACCGTACGGCACCGTTACATTTAACCTTCAGACTTTTCAAAGTTTGATCATATGGTGTTGACCATATGACATTCAAACTTTGAAAAGTTCATTCATGTAATAGGAACCCTGTTTCTTGGATGGCATATTGAGATCTCTGGCTTCTACATTTTTGAAACATTTTGTTTTTGATATTTTCAGTGTCTTCCACTAGATGTGTTAATATTCAATTTTTGCCTGCTTGTTTTCTAATATTCTGAAAGACAATATCAGCTGAATTGACATCTGGTTACACATTCTTGTGTCACATACATAAATTATGTTTTGTAGAAGTAAACATAGGCTACCACTATGCAACAGCTACTCAAAAGCAACAAAAAATATATAAAGTTGGATGTAGATCAGAAAATTAGGTGTCCTTGGCATCAACCATCTGTGCACTAATCAGAAAATGTTTAATGCATTTTAGAGGGTGCTTTAATATTACCTGATAGACAAAGGCCCATATAATTTTTTAAAATAGAAGTCGCTATATGATGCTTGAATAAAAGTATTACAGAGGAGTAGGTTCAAACCTCCATGTAGGCTGTGTTCTCAAGCCAGACACTTAGCTGATGAAAATATTTCTCACCAGGATGCTACTTTTGAAGTCTTCATATGTATGCATATGCAGTATCAAAAGGGCAAACCGTCAATCACTCAATAAATAATGCTTCTTGTGTTCAGTAATGTAAAATGGTACTATTTTTGAAAAGTCAGCAATTTCTATTAACAAACCAAGAGAAAGAAGCAGTCATGTTGTATTTTTCTTCAAAATAACTTTATTAGTGGCAATATCACTATGGTTATATAAAGTAAACAAATTAACAATTATAATTAAAATGTAAGGATGGCATTCATAGTCTGGGGCTTCTCATTTTCATAGAGATGATCCAAGAGAAGTGGCACAAAAAATTTAAGTAAGTCCCGGAGTACAGAAGTGCAGTTGACATTTTGTGAACATGCCCTCCTATCAGAAATGCATAGGTTGATTAACACGTAAGCGATGGGAGGACAACTACTCCGCTGTTAAGGGGGTTTACACATATGCCCTTGAGTTCAGTTCATACACATGAATCTATAATAAACTCATTTGCATACAAAGCATGTAAATCACCCTGAAGTTATGCCAGAAAGTAGTAGCTTTCTATCAGAAAGGAGCTGAGTTGGTGCTTCTGCATACCTAAATATTTTGCTCAAGGGGTCACTAGGGTGAAATGTTTTATTTCAGTGCTTGTGCATACCAGGATGCATTACGTAAGAGGTTGCTTGGGTGCTATGTTTTATTTTAATGGTTGTGCATACCTGGTCATATTACTGAAGGGGTCGCTTGGGTGAAATGTTTTATTTTAGTGCTTGTGCATACCTGTACATACGTCACTTGAGTGAAACATTTTATTTTAGTACTTGAGCATATCTGGACACACTACTGAATGATCACTTGAGTGAAATGTTTTGTTTTAATGCTTGTGCATATCTGGACACATTACTGACGGGGTCGCTTGGGTGTAATGTTTTATTTTAGTGCTTGGATATATTGGGACATTTTACTGAAGGGGTCACTTGGTGAATGCTTCATTTTAGTGCTTTTGCATACTAAGAAATGTCACTGGAGGGGGTCTCTGGGAGAAATAATTCATTTGTGTGTCAGGGAAGTAATTGTGCATACTTAAACAAACAAGTTTGCAGATTGCAACGCCAATATCAAAGGCAAAGCATCACATTTAACAAAGGATGTACGTACCACAAGGATGTCTGACTATGAATTGCAAAATCACCTCATTAGCATACTACACTTTACAGTACTTCTCATTTGCATCTCATTATTTTTCAGGCCTTGTGCATTAGCTCATTCATACGCATCAGGAATACCCCAATCACATTTGAGAAAGTGACTATGAATACCACCCTAAGTATTCTGTCTTCATACATTAACTGCGAGAACCTGCTTTAATGCAGCTATATGACATCCTTACTCAAAATATAAGTTTGATAATTTAGGCTGTAAAAAAGCTTTCCCAAACTCATTTTGAAAGGTTGTCTTTTCACTTTAAGGATAAAGTGTTACACTTTTGATCAAACTAAAAAAAAAAAAAATACATGGAAGCAAATAAAGGCACTGACTCATCTCACTGACTTCAAGAAAAGCAAATCCTACATAACTCAAATTTATTTTTATCATGTATTTATTTTTATTAACTGCTTTGGATTGGATATAGATAGTTCAACAGAGTCTAAGATAGTAATAGTTCATTAATAATGTAAGTATTGAGTTAAAGATAAGTGTGCAAAGACCTACAGTTGTTGAGGGTTGAGCATTGAAAGAAAAGTAGCAGAGAAATGGGGAAATTGTAGATCCAAGTAGTGAGGGAGGGAACGAGGGGAAGAGACTAGCAGAAGGAGGGACAGGAGTTAACTGGGACAGATAGTGGGAAGATCGGGAAGAGAAAGCTAAGGTGAATTTAGAGGAGGAAGTTGAGATAGAGAAGGTGGTTGAGGAAAAGGGAAAAGTAGCAGAGGTAGTTACAGAGATAGTTTTTTTTTCTTTTTAGTTAGTTATTTTTTTCTGTCTCAAATGCAAGAAATACTTTATGCCAATCCCAGACATTTTTAAATTTCATTAATTTTCATTCCTACCAACTTGTTAAAAGAGCTGTAGGAAAGCTATTTATTGTGTTTAATTATTTATTGCCTTCCTTTCAGCAGAATAATATTTATTTAAATGGTGTAAGAAACATTTACCTTACATCTTCAAACTTTTGTTTATTTGTTTTCATGTGTTTATTTTTCTCCTGCAAGGTGGTATGCTGTAGTATTCATGGATTCCATTAAATTATTTAAAAAGTTTTTGTAATGAAGTCCTTTTTGTCTATTTTCTTCTTATCCGCATGTACAAATGGTTTGGGATTAATTTGTCCTTTCTGAAAATGTATGTATTCATTATCTATCTATCTATCTATCTATCTATCTATCTATCTATCTATCTATCTATCTATCTGTCTATCTCTGTCTATCTAAACTGTGTGTTTAGTCTGGTCCATATGGCTATTTATCAGCTAAAACAAGTAATAAAAATAAAATTCAATGACTCAGTTGCAAATAGAAAAGTCAGAAACTTTAAACAGTAGAAAAATGAAGACATACAGGAATATATTAAGGAATATATTAACAGAAAAAGCACATGACAATTTCTCCAAAACCTTGTCATAACCATCACAATCAACATCAAAGCTGTGAATGAAATACAGAGCAATAACATGCATTTGTTTATTTAAAATAATTACAAATGAATGAGTACATTAGAGCGGAGGATTAAAACTCTAAGCTGTTAATGATCTGCTTCCTGAAATCAAAGGTAAAGTGTTTAACTTTTTCCTCCTCCAACTGTCTACTGTGTGACCCTGAGCAATTATCTTAATCAGACAGTTTCCTGGGACACCATGAAAATGGACATTTGTGTCCCGTGGGCATATCAAATTAGCATATCAGTAAAAAATAAAGATGAGTTACTGGTTATGATGTGAATGAAATTCAAATTTAAGATGCTCAAACAGAAAAGAAAAACTATACTACAATTAAAAGAGTATTGAGGAGGATATAGACTAAAAAAGGCTATTGCAAAAATTCTTCCAGTTGCATGTGATAGGTCATATTGTAAGATAAACGAATTTATAACGTAAGCAATATAAAACTATTATAGCTTTATGATGAATGAGAATGTTACTAGCTTTTGAAGGAAGAATGGGCAATGTGCAAAAATTAATTATAATAGAAGTTGCAAAGATTTTTACTGGAAAACACTGTCAAACTAAAGCTGACAACAAGAAACTTAAACTTTCACTAGTAAAGCAAACAAAAGTCTTGCCCTTCTGCACTTTCTGTGTGTGTACTGAGCCTCTTACATCCCTGCCTATGTAAATATATGAACTTTGATATCACTCACCTTGAGGATAGTGGAAAAAACCCTTATCTCAAAGATGTGTAATCTCAGCAGTGTTGGGCCAGAATTGTGGTAAGCTTTAGCTGGATGGAAAGGTGGAAAAATTCTCCTAATAGTCACCATTCGTAAGAGAAAGGACATAATTAATAATTATCAGGACTGGACTGGCATTCCACAGTTTTAGAATAGAGGAAGACTCCATTGCAGGCACCTGGTCTCTAACAAGCTCAGTAACACATATAAAGTTGAAAAGCATCTGCTTCCAATACATTACTGATGCCTGAGAACTAATATGAAGTAAAAAAAAAGGTTGGAACAAATTCAGATAAAACTAAAGTCTTGTATCTGTAAATAAGAAAGTGAGGAATCTGATAGAAGATGAAAAATACAAGAGCCATGTGACAGCCATGCACTGGCCCAGTAATCAAGGAACCTCAATCCTCAACACTAGCACCAGTTAGGGGCGTCCACATTGGGAGGATAACAAGTACACACACAGTAAAGTACAATTTCCCTTAAGAGCACACAGAGATCACAGTCTGGGGCTGGTTTCTCCCTTTCTGTCCAGATCCCCAATAAGACTCCCAACTGGCACAGCTATACAGTTCAGATCTCAAATGAGTGGTCAGTCCAAAATCTCCAGCAGCCTCTCTGTCCAACAAGTGCTTTGTATCCCTGCCCAAGTAGCTGACACACACACTTTGAGATTTGAGTTATATACAAACACACAGACACTCCTGGGGAAGGCTGTCACAGGTTCTCCAGCTATGCCCCCTTCTGCCCAGACTATATCGTAGTACCAACTGCCACCAACCACTACTATCAGCTACTAGAAAGGCCCTTACCAAAAGGTGTCCAATTCTACTGTGCAACATTAGTATTATCCAACTGGTAAGTGTGACTGAGACTTGAAAGCTATTTAGTAGTGGCTTATACAGTATCACCAAATACATGCAAGTACTCTCAGAGCTTAAATTATTTCTACACAAAACACCCACAGTTAAAAGTTTTAAAAATATTTAATAATAAATAATAAAAACACAAAACAATACTCATTGATTCAACACAATCACATTAGAGAGTTCAGAAATAACAGGAATTACTTTAAAACAACATTGTAGATTAGTCTGATATAAATATAGAAAACAGCTAGACTAATCTTGCTATTTCTATCTATCTCTAAGAGAAATAATAAGCTCTAAGATCCTACTTACAGAGCAAAGCAAGTGCTGGTGAGTTGTTGTCAGATTGAGAAAAAAAATACAAAATGCTAAATCTTTCTCTTTGAGAAAGTGTTAAATTGATAATATACATTAGTACTGAGTCATTTCAGATTACATCATTCTTGACATTTCTACGTAAGTTTCCCAAGCTCACAAAACTTAAAATTTAACATTTCTTTGTAATCTGCACCTGCCAGGAAACCACAGCAATAAAAGACACTTTACATGTGAAACCTAGTAATTATCTCTGTCTTAAGACAATAGAAAGAAACTCCTTGCTCAGACATCCTGTCTCCTAGCTTGAGATAAACTGGCTTTATAACACATTGTAAAATTGTTTATTTATCAGCTTATTTTATTAGAGTTTGTCCGTTAACTCTGTATGTCCCAGTTTTCTCCCATGAATACATAACATTAAATAGGCATAGAGTTTACACACTTTTCTGCTTTCTTCCAGCAGGGTGCACTGTGGTTACAGTCTTGAAGTCTGCACAAAGCACAATTTCCTTACATTTGTCAAATAAGCCTGTGGATCATATTAATATTTACAATGGCATAAAATTACTTACAAAATTCTATCTAGCTGTGCTTGCAGCCTCTCAGTTTATTACAAGCCATGGCAAGGTTTACAAGGTAAATGTAAAGTAAATAGTCAAGCACCTCAACAAAAATCTGGTGTTATTTATGAGAAGATTAAAAATACGCCAGAGTCATGGCCTCAAGCTCAATGCCAAAAAGTGCAGTGTCATCCCCTTTGGTAAAAACTCTGTACCCATGAACTACCACATAGGCTGCAATCTACTTAACACCGAATGTGTGATAAGAGACCTTGGGACCCAGGTGGACAGTAGTCTCTCCTTTGATAGTCACATCGCCACAGTAGTCAGGAAGTCCTTCTACATGGCACACCTCATTATAAAAGAGTTCTCATCCAGGAAAAAAAGAGGTCATTGTTCCCCTCTACTCATCACTCATTAGATCCATTATAGAGTACAACGCCCCTTTTGGAATGTACCTCACTAGACATCTGCAGCAGCTGGAAAGGCCACAGAAGTACCTCACAAAGAGGATTACTGGCCTCAAACAAATGCCCTACACTGACCGCCTCAAAAAACTCCAGCTTTACTCCGTAGCATCTCGCCTTCTCTGAGGTGATCTCTGCCTAACATATAAAGCAATGTCAAACCCAGAGCTGTTGGACATGCTACACCTAAAGAAATCCCAATCTGTCTGAGCTACACACTCTAGGGACCTAAACCTTGTCACCACAATAAACAGGACATGCTGGACGGATAGATTCTTGTCACTGAGACTTCCTATACTTTGGAACAAGCTACCCATCTATGTCAAGCAAAGTTCTTCATTAGCACTCTTCATAATAGGAAATACACCCCAGGGATCACTTCTGTGTCTCTGCTGGACAGTGGCACAGGAAAATAACTTTCTTGGGTGGCATACGCTATGGTACCTTGCTGGCTAGGCTTACGTAGGCCCTTGGGCCAATAGCCTAGTACCTACCTATGAACATAGGAGGCAGCATAGACATTTGCATAAAACAAACATATTAAAGTCCAAGGAGGAAGAGTTATGAGAAGGGTCACAACAAATATTGTTCCAGGAAAATGGAGACTGAGAGAACAATGAAAGCAAGGAAATGCAGATACAGGCTCCTCAGGTTATATTCCCAAGAAAAGTTATAGAGCAACAAAAACTGCACCCAAAAAAAGAGGAAATTTATATAGAGAACAGCCTTCATCAGTACTTTAAATTTAGAAGGCACCTGAACATGTCAGACAAATATGGACAATTCTAATGACTGAAAAGAGAAAATCCTCTAGATGTCTATTGAATGTGATGAAAGATCTGATATTAATGTAAAAACCCATGACACAGTTTAGAGTTAAGGATAATATAAATATTCACTGTAATGTAATGCATGATACTACTGGGGAATGTAGCACGTGGGGTATATCTAACTTTAAATGTGCAAAGTCTAGCTACAAAATGTATGTTATATGCTACAAGTCTTTCTAGAAAACAGTCAGAATAATCTCATCATGGGGGATGGTCTGCTGTTTACTGAGCATTATGAGGAAAATCTAAAACTTATAATGTCCAAGGAGACAGTCAACGAAGCAGCTTGTTTCCATGTAACTATGACTTTAAAGTGCCCCAAAACATGATAGTTACATTTTTCTTATGATGCATGATAAGGCCTTGCTTAGTGAGATGCAGATGAGTCTAGGCTGTTTGAATGGTATTCCTATTAACT